>NC_091438.1:111559489-111859489 GCF_964237555.1 Oryctolagus cuniculus | reverse complement strand
TCCACTGATCTCCACTCTCTACTCGCCACTCCTCCAACAGGAATCTTCTGGCCGCTCAGACAATTGCAAGTGTTGAGATGATTAGAAGTTAAATCAACCTCTCTGAAGCATTCGTTAATGAATGCATCCTGGTTCCACCCCTTTGAGGATATACAGATTAAGTCCACTTCCTCTTTCAAATGAGAGCCTGTCAGAAATGTCTTACCTCCACTTGCTCCATGAAAAGCCATGTTACAGGTTTGGATTAGAAAGATGGAATTCTGTTCCCAGGTTCATAGGCACTAAACACAGCTATATTTCCTTGTTGTGTACTCTAAGTCTTCATATAGAGAGTTCAGGAAAATAAACACCAGGACCTTTGGCAACTAGGGCTAAGGTTTGAGTTCTATTTGGAGTCTCTTGAAATATGTTGGGTGGTTTGAACTCTGACATTTGTGAATAGTAGGTCACACAGTAAAACCATCATGACTATTCCACCCAACTGGAAGAAGTTACGGAGGAGAGAGGGGGTGCAGATAGGATGGCATGGGTTACTTAAAGTATTGTTTTTTGAGAAAGGAGCCTTGCCTGAATGTTGAATGATTTAGTAACCCCCAGAGAAGGCGCTACACATGCATCAAGCCTGAGTTCACTGGCAGGGCACCAAGTGGTGAAGGGCGCTGCCTACTAAAGTCATCTTATTTCAGTGTTTATAGTGATGGGGCTAAGAAGAGCTTCAGCGTCTGAGATAATTGAATAAGGCTACTTTTGTTATATGGCCTGCCTGAACAGGGCCATGATCTATCTTTCTTTTCTTTTTATGACCAAGCACTGGGCAGAATTTTGAGGCCCAATCTCGCCCCAATTGCTAAAGGGCTGTTCTCTTCCTTGCCTCAGGTGGACACTGTGGCCAGGAGAGGAAGGGCCCATAACCTCTCAAGCCTTTGTCAGGGCAGCAGGGCCATGGTAGCAATCTCTGGGCCACCACTTGGCTTAATGAATCCCTTGACTTTCATTCTAGTTCTACTGTAATCTCACATAGCTTAGTGATGTGTTCTCCCAGGCACTCTGGTGAAATATAAATAGTTCTCCAGAATCCAGGGGAAGTAGCCTTATTCCTCATTTCTTTTTCTAATTAATTGTTGAGCAACTGAATTGATACATGATCTATTTTGATCCCTGTAAAAGGGCCTTAATCATGATCATCCCATAAAGAGGATACAATGGAAAAAGAAGGAAACTTTTTTTTTTTTTTTTGACAGGCAGAGTGGACAGTGAGAGAGAGACAGAGAGAGAAAGGTCTTCCTTTGCCGTTGGTTCACCCTCCAATGGCCGCCGCTGCAGCCGGCGCACCGCGCTGATTCGATGGCAGGAGCCAGGATCCAGGTGCTTTTCCTGGTCTCCCATGGGGTGCAGGGCCCAAGCACCTGGGCCATCCTCCACTGCACTCCCTGGCCATAGCAGAGAGCTGGCCTGGAAGAGGGGCAACCGGGACAGAATCCGGCGCCCCGACCGGGACTAGAACCCGGTGTGCCGGCGCCACAAGGTGGAGGATTAGCCTAGTGAGCCACGGCGCCGGCAAGAAGGAAACATTTTGAGGAAAAATCTTCTTTAAATCAGGGAAGAATTAAGAAAGTGGAAAAATTGATCAAAAGGTACAAAGTTCCAGCTACCCAAGATGGATCATTTCTGGAGGTCTAGTGAACAGCATAGTGGCAATAGTTAACAATATTGTGTTACATACTTAAAATCTGCAACCAGGATATGTCTGAAATTAAACCTTCTCAACACTACATGAAACGGTAACTATGTTGAGGAAATGGATACATTAATTAGTTTGATGGTGGTGATCACTTTACAATGTATATGTATAGCTGAACTCAAGTTTTATGCTTTGCATACACAAATGTCAATGATGTCTCGATAAAGCTGTTTAAAATAAATAACATTTTAAATGAAAACAGAATATCTTTACTGAAGTGGTATCTATGGTCTGAACTAATTAAGTCTCCCAGCACACACCTGAATGAGACTTATACAGAAAGAAAGCGGTGGAAAGGTGCTAAGATCAAGTGACTGACGTTAAGGCAGAGTGATGGGAGGCCGTGGCAGAGCTCAGCGGTGGAGCTCCCTGGGTATCTGTCACAGTCCAGAGCCAACAGTCACAGCCTAAATTAAACACCCCTAACCCCAGAGAGTCTCAGCAATGCCACAGTCATAGCAGAAAAATTACATCAGGGAGGGACTGCGTCGATGCTCTGAACGTGCGGCAGAGGTAAAGTGCACTGTTTGTACCCTCCGCTCCCTCCCTGCGAAAAATTACAGCCCTGCCATTTCTAATTCAGTGTTATGCTGGGAAGGTTGCAAATTAATTACAATTATGCCTTCTTTGTGCCAAGTGATAATTTACTGCAATTAATTATCAAAAGATCTACTGCTGTCAATTATGATACTTGCTCTTGAGGGGGGAGGAGCTATTTGTGAGCGTCTAAAGTCCGTAGTAAACTTATGTTTTGCTCTTTTTTTTCTGTTTCCAATTAAGCTATTATAATTTGTTTTCATTATATCAAACACAATGAGAAACTGACAATGTGACTCTAACCTTTTCCTTAATCTAAACATTATCTAGACTTGCACTGAGTCAACATTCCTATTGTTACACCTGCAAGTTGTAGATAGAGGGAGGCATACTTCAGAATTAATGAGTGCAGCTGTGGTCTCTCTTACATTCAGCACTTGTAAAATAGACCTCTTTAAAGTGCCATTATCACAATATTGATAGAGTTATTTATAGCATTGCAAATGCTCCCAGTCATAACAGAGGGCTTGTTACCCACAGTGAGTTCATGATGCCATCGTCCCCTGGCCTTCATCCAGAGCCTGGGAGCAGGCACCAGGTGGACCATCTTTCAAAACCAAGCCCCAAAAAGACATCCAACAACTTTTTCTCAAAGGAGTCTCTCAGAGGGGTAGGTAAAGTGGCTGCGTAAGTCCATGTAGGATACAGGAAGTCAGCCTGAGACCAATTATCACAAACTCTGGCCACTGCTGGCAGGGTAGCCTGCCCAGGTACAAAGGCATGTCACCTTTGAACTCACCTCAGATAGTTCTGCTGGGACTCAGGGTGCAAGGTTAGTGTTTTTTCTTCATAAGTATGTCAAAGAGATGCCCATGCACAAGTTCAAGGTCAGGAGGACTGGTCTGAATCCAAAACTTTGCTCTCTTCCAACGGAAGAGATTGGGCTCATTTTCTCTATGTAGGGAACTCCTTATTTGCATCTTTTCCCCCCATAAAGTTTAGCTTTTTTGTAGAAGAGTACACCTTATCTCAAATGTTTTTTATTAGCCCAGTGCTGAGCACATGATTAACACTCTGTAAAAGTAATAACTCTTTGTCATGTACCAATGAACACAAGATCCTATAAAACAAAGACAGATATAAGTCATAGTTTCTTTCATTAAGAATGTCAAGGTATGGGGCCAGTGTTGTGGCACAGTGGGTTAAGCCACCACCTGTGACACTGGCATCCGATTTGGGCACAGCTTCGAAATATGGCTGCTCTATTTCCAACCCAGCATCCCTGCAAGTGTCCCTGGGAAAGCAACAGAAGAGGTCCCAAGTTCTTGGGCCCCTGCACCCACATGGGAGACCTGAATGAAGCTCCTGGCTCCTGGCTTCAGCCTGGCACAGCCCCAGCGGTTGCAGCAATCTGGGGAGTAAATCAGTGGATGGAAGCTCTCTCTAGCTCTCTCTCTCTCTCTGTGTCTCTGTTAACTTTGCCTTTGAAATAAATAAAAATAAATCTTAAAAAAAAAGATAAGGCAAAAAAGAATATCACAGTGTAGGACAAGAGCTCTTGACCCTTGTGTAGAGTCAGAAGGTCCTTTGTTAATATGCTGAGGTAAATGCTTGGAGACCTCACTCTGCATAAAAAGCGACACAGGTCTCCAGACTCCAGGGCCAGAGCTCTGTGACAGACACTGCCTCAGAAGCCATCTGGCAGCACAGGGTGAGGGTCCTGAATGCAGACCTGCAGACCTCTCTCCTTTCCAGCTGTCCTTGAGAGCAGGTGGAGGGACTAAGGGAGAGGACCAGAGTGACTCCCAAGGTCTCTGCAAAGGTCTCTGCCTCGGGCCCTCTGAGCAAACTGACAGTCTCTGCAGCAGATGAGCCGGTCACCTGTCACTTTCAGGGTGCCACACAAGTGAGAAATCTCTGAATTCCCTCAATGTAGGGAGTCACAACCCTAGGAAAGCCACCCAGGGAACTCCTCCAGCCCATAGCCAGTGGCAGTGAATGAGCCAATCAAGAGAAAAGGGTGTTGGTGGAACCTAACCCAAGGGCTTGTTTTGGCTTTAGAGAAAATTCTGTCAGCTCGCCTTCCTCCCAAAAGGAAATGTTTCCCAAAATTGTTGTCCCAGCTGCCTTGGATCCTTAGGGCTAGCCACTTACTTCATATTTTCTCAAGTTCAGGTTTGGATTTGGGGATTTGATTTCTCTTTCCTATCTGGATCCTATTTATCCCACCACCACCCCCAGCTTGGCTCCTTGGGAGTGTTGGGGATGGGCACGTGCAGATCAAACCTGCCAAGCAAATAAGTCAGTAGTGCCTTTGCCAGTGCCTACGGCAAACCAGCTGAGAGGGTGAGATAAGCCCTCATGAATAATCTCCCCACCTATCCACATCTGAGTTTGCAAAGAGACTTTCCAAAGTGACCCTGGCTCCCAGGGTTTTCACGTTGATTGTGTGCTCCCCAGCCAAACCCTGCCCAAGTTACATGCTAAATGGAGGCGGGGCATGTGCCTGCTCCACGCAGACACATATATCTGCAAGGCCAGACAGTTGTGGAATTTCACAGAACTTGAGGGAAGTCACACAAGGTCTTCCACCTGAAACCTGCTCCCTTCGGTCATTTGTACCAAAGAGGACTTCTATTTGTGCTACAGTGGATCTTTCCCTTACCCAGGCAGCTCTGGATGACTGCTCCCTGAGGCCTGGGCACACTGTGTTCACAGAGGCAGTGAGAGGTAGTCCCTGTCATTGGAAACCCTGGGGCAAGGGGCAGGGGGGAGGGGGCGGCAGGGACAGGAGAAGGTAGAGCAGACCCTGGGACTCTCATCCTAGCTCCACAGTGTACAGAGCACTGCTTCACCCAAGAAAAGGCCGCCCACCTAAGAGGCATTTTTGTTCTACAATGTTTGAATGTGTTTGAACAGCAAACTCTGTCTGCCATCTATATTCACTCTGCCACCACCGGTTGTGGGCCTGGTCTATAGATTGCAGTACCAGAGCAGAATGATCCTGTCAATACTACAGCATTTACTGCATGGAGTGACCCCATTTTCAAGCATTTGCAATGCTTTAAATAAAATCAATGAAATTAAATATGTTTCAAACCTGATCATTGAAGCTGAGAGTCCCTTGGCTATGACAGGCTCTGCTGCTCCCTCTGACATCAGTCCATCCGCCTGGGACACCTTGGAGCAATGGTGTGTGATGGGACCATCGGGGAGGCTCTGAACTCTGCTGCAGGGATTAGTCCCAGCCTGCAGCTTTCAGGACCACCGGCTCTGGGCAGCTCCTCTGCTCTGAGCAGGAGTTCCAATTACGGTAATATTTATCTCTCCCCTCCCCAGGACAAGTGGCCCTGCCTTCAGCCTCACCTGGCTCTACTCGTGCAGGAACAGGAGGTAGGCAAAGGCACAGAGTTCCACTGAAACCTGTTCTCAGTGAAGAGTGTTGATGCTGGTGATCTTAACACACCATCTACCATTCCCCAGCCCAGGGCCAGGCAGAGAAGGGGATGCAGGAGTGTGGTCAGAGGAGATGGGAGGGACAGGGGAGTGGCCGAGACCATGCCCCTTCTAGCACTACACTTCTCAGCGTGATTGTTCACAATGTGTATTGTTCACTTTATCATTTACATGTCCCACTAGAACCAGAAGCCCAGGAAGGTACTTTTGTGGCCTCAGGACCTTGTACAATATCTGTACAAAAGACTACATATTCTACACATTTTTTTAAGAGTCAAAGAGAGAGAGGCATCACTCCCAAAGCTGGTTCACTCCCAAAGTGCCCACAGTGGCAGGAGCAATGATGGGGCCAAAGCCAGGAGCTGAGTTCAACCCAGATTCCCCATGTGGGTTATAGGAACACGACTACTTGAGATATCACCACTGCTTCCCAGTGTCTACATTAGCAGGAAACATGCATCAGGAACCAAGCCGGGACTCAAACCTAGGTCCTCTGGTATGTGATACAGGTGTCCTAATCAGTGTCTTAACTGCTAGCCCAAATGCCCACTCCATGTGCTTTTTATATGAAATGAACTACTCTCTGCTTATTGTTTATTACAAGGATGTTGAATGTATATAAACAAAATAAAGAAGATAGGGTGTTTCGGGCTTGTGGCAAGGATAATCGTAAGGAAAACCATTTCTTATCTGTACATTTGTAAGTCAAGAAGTCCATGTTCAAAATTTCAGGCTCCAAATTAAGCTTACCTTTAATTCCATTTTCCCACAAACTTTTTGACGGAGCCTTGTATTTGTGTTTGATGTCTGCTTCGTGCACTTCAGAGCACCACCAGCCCCTGGCACAGTCCCTGACGTAGAACACTTGCTGAGTAAGTGTTTTCTGAATGAATGAAGGAGGGGACAAAGAGCCTTTTTGCAGGATTTCTCTTTCTGTCTGCCTACTCCAGCAGATTGCTTTAGCTTCCACGCTTGCTCAAGCTCACCTACTCCTTGCTCAAGCTCCCTGCCTAAATAATGGGTACATACTTCTGTCTCTCTCTGTGACCACTGAGGGTTTAGAAATCTTAGAGAAAACCCTATGCAGAGCTTGCGTACATGTGTAATAAACCTGCCTGACAGTTACATCAAAAACCCTTTTTCATAATTTAATTAAGCCCCTTAAATGTAGACATTAGTCAAGGACAACTTTATTGATTGCATCTAATTGCACATATTTTCTTACACTTCCACTGATGCCTGTTTTTTAAAGCACTTGAAAGACTGCTCTGATTTCTGAAAAAGGATATGCCAAAGCAAGGCTTTAAATCATGACCTTTTGGACATACTGCTGTTCCCTGACTAGCACCAATCCGTTACCAGATGAGATAATGTAATTACTTGCAGGACTCCCTAACCAGCTTTGCATATGAGTTAGCTTCTAGAAAATTCTGAAGACCTATCTGCCTTTCACTCATTTAGTTAGTTAATCAGCCATTCACCAAACATGTATTGAGTCCCTTTTATGTGCTCAAAATGCAAAAACAAATGATACACAAAACTGCTCTCCAGGAGTTCTTCATCTGATGGAGAGGTAGAAGAATAAATAATTAAGTTTATCTAATATAATGCACTAAGACACCTGTTCAAGACACCATGATAATCCAAATGAGGGTATGGCTGACTCACAGGGAAGAAATCAGGAGAAGTTCCCCCAAGAGAATGACATTTGGGCTGGATTGTAAGGGGATAAGACTTATCCAGACAAATGAGACAAGATGAGAACATGCCAGGCAATACAGCCATTGGGAAAAAGGAATCCACAGGAGGAAGCAAAGAGTAGCTGAAGCATTGAATATTTGCAATGGAGGAGCAGCCCTCTCACCAGACAGGAAGCCAGGGACCATGAAGGAAATGCCGTCTGTGAATTTCAACCTTGGTCAGCTTTATGCTTCAGGTAGAAGAGGTCAGCAACAGAAAATGTTTTACAGATGATAGACTCGTGCTTCCAGCTGAAGCTAGAATCCTCCAATCTGCTACAGACCAGTGAGAGCTCCAGGAACCCAGAGGAAAATATCCTGCAGACTGGAAAGAACTGTGAAACAACACAATGCTTACAATGTAATAGGATGGAGTCAGTGGGAGAGAGGTTCTGAGCCTTGTCCCTAAGCTTTATCATAATAGCCACCACTCATACAGCTCCATGCCCAGTGCCTTGACGTGCAGTGACTCCACCAATCTTCACCGGAACTCTCCAAGGAGGACTTGTTTTTCCATTTCAGAGATAAGGAAATAAGGCAAAAAAGGATGTGCTTGAGCTGACATTATGGTACAGTGGATAAAGCCGCTGCCTGCGGTGCCTGAATCCCATGAGTGCCGGTTTGTGTCACAACTGCTCTACTTCTGATCCAGATCCATGGTAGTGGCCTGGGGAAAGCAGCAGAAGATGGTCCATGTGGTTAAACCTCTGCCACTCACATGGAAGACCCAAAAGGAGTTTCAGGCTCCTGGCTTCAGCCTGGCCCAGCCATGGCCATTGCAGCCACTTGGAGAGTGAAGCAGCAGATGGAAAGTTTTTCTCTCTCTCTCTGCCCCTCAACTAGTGGATAGATCTTTGTTTTTCCCTCTCTCTCTATCTCTCTCTCTCTCTCTCTCTCTCTCTCTCTCAGACTTTCAAGTAAATAAATAAACAAAATCTTTAAAAACAAAAAAGTCAGCAGAGCCAAGACATACCTTGTCTAACAGCTCCTTCCACTTCTTCATGCTGCACACTCACCATCTGAAGCTAGGCTACCATGCATAAATGAAGCTAGGACATTCTGGAATTTAATGAATTATAAAACAAACATGTGAGCTGACTTTGAGATGCTGACCTTGGGAACAGAAAATAGCAAGACTCCATGATACTCAATGAATGTGACTGGTCCAATTCTACTCTCCTGAGGACCAAAATGCTCTCTGCTTCTCCATAAGCTAACTCCTACTTCTACTTCAAAACCTAGCCAAGGCATTGTCTTCTCCAAGAGCCTGACTTAGCTGAATCCCTTTGCTCTAAGTTGCCTTGTGACTCTATGTTTCATCACACTTTATTGTATCACTTATTACAAAGCATTGCAATTTCTATTTGTTGTACCCATGTCTGTTCTCCCTCCCCACTCCTGAGCATTTCCACTAAACCATGAGTTTCTGATAGGCATGGATAATATTTTATTCAGTTTTGATTCTCAGAACAGCTCATTACCTAGCACACACTATTGGTTGAATGAATAAACAAGAAGGTAGAGGATAGATTTTTCCACAGATTTGGTTACTATGTTTCCAAGGACCCAATCATAAAAATGTCCCCAACATGTAAACTCATTCTGAAAATTCTGATATGGATGATTAATGATGAAATCTCAAGTTTCTAATCCATGAAAAATTTTGATGCCCTTGAAGAAGTTTTCCTTGTACTTTGTTAGAAGTGAAAGTCTGGAGTGCTGGGTCTGACCTCTCATTCCGTCACTGCTCTCTGTATGGCCTTGAACAACTCATTCGATTTCTCTGAAATGAGGGTTTTGGTTTAGACAGTTATTTTTTGGATGGTAAAATGAATCAAGGTTGGTTTCAGATTGTCCCTAAGAGTAGGCTTTGGTAGTAAGGTGCAGGGAGTGGGAATTGTGGCTGTCAGCCCTGGGTATGACAGGCAGGCAGCTGAAGTGTGTAGAGAAGGAACATTATTTGTAGGTTCTATCAGTTTCCTGTTGCTGCTAAAACAAATTACCAAAAACTGGGTATATTAAGTGATACAAATTTATGATCTTACAATTCTGTACTCTGGAAAATAACATGAGTCTCCCTGAACTAAAAATCAGCATGCTGGTAGGACTGTGCTCCTTCCTGGAGCCTTTAGAAGACAATTGTTTTCTTGCCTTCTACAGTGCCTGGAAGAAGTCACCCACATCCCTTGGCTCATGGTCGCTTGCTCCATCTTCAAAGCGAGCAGTGTTGCTTCTCTCTGACTACTCTTCATCATCACAGCTCCCTCTGTGACTCTCCTCTTCTGCCTCCTTTTCCCATTTTGAAGTACTATGGGGATTGCATGAGACCCACCTGGGTAATCCAGGAGCCTCTTTCTAAACTCCCCCTTTGCAATGTAAAATGACTTATTCACAGGATTGTGGCATGGGTATCTTTGGTGAAGGGAGCATTATTCTGCTACCTTGTTAAAGAAGGATCCATAATGAAACAGTGTTGGGGCATTTTGAAAGGAAAAGCCATCACAGCATGCTGGAAAAAGCCCTTTCTATAATGGCTTTGGAATAACAGACCTGGACTCCAACCAGTCACACATGCACAAGTACACAGATATATACAAGTCCGTGGATTTGTACAAGTCACTTGACATCTCTTAGCCTCAGTGTCTTCTTTTATAAAGAGCAGATAGTAATAACTACCTTCCAGAAAATTTGAGAGGATAAAATATTTGTTTAAGTTAATGAAGCAGTGCTTGTCCAAGAATAGGTACTCAGTGAATGCGTAGGAACAGCTAGAAGTTGGTTTTGGCTGGACCACTGGGAGCCAGTAGAGGAGCAAACGGAAATAAGGATGGAAAGGTAAACAGAATTCAGACCATGAAGAGCATTGAATGCCAAATTTTATTTTATAGGCCATGAAATGTTATCAAAGGCACTAACTGGAACAAGTGAGTGGCTTGAGCATTCACCCAGCAAAGAAGAATGCCAGATGAATTAGAAGGAGTAGATCTGGCATGCAGATTCCCTAGGGATAGGTAGACCAGGCCCCCTCACAGCCAGACTTCACGTTATAAGCCAGTAAGTAGAAAATAAATCTTCCAATTCTACTGCTGCCAGTGGTGAACAGCATGTTGTCCGCTAAGCACTCAGTTCATGTTCACACATAATTTCAATTCTGCTTTAACTTCAGACTCATGGATTTCCAATTTATCCAACATCTGGAACACAAGGGGCATTGGAAAAGCCATTCTGGGAGCCTGCCACTTACACAGTGGGGCCTCAATAAACATTTGTTGATCAAAAACCCAAAACATGAAAAAAAAGAGAGATTTGGAAACCAAAACCAGGACTTTTGAAGTGGAACATAATTTGAAGGGTTTAACTGTGACATATTGAAAAGCATATTTTGCAAGCGAACAGTTGGTCAAAATTACCAGCTAAGGTTATCAAACATCCAGGAAATCTAGAATCTTTGTGCATTTGAAGGGAACATTTTGGACTTATATTTCATTTTTGTCATAATCACACATGGCATACAAACACACAGTTAGGAAACTCCTAAGTACAGTCATCAAACAATCACTTAGAACATTTGAGAAGAGTCTCCTTACCTCCAAGAAGATTTTCCTTAGCTCCTATGATTACTATGTCATCAAATACCCCAACACTTGTGAATCAACAACACATTGTTTTAGTTAGCTAGCTCTGTGTAAACCGATATATTTCTAATAATAAAAAGAAATATTTAAAATTAACTTTCCATGGATTACAGGACAAGTGGACACTGTGCTTCTTGCACTGATCTCTGTCCACAGTATGATCCATTTTAGACCGTGTATAATGAGTTCCAAACGCACTGACTTGAGCTCCCTGAGTTAGAATGCTTGGCAGAGACTTCACTGCAGAAGACAACACCATTGCATCTCCAGAAGATTCCTTTTAAAATGTAGACTTGGTCCTGAGCAAACAGCAAGAGAGGCAAGACTGATTTTTGGTAGAACTCTCATGGACGTTTTCTCACTAAATCCTCACACTAATCCTGCAAAGGAGCAATTATGAGTCTCATTTTATAAACCAAAATGTGAAGCTCAGAGTTTAATATCTTGCCAAGGTTTTTGAATCAGTGAGTGGCAGAACCAGAGGATTTGAACCTAGTTTTCTCAGACGTCAATGGTGTTAGCTTAACTTCCAGCTGCCAAGAAAACTGGGAAGGACCACCAAGATCAAACAAAAGTCATTGATGAAGCAGAACAGAAACTCGATCCTACAAGAGGGAATCTGAAAGACAGTCATCCCTACTCTCTCACTTGTGTTAAAGTCATCACTGACCAGTCATGACTAGTTCATTCTTCCCTAAGAAGAAACCAAGAAAGATTTCAGTCAATAAACAAATTCTTGGATTAAGTTCAAATCTTGGCAGATGCTCAAAACTATAACCATGATAATATTTATTGAGTAGCTACTGTATGTAGGTTTTTACCCAAGAACCTTAGAAATAGTAACTCTTTTAAGTCTCACAACACCTCTGTGAGGTTGATAGTACTATCAACCCATTTAATAGAGAAGGAGCTAGAGGCACAATGAGTTCATAAGGTAAGTGGCAGAGTTAGGAGTCATCCTAACTCTGGAGATTTGGGGCCATACAATATCAATGGGCACAGAACTACATTGTTACAAGTCTTGCTTTATCTGCAGAAATAATGATGACTGAAATGTCTATAAGAACTTCTCAGTTTATAAAAAGAGGAGTTACATCATCTCAACTGATTCTCCTAATACAGCCAGGATGTGTGCTCTGTCTATCCCAGTCAAGTTCTTTCATTCATCCAACACAGAGGTATTGAACACTCCCACTGAACTAGCTTTAGAAATAGAAAAGTAATCAAAAAGGATCTTAACCTGGTCTTCATGGAGCTTACAGCAGAGTGGATTAAGGACAATCCTTAATAAATAAACACATGAGTGACACAACTGGTGCTAAGGGCTATAAATGAAAAGTATTGGGAATTATGAAAACATTTAACAGAGGATCACATGGTCAGACATTCTAGGACACCCTGATAGATCTAGTCTGGAAGACACCCCTGAGGACATTAATTTGAGCTGAATTCCAGGAGTCATTGAGAATTAAAATTAAATGTCAACATATCAGTAAAGGCTTCCCTACCACCCTGGTTAAAATTGTGAACATGTTTCATACTCCTCACTGGTTTCTACTTTTCCATTCAATTATTATCTTCTAACATACCATATCATTTACTTTTTTGTTATATTTATTTATGGCCTGATCCCCTCCAAAAGAGAATGTATGCACTATGGGGGTCATTATTTTTGTAAGTTTAATAACATGCAATACTTGTATATTTTTATGGGACATGATGTGCTATCTTACAATCTATCATCATAGACTAGGTTAAATTAGGCAATTAGCATTTATATCTCCTTATATTTTCTTTATGTTTGGAGCCTACCATCTTCTCTCTTCTAGTTCCTTATACAGTATGTATTACACTGTTGTGAACTATAGTCATCCCGCTGTGCTGTGGAACGAGAACTTGTTACTTCTGTTCAGCTGTGTTTCAGTACCTGCTACCCCACCTTCCTCTACTCATCTCCTCCCACTTTTCTCAGCCTTCAGTAATCACTATTCTAAGTTCACACCAACTCTTTAATCTTCTATGTATGAGAGAGAATATGCTATATTTGTCTGTCTGTGTTTGGCTTGTTTCACTTAACACAATAACCTCTGGTTCCATGCCTTTTACTGTGAATGCCAGGACTTTCTTCTTTTCTGTGGTAAATAATATCCCAATATGCATATATAACCACACTTTCTGTATCCAATCATCCATTAGTGGACACGTAAGTTGATCTCATGTCTTGGTTATTATGAATAGCGCTGCAGCAAAAACAAGTGCAGGTATCTCTTTGATATTCTGATTTCATTTTCTCCAAATATATATCAGGAAGTGGGATAGCTCGTCATTTCTGGTTTTCCTTCTCCATAACAGCTATACTAATTTACATTCCCATTAACAGGATGTAAGGGTGCACAGCAAGAGTGTTTTTTTTTTAACTTTTATTTAATGAATATAAATTTCCAAAGTACAGCTTATGGATTACAATGGCTTCCCCCCCATAACGTCCCTCCCACCCGCAACCCTCCCCTTATCCACTCCCTCTCCCCTTCCATTCACATCAAGATTCATTTTCGATTCTCTTTATATACAGAAGATCAGTTTAGCATACATTAAGTAAAGATTTCAACAGTTTGCTCCCACACAGAAACATAAAGTGAAAAATACTGTTTGAGTACTAGTTATAGCATTAGATCTCAATGTACAGCACACTAAGGACAAAGATCCTACATGAGGAGTAAGTGCACAGTGACTCCTGTTGTTGACTTAACAAATTGACACTCTTGTTTATGGCCTCAGTAATCACCCTAGGCTCTTGTCATGAGCTGCCAAGGCTATGGAAGCCCCCTGAGTTTACTGACTCTGATCATTTTTAGACAAGGCCATGGTCAAAGTGGAAGTTCTCTCCTCCCTTCAGAGAAAGGTACCTCCTTCTTTGATGACCCATTCTTTCCACTGGGATCTCACTCGCGGAGATCTTTCATTTAGGTTTTTTTTTCCCCCAGAGTGTCTTGGCTTTCCATGCCTGAAATACTCTCATGGGCATTTCAGCCGGATCCGCATGCCTTAAGGGCTGATTATGAGGCCAGAGTGCTGTTAGGACATTTGCCATTCTATGGGTCTGCTGTGTATCTCACTTCCCATGTTGGATCATTCTCTCCCTTTTTGATTCCTTTTACATTCCCATTAACAGGATGTAAGGGTGCACAGCAAGAGTGTTTTTTTAATTGATTGTATTCACTCAAGTTTCCATTACATAGAGCCTCTCAATAAATACTTGTGGGATTAAAGAAGGAAAAAAGAAGGAATGGGGCTGGGAATTCAGGAAGCAGTGTTAAGGGGAGGAGGACTACTCAGAAGAACATGTGGAATTTTAAAGGAATCTAGGGTACCTGGAGCATGGAGAACACGAAAAGGGAAAAGGAACATTTGGGGCCCTGTTAGAGGAAATAGAAATTCAGAAGTGGAAAATCTACCAAGAAAAAAAAAAAGAGCCACAATTCAGATATCAAGTTACATACAGATTACTGGGAGCAATGGAACAGTCAGATTGGTGGAATGTTTGCTGTCTTTTTAAACGATGTCACTTGACATGCCTGAGGCACAAAAGCTAGATGGATACAGTTGATTTATGAGTACCTGGATATTAATGCTCAGGATGTCAAAGTGCATGGATTTTGTAGAGTTTCCTAATTCTAGGTTGTTAAAACGTGATATTGAAAAAGTGGTATCCTAGATCATTACTGTCTCAGCTAGTGATAATTGATATTGTGGCAGATAGCCAGCATTATTGGAGAAAAGACGATGTTACAAGAGGCCAGCAACACCCAACATTCCAAGGCCTGTGAATGCATTCGTGCCTGCCTGCCCCAAAGCATCTTTGTCCTCTTACAGGGGCCTGCAGAGCATCCCCTGGGCCGGTGGGGTGGATGGTACTCTCCTTTATGTCCCTCCACCAGGCTCTGAAGAGAGAAGCTTGTGTCTTTTAATTAAAACAGACCTTTGTCAAACTAGCATTTCAACTGGAAGCTTATTTAATACAGACACCCTGACTGTGCCTACATGTGGTAAAAGTCATGAAACCGTGTGGCACAGTATTACACAAGGTGCTTTGGGCTTGCTTCTGTCAAACAAATTAAATGCCTGCACCTCACATACTTTCCAAAGCCAAATTAAACACTCGTCAGAAGGGAGATGCCTTTTAACATGCAGTGCCTGCAGCTTCCTGGACACTCGCTGGCTTTCTTGAGAACTCCCAGGCTGTCTTGAATACATGAGGATGGCATTTTATCTCCTAAGCCATCCTTTCCAAGAGTTAGGTCTTCTCTACAAAGACGCTTCTTGTTCCCAGTTCTTCTACAATTCTAGTTAGGTTCATAGAATACCTTAAGTACCACATTAGTTCATTCTTGCAAACAAATGTCACCATAGGTGTCAGTTTCCCATCTTGCCAAGGTGGTAATTTATAATAAACTAAATGAGAGGACCATTTCAGAAGGCTTTCACAGACGACACACAAATTGAGCTATGATAACTTTCTATGTGGTTCCATTTTCTGATATCATCACTGCTAAATCTTGCATTTCTATACACTAGAGCTGGCTAGTAGTCCATTTAGATTAAAATCTAGACAAAACCTGACATACGTGTGCCAGTTTGTGGCTTTGCTAGCCAGGTATCAACCTGGGAAATGCTTTAAGCACTTACAAAAAATACAATTTTTCAGACCCCACCCCAGACCTACTGAAACAGAACTCTTGCTATGAAGTCTCAGAATCTACACTTGGAACAAGTTCCCTCAAGCCACTATAATCCCTCCCCAGTGGAAATCACTGAATTCTGTCCTCCCTTTAAGACCCAATCAAGGAAAATACACAAACCCTTTTGGCAGCTGGGCCCTACCATAGAGATTCAATAAGTTATCTCCCCCTTCTAATTATTATTTAGTAACAGAGGCTTCAAGTTGCCAGCATTAATTTCACATCTTCATCTATTATTTGGGTTAGTCAGGGCATTACATTACAATGAAGAGTAATTCTATGTTTTAAACAAGACCCAAAAGGTTCAAATCCAGTACTAGGTTATCCTGACTAGAGATTTCGGGTGAGAAGACCATCAACATTCAGCAACTGACTTCCTCTTGGAGTAGAACTCCAACAAGTAGCTAATCCAATAGGAAACACATGCCGGACCTTCAAGGGAAGAAGCCAACCAACTTGGGTGAAAGAGGAGCCTAAGCAAAGTAATGATAGTAACAGCTAACTCTTCTACAAGGCTTGCTGTGTGCCAAGCACTTTCCACGTATTAAGTCATTTATTCCCAAAGTGGCACTCTTACCACAGGCACTGTTATGAATTTCTTCTAGAAACGAGGAAACTAAAGCACGGAGGAGCTAAGTGGCTTGCATGAGGTTGCACAACTAGTAAGTAATTGACATGCAATTCAGATAGACATAGGCAGTGTGGCCGTAGAAGACACATTTTAATCGCTAAGTAATTTTGCTTCTGCAGCAGGCTAATGATGAGGAGGGGACTCTGGTCACCAGGGGGAGTGGAGCACTCAACAGAAAGTACCGTGAGAAGCCTGGGTGTTATGCCCCAGGTCAGCCATACAGGGGAACTGCATCTTGGCAAACACCAGCACACATCATGTACAACAAATCTCAAAATTTATAGCAAAAAGACAAACTCCAGACAGATGTCACCCACAAAGATTTTCCCTCCTCTGGAAAAGACAGACTCAGGAAAAAAAAAATAGGATTGAGTATTGTATTATCCAATTACAGTTATCACAGCAAAATGCCACAGACTAGTGACTTAATAAAAAGAAATCTATTTTCTCTCAGTTCTGGAGGTTGGAAGGCCAAGATCAGGATGCAGGCATTGTGAGCTTCTGGTGAGGGCTCTCTTCCTGACTTACAGATCAGCTTCCTTCTTATTGTTTCCTCATATGGCTTTTCCTTGGTGTGTGTGCGTGGAGGGAACAAGAGCTCTCTCACTCTCACTCTTCTTAGAAGATCGCCAATCCTGGGGTCAGCACTATGGCACAGCAGGTTAGTGCTCTGGCTTGAAGCGCCAGCATCCCATATGGGCTCCAGTTCTAGTCCCGGCTGCTCCTCTTCCCATCCAGCTTTCTGCTATGGCCTGGGAAAGCAGTAGAAGAAGGCCCAAGTCCTTGGGCCCCTGCACCCACGTGGGAGACCCAGAAGAAGCTCCTAGCTCCTGGCTTCTGATCGGCGCAGCTCCAGCCGTTGCAGCCAATTGGGGAGTGAACCATCGGATGGAAGACCTCTCTCTCTCTCTCTGCCTCTCCTCTCTCTGTGTAACTCTAACTTCCAAAAAAATAAATAAATAAATTTTTTTAACATGTAGAGTTAGACAGTGAGAGAGAGAGAGAGAGAGAGAGAGAGAGAAAGGTCTTCCTTCCGTTGGTTCACCCCCCAAATGGCCGCTACAACCGGAGCTATGCCAATCCGAAGCCAGGAGCCAGGTGCCCCAATAAATAAGTCTTTAAAAAAAAAGAAGAAGAAGATCACCAATCCTATCAGACTAGGAATCTGCCCTTATGGTCACGTCTGACTTTAAATCCTAAACGCCCTTCTTCCAAATAGAGTTGGGACTTCAACATGTGAATGGGGACCCAGGAGCAGCGGTTTATTTCAATTTAGAGCAGAAACTTAGATGTAAGGGGCATCCAGGACTCACATGGAGAAGGCAAACCCAACACTACCATTGACAATAGTAATTCCTGTCACCCTCACTAGTGTCTCCTGTGTGCCAGATATGGAGCAGGAAACTTGCTCCACAAGATCAGAATTGGTAAATCCACTTTGAGACAGAGAAAGTGGGGGTCAGGGATTTGGGGGACTTCCAAGTCAACTAGTGGTTTTCCCAGGATCTGATTATGGTAATTCTGAATATTAATACCTTTGTAAGAAGTAATACTTTTGACCTTGGGTCTCCACTGAAAATCTAATTAAGGCTATGAACTCTTACTCCAGAAAAATGTACACACACACACACACAAAAATTGTAATTTTAGGTGACTTTCAGCCATCTAGATTATAAAGTAATATAGAAGTTTGGATAAAAAAAGAATGCCACATCCCACTCCCCCAAAGAATCAGTGTGTCTAAAATCTTCATTACAGATTAAAGGCAGTTTTTGCACACATTTCTAATCTAAAGCACATACTTCACAGAAATCTGCAGGGGTCAGCTCTGTAGCAGAGTGGGTAATGCTACCACCTGCAGTGCCAGTATCCCATGTGGGCACCGATTCCATTCCTAGCTGCTCCACTTCTGATCCAGCTCCCTGCTAATGGCCTAGGAAAGCAGCAGAGGATGTCCCAGGTGCTTGGGCCCTGCACCCATGTGGGAGACCTGGAAGAAGCTTGTGGTTCCTGGCCTCAAGAAGCTTGTGGTTCCTGGCTTCAGCTGTTGCAGCCATTTGGGGAGTGAATCAGTGGATGGAAGATCTCTCTTTCTCTCTCTGTTTCTCCTTCTCTCTGTAACATTGCATTTCAATAAATAAATAAATCTTAAAAAAAAGAAATCTGTAAATTGAAACAAATATTGACAAGGATGTGTAGGAAAGGGAACCCTTGCATACTGTTGCAATGTAAAATAGAATGTAAACTAGAATAGCCATTATGGAAACAATATGGAAGTTGCTCAAAAGTTAAAGATAGAAATACTATATGATTGAGCAATCCCACTATTGTTTTTATATCTAAGGGAAATGAAATCAATTTATAGAAGAGATATCTGTATACCATGTTCATTGCAGCTATATCCATAATAGCCAAGATATGGAGTCAAACTAAGTGTCCATCAACAAATGAATGAGGAAAGCAAATGTGTTATATACACACAATGAAATGCTATTCAGCCTCTAAAAAGTAATGCTACAACACCACCAGCGAACCTGGAGGAAGTCACCCTATAGGAAATAAGCCAGGCATAGAGAGACAAATGTTGCAAGAACTCACTGGTATGCAGAATGTAAAAAACTCAAACTCACAGAAGCATATTTAGAGTGATGATGACCAAGGACTTAAGGTATACAGATTGGGAAGATAAAGATACAAAATTTCAGTTAACAGGCTCAATAGGCTAATCCTCCACCTAGCGGAGCCGGCACACCGGGTTCTAGTCCTGGTCGGGGTGCTGGATTCTGTCCCGGTTGCCCCTCTTCCAGGCCTGCTCTCTGCTCTGGCCTGGGAGTGCAGTGGAGGATGGCCCAAGTGCTTGGGCCCTGCACCCCATGGGAGAGCAGGAGAAGCACCTGGCTCCTGCCTTCGGATTGGCGCAGTACGCCGGCCGCAGCACACTGGTTGCGGCGGCCATTGGAGGGTGAACCAATGGCAAAGGAAGACCTTTCTCTCTGTCTCTCTGTCTCTCTGTCTCTCTCTCTCTCTGTCCACTCTGCCTGTAAAAAAAAAAAAAAAAAAAAAAAAGATAAAATTTCAGTTAACAGGAAGAATGAGTTCAAAAGATCTATTGCAGGGAGCAGGTGCCTTATTGGAGTACCTGCATTCAATTCTGGGCTCCAGCTCCTGACACTAGCTTTCTGCTGATGCAGACCTTGGGAGCAGGGTGAGGGCTCCCGCCTGTGTGGGAGACCTGCACTGAGTCCCCAGCTCCCAACTATAGTTCTGTCCTAATCCTGGCCATTATGAGCATTTAGAGAGTAAATCAATGGATGGAAGGCCTCTCTTTCAATCTGTCTCTGTCTCTCAAATAAGGAATTTTTTAAAAGATCTGCTGTACATCAGGATGACTATAGTTAATAGCAATGTAGTATTGTATTCTTGAAAATCACTAACAGTAGATTGAGTTCTTACCACATATACCAAAAAAAATGAGATAATGCATTGTAATTTAGCTTATTTAGCCATGCCACAGTGCATATATATTTCAAAGCATCTTGTTGTACACTATAAATATATATAATTTGCATCAGTTAATTTTTGAGAAGGAAGAAAAAGAAACCTATATAGGTACACTGGGTTTAACTCCCAGCTGATTAGGGCAATGAGCCTGCATCAGGCTCTCTCCCTCACTCAGAGAACAGATCTGACAGGGATGGGAAGGTGGTAAAAACGGGTTGTCCCAAGGTGCTAAGGAGCAGGCTGAGGATACCTGAGAACAGGGTTCTGGGAACAGATGCACGCAGGAGCCAAGCAGGTAACAAAGACCAAAGCCAACCTGGTATGACAGGATTGCAGGAGACATGTCCCCAGAAGCCCCAGCCCACTGTCTCCATGAGAAATGTGGGTTCAGTGGACATAGATCTTCATTTTTTCAAAAGCAGAAAACCAATCTTCCAGCTTACAAATTTCCACCTTTGGAAGATGAGACTTATGAAGTCTCGTCCTTTAGAAGAGTTAGTTTACACACGAGCAAAATGAGGCATATTGTAGGATGAGTCTCCTGGGAGCGTTGAGAAGCTCAGATGTCAAGTGTAACGTACTATGTGGTGTTATCAGAGAAACTCCAAGAAAAGTAAGTTCTCTCCAGTTGGGGTAATGAACTGTGGTGTAGCTGGGCATCACATACCTGTCCAGTCTGCACAACAGCAAATCAGGTTATACCCTTGCTGGCGGCAACCCTCATGGCTTCCCATCTCAATACAAAATCAAATGCTTCCCAAGCTGTGCATGACCCAGGCACTGTTAGCCCATCTGAGCTGGTCCCCCACTGCCCTTCACACAGGATGCTCCAGCCAATGCCCTGGTCTCCACTCCCAAACCACAACAGGCTCGTTCTCTCAGGAACTTGGCACTGGACAACTGACCTTCACGATGATCTCAGTCTCGTCATTCTGCTCTAGCTTAACATCACTGTCTAGCAGGTGCCTCCGCCCAGTACACCCACCAGGTCATGCTAGGCAACAGCACCCCTTCAGTTTTTGGCACAGCCACTCACACCCTCTGATTAGGTCCTGGATTTTTACAGATTTGTTTATTTCACAAATGTGCCCCCCAGGGGCTTGTGTTGCAACACAGCATGTAAAGCTACTGCATCTCACATGGGTAGTGGTTCAAGTCCCGGCTGCTCCTCTTTCGATCCAGCTCTCTGATAATGGCCTGGGGAAGCAGTGAAAGACGGCCCAAGAGCTTGGTCCCTGCACTCATGTGGGAGACCCAAAAGAAGCTCCTGACTCCTGGCTTCAGCCATCGCAACGTCTGGGGAGTGGATGGAAGATATCTCTCTCTCTCTCTCTCTCTCTCTCTCTCTCTCTCTCTCTCTCTTTTTAATTCTGCCTTGGGTCCCCCATCAGAAACAAGCTTCAGTTAGAAGAGACCTGAATGTTTCTGCTCACCAGCCTCTGTAACTGTGTCTGGTGCATGGTAAGGATTAGCAAACATTCATTGAAAGGACAGGGTCTTAGGCCGGCGCCACAACTCACTAGGCTAATCCTCCGCCTTGCGGCGCCGGCACACTGGGTTCTAGTCCCAGTCAGGGTGCCGGATTCTGTCCCTCTTCCAGGCCAGCCCTCTGCTGTGGCCAGGGAGTGCAGTGGAGGATGGCCCAAGTGCTTGGGCCCTGCACCCCATGGGAGACCAGGAAAAGCACCTGGCTCCTGCCTTCGGATCAGCATGGTGCGCCGGCCGCAGCGCGCCAGCCGTGGCGGCCATTGGAGGGTGAACCAACAGCAAAAGGAAGACCTTTCTCTCTGTTTCTCTCTCTCACTATCCACTCTGCCTGTCAAAAAAAAAAAAAAGTAGAAGGTTTGGTACAGGAATAGAGAAAGTTCTGGACTGGAGCCAGTAAAGTTTTCTGAGTCCCACCCCAGAGACACTGAATGAGATTCTCTAGAAGCACAGCCCAGGCGTCTGGATTTTTAATAAACATTTCGGGTGGGTTCTTCTGATACAGGTGATCTCATAAGACATGGGTTTTTTAATTTATTTATTTGTTTGTTTGAAAGGCAGATTGACAGAGAGAGGGAGAGATGGAGAGAAAGGTCTGCCATCTGCTGGTTCATTCCCCAAGTGTGAACCAGCTATCCGAAGAAAGGGCCAATCCAAAGCCAGGAGCCAAGAGCTTCCTTGGGGTCTCCCAGGTGGGTGTAGATGCCAAACACTTGGGCCATCCGTCACTGCTTTCCCAGGCCATTAGCAGGGAGCTGGATCAGAAGTGGAGCAGCCAGGACTCAAACCAGTGTCCATACGGGATACTGGTGCTGCAGGGGGAAGCTTAACCTACTACACAGCGCCGGCCTCAGAAGACACGCTTTAAAAGACATTACATGTGGAAGCAAAGACTGAGTCTCAGACCCTACTTATTTCCATTGGTTTTCATTGGATCACAAGATAATGCCTGGTAAAGTCCTTTGCCTATGCCCAAACTTACATAAACCCAGATCCAAAGAGCTACTCTTCCAAGGTTTTCCCATCAGAGGCCAGCAATACCAGCATTCCGGGAAGAGAAACTCCCTGTGCCCCAGTTCCAGCCAACACGGAAGGGGTCCTCCTTTCCTGGAGGTGAGTAAATCCACCCCTTCTCCCACATCATGCATCTTCAAGGATTGAACAGCCTGGCTCCCTCTAGCATTTCCAGTTCTTTAGCCATTCTTAGGCCCTGGAAACCTGGATTTATTTCAGTTTACCCATGCCATTTTTAGAATATAGATTTTTAAAATTTAGTAAAAGATTCCATTATGGTCTGTTGAGCATAGTTACCATGGTATCATGACATAGTAACTATGTATAATGAATATTGTAAAAAATAACTATGACTTTAGTTTTGGGGTCAAATATTCCAGAATTTGATTTTTTTCTCAGCTTACTAAAATTGAAACAGACTCCTGTGCTAAGAATCATCTTGTGGAATCTCACTAATATTGACAATTCAGAGGCCAAGAGTAGGTATTGTGGCACAGTGAGTTAAATCACCCCTTGGGACACCCACATCCCTTATTGGGGTGCCTAGTTCAAGTCTTGGTTTCTCCACAATTCTTTTTTAAGATTTTGTTAAAGATATATTGATCTATTTGAAAGGCAAAGTTACAGAGAGAGGAAGAGACAGAGAGAGTGATCTTCCATCCTTTGGTTCACTCTCCAAATGGCCACAGTGGCCAGGGCAGGGCCAGATTGAAGCCAAGAGCCAGGAGTCTCATCCAGATTTCCCACAAGTTGGCAGAGACCCAGCTACTTGGGCCACCCTATGCTGCCCTCCCAGCACATTAGCAGAGAGCTAGATCAGAAGTGGAGCAGCTGGGATAGGAACCAGTGCTCACATAGGATACTGACATTATATGCAGCAGCTTAACCCACCGCACCACAATGCTGGCTCCTATTCCAGCTTCCTGCTAATGCAAGTGGGAGGCAGCAGATGATGGCCCAAGTTCTTGGGTTTCTGCCACCCATGTGGGAGACTCACATAGCATTCCTGGCCCCTAGTTTCAACACAGCCTACTCATGACTATTATAGTAATTTGGGGAGTGAACCAATGGATGTAAGTTGCTGGAAGCTTACTCTCTCTCTTTCTCTCCCTCTCTCTCTCTGTCTCTTTCTCTCTCTCTTTCTCTCTCTCTCTCTCTATCTATCTATCTCTATTTCTATGTGTGTGTGTGTGTGTGTGTGTGTGTGTTCCTCTGCCTTTTAAATAAATAAATATTTTTAAACAAATAAGAAAGAAGCTACAAGGGCCAGTGCATCAACATACAAGGAAGCGAACCATAATAAGAACTAACATGTATTGAACACTGACCAAGGCCAGACCCTATCATACATTATCTATGTAATACTCAACTATTCTGTAAGTAGGAATTATGACCCTCCACATAGAATAGATAAGAATTTCCAGGCCAGCACTGCGGCTCACTAGGCTAATCCTCCGCCTTGCGGCACTGGCACACCGGGTTCTAGTCCCGGTCAGGGCACCGGATTCTGTCCCGGTTGCCCCTCTTCCAGGCCAGCTCTCTGCTCTGGCCTGGGAGTGCAGTGGAGGATGGCCCAAGTACTTGGGTCCTGCACCCCATGGGAGACCAGGATAAGTACCTGGCTCCTGCCATCGGATCAGCGCAGTGCGCCGGCCACGGCGGCCATTGGAGGGTGAACCAACGGTAAAAAGGAAGACCTTTCTCTCTGTCTCTCTCTCTCACTGTCCACTCTACCTGTCAAAAAAATTTTTAAAAATAAAAAAAAATTTCCAAAGCATTCGTGACTTGCCCAAAAATAATATAATCAATACGTTATAACCTTGGTTGTGTAGCCAGGCAGCTGGCTGACCTCAAGGCTGTGTGTCTATCCACTGATCACACCATACTGAAAGGCTCTTATCCTCTGACCATACGCCCATTGGCCACTCTGACTCTACATTTTCTGTTTCATGATGACCACCCATTCCCCTTCAGATTAATACATCTTAATTAATTATCTTTTTAGACACAATACCATTGATTATGCCATGGTCAAATTCCATTGTATATCCATTTTCGCCTCTTGCAGGTATTTTTGTATATTTTTTATCCTACCTGTTATGTTGTTGGTTCTGTAATTTAAGTCTTTGGGTCTGGGGGACATTCCTTGGTGATGCCACTAACTTCCTTTAATAATCAACCAAAACTCCTAAGTGTTTTCTGGTCTACTGACATAAAGTCATGCTAGTACACTTGCCCAAATGATCAAGCACAGAACTCTGCACATGATCCCCTGGGATATCATCTTGTGGTTTTAGGCCAATGTTACAGCTTGTCAAGATTATTTTAAATCTTGATTCTGTTTTCTGTGGTGTTAGCTATTCCTCCCAGAATTCTGTCATCTGTAGATTTTATTAAATGAAACATCCATTCCTCATGAAAATAATTGATAGAAATGTGGAACCACATGAAAACAAGTATAGATGGCATGATAGGAAGGACTTAGAAAGGCAGTACAGGCCGGTGCCGTGGCTCAATAGGCTAATCCTCCGCCTTGCGGCGCTGGCACACCGGGTTCTAATCCCGGTCAGGGCGCCGGATTCTGTCCTGGTTGCCCCTCTTCCAGGCCAGCTCTCTGCTGTGGCCCGGGAGTGCAGTGAAGGATGGCCCAAGTACTTGGGCCCTGCACCCCGTGGGAGACCAGGATAAGCACCTGGCTCCTGCCATCGGATCAGAGCAGTGCGCCGGCCGCGGCGGCCATTGGAGGGTGAACCAACAGCAAAAGGAAGACCTTTCTCTCTGTCTCTCTCTCTCTCTCACTGTCCACTCTGCCTATCCAAAAAAAGAAAAAAGAAAAAGAAAAGAAAAGGCAGTACAGTACTGGACCAAGCATGAGGATGAGGATTTCGTCATAAGAATGACCCCAGGTGCACTATGGAAAAGACTATTTTTCTACCCTTCTCTGGGTGTTCTCAGTGATAGTACAGGTAGACAATGCACTACATTGTTACCAATTTTATATTTTTTCTTTGATTTTTTGTGAGATTTATATACTTAAAATGCAGAGTGACCCAGAGAGATGAAAGGGGAGAGAGAAAGAGAGAGATTTATCCACTGATTCACCCCTTAAATGGCCACAACAGCCAAGGCTGGGTCAGGTCAAAGCAGGAGCCAGAATCTCCATTTGGGTCTTCTATGTGGGTAGCAATGATTCAAGTACTTTGGCCATCATCTGCTGCTTCCCATGGTAGCAGAGAGCTGGATCAGAAGCACAGCAGCCTGGACTGTAACCATCACTCTGATATGGGATTCAGACATCACAAGCAGTAGCTTAACCTGTTGCATCACAACAAAGCATCATGAAGAAAAATATTGCCATTTTTTATGCACTTTTTCAAACACTTCTTTCCCTTGGTAGTCAGCAAATACGGACTATGTACTATGCAGAATCACTGTGCATCTGTGCTGGATTTACCCAACTGAGGAAATTAACTGATCACCACGGTGTGATAAATGTTACTTGAAGAGAGATGATATGGGTCACCATGAAGGAGACTCACATGTTTGAAAGGATTCCTAAAGGAGGTAGCAGCTGGGTTAGATCTGAAGGTCAAGTGTGAATTGTGCACAGAGTCAGAGACAGAAGGTGCCCAGGAGCTGAGATCAGAAACTGCCCCTCTGCCATAATAGGTAACTGGAGTTTACATTAAAAAGACTGCAAGTTTTCATTAAGAACTCTAGCCATGAAGTTTTCCCCATCCACTTAGATTTCATCAACCCCTCTGCCATGAAAATTCTATGAGTTTCTTTTTCTTTCATCCCTCAATAACACACTGTCCTACCATCTTATATTTCTACCTCATATTAACGTGCAGGTGTATCTGATACCCCCCATGTCTTAGAAGGGTACCAAGGACTAGAAGTGTGGCTCCCATTGTGACTACCTCCCCTCATGCCATCTTGCACAATTTTAGGCACCCAAATGCTAGTCAACACTTTCTCAGTGAATGGAGTAGAGGCCACAGCAGTGGATGGCAAACAACAGCAGTGAAAGATCGCAGTGCTGATGGCAAGCAGGGGAAAAGAGCATGCACAGCTCGGTCTGAGGGCTGGAACCCTGGGTGGGAAACTCCACAAGGGCAGGGATTCGATTTGTGCTGCTCCCTCCTGGTCCCACATGACCAGAATGTCTCATTTGTCTTTTGAGAAAATAAACAAAACGTGTTCTGCATCTCTCAGGACTTCAAGTCACATTTACCTTTGAACGTTCAATCCATTCCGTATATCCTCACTGGTTAGAGAAAGCTGGAAAATATGCTGGACCTTCCACAACAAGGCAATCAGATTGACAGAGAATGGACGACTGGGCTCTGTGGGGAAAGCATGCAATAATCTACTGGTGATGTCTATTGGCCACAGGCAAGGCATGTGGTGACTGGAAAGCACAAGGGCTGTATGCAAGCTGTATCTGACAGTCATTGCCATAAATATAGGCTCTGAAATATTTTTGACAGTCTAAATATATGACATCATTCCTTAGCATATAAACTGGATACCTGTGACTCCATTCTTTAATTTTGTATGAAATAAACATGGACAGCTAAAATATAAGAGGGTACTTCAAAATGTTCGTGGAGAATGCAAATTATTGGATAAAAAAAAAGAAAGAAAAAAACTTCTGGGGGCTGGAGCTGGGGTGTGGTGAATGGGTTGAGATGCCACCTGCAATAACGACAATCCCATACGGGCACCAGTTGGAATCTGGCTGCTCCACTTCTGATCAAGCTCCATGCTGATGACCTGGGAAGATGGTCCAAGCGCTTGGGCCCCTGCCACACATGTGAGAGGCCTGGATGCAGTTTCTGATCCATGGCTTTGGCCTTGCCCAGCCCTGGCTGTTGCAGCCATATGGAGAGTGGGCAAATGGATAGAAGAGCTCTCTCTCTCTCGCTCTCTCTCTCTCGCTCTTTCTCGCTCTTTCTCTTCCCCACCCTCCTCTGTAACTCCACATTTCAATTGGATGAAATAAATAACTAAAATTTTAAAACTGTACTTTATAGTACTGTAGTATTATAAAGTGTGAATATAAGGTACTTCAAAAAGTTCACGGAGGGGCCAGAATTGCACACAGCAAATTAAGCTGTGTCCTCTATCAGAGAACCTGTTTGAGTCCCAGCTGCTCTGCTTCTGATCCAGCTCCATGTTAAGGTACCTGGGAAAGCAGCAGAGGATGACCCAAGTGCTTGAGTTCCTGACCCCCACTTTGAAGACACAGATTGAGTACTGGGCTCCTGGCTTTTGTTTGATTAGGCCTGGCTGTTACAGGAATTTGGGGAGTGAACCAACAGATGCAAGATATCTTCCTCTGTTTCTCCCTCTCTTGGTCTCTCTGCATTTCATATTAAAAATATATATTTATATATAATTAACTTCTTGTAACAAAAGAAGATTAGCTTATTCTGGTGCAAAAATATTTTGAAATTCATGCATATGAAGGATCTTCCAAGAGTTCATGGAAAATTAACACTGTGAAAACATGGATTTTAATTTTTTGCATTAAAATAAACTAATCTTTTAATTCCATTTTTCCACAAACGTTTTCAGGAATCCTCATATTTTATTTATCGAACCCACTGGTAATGGGCACTTGGATTGCTACCAATGCCTAACTAGTTGGAATAATATTGCTATGAACTGTCTTTTACACATTTCTTGGAGTACACACATCTCTTGTTATCTATTCCCAGAAAGTAACTTCTGGGTTATAAAGTTCTCTCAGGTTTACTGTTAGTAGATAATGCCAAACTGTTTTCCACAGTAGTGCCATCAATTTCACTCCCATTAGCAGTGGAGAAGAATGCCAGTTGTTCTAGCTTCTCCCCACCAGTTGACTCTGACAGTCTATTGATGTTAGCCCTTCGGGCACGTGTGCGACACTTTATTGTGGTCTTAACTCTTATTCCTTGATGACTAATGGGCAATTGTTATATATTTTTGACTACTTAAATATCCTCTTAAGTAAAGTGCCCCTTTAAGTCTTTTGTCCATCTACCAGATTTGTCACTTTCTCTTATTAAATTACAGGGGTTATTTTTTATCTGTTCTGGAGACAAGTCTATACCAATTATATCTTTTACAAATATCTTATTTATTTTATGGCTTCCTTTCCAGTCTCCTAACGATGTCTTCTAAGAGGACGAATGTCTTAGTTGTATGTTATCCATTGTATCATTATTTCTCTTTAAATTTGGTGTTTTGTCCACATTAAGAAGATGATCAGTTTCCCAAAGTTGTGAAGATATTATCCTATGTTATTTTCTAGAAGTGTTACAATAACTTGGAAGGACTAGATGAATTTATTTGTTCATTTGGGATCTGTTGTAAGACAGCAAGTCATTTTACTTTCTTCCATTAGAATAGCCACGGGACCCAGTTTCGGAAAAGACTACTGTGAAACAGCATCCTTTGAACCAAGTACCCGTGCAGCACACATGTGGGTTCTTCCTGGGGTCTCTGTTTTAGGTGGAAACGCTGCCCTGGTTTCTGCAGTCTCCACATTCAGCAGAGCAAACCCTCCCACCATTTTCTTCCTCTTGTCTGTTAGCTATTTTTAGTCGTTTGCGTCAGTATACACATTTACAATATTCTATTAAAGTTCCATTTTAAATCTTGATGACATTTTCATCAGGAAAATATTAAATCTATAGATCATTTTGGAAAGAAAAATATATTTACAATATTGTCTAACTATGAACATAGTAGATACCTCCTTTACCCAGGCATTTTTATACCATATAGATGTATTTTTTAAAAAAGTTTTGTTTGTTTATTTGAAAGTCCGAGTTATAGAGAGGGACAGACAAAGAGAGCTATCTTCCATCTGCTGGTTCACTCTCCAGATGGCTGCAATAGCCAGGGCTGTGCTAGGCTGAAGCCAGGAGACAGGCACTTCTTCCAGGTCTCCCACATGGGTAGCAGGGATTCAAGTACTTGTGTCATCTTCCACTGTTTCCCAGGTGCATTAGCAGGGAGCTAGATTGGAAGTGGAGCAGACAGGATACAACTGGTGCCCATATGAGATACCAGTATCATAGATGGTGGCTTTACCCACTGGGCCACAACACTAGCCCCTATCATTGTATTCCTGCACTTGTTTTCTGAGATTTATTCCTGCATATTTGAGAGTTAAGTCTATTGAGAAGAACATATTTAAATTTTCTTCACTTTAGGATTATTTGAGTTTGGAATACAGAAATGCTATGATTTTATATCTTGATCTTCTATATAGGGATCTGCTAAGCTCATTTATTAATTCTAATAATTCATATGCATTTTGGATTTTCTGTATAGTCAATCATATCACACACAGTAATAAGAGTTTATTTCTTCCTTCCCAATCCTTTTACACTTTGTTTATTTTGTTATCTTCCTACACTAACTAGGATCAACCTAATACTGAAGAGAAGTGGTGAGAGTAGAAACCTGAATGTTGTTCCCAATCTCACTGTTTTTTAACATTTCACCATTAAGTATATAATCTATGTTGCTGGGTTTTTAAAACTATTGTATTTTCTAATTAAAAATTTTCCCTTGTATTGCTAGTTAGCTAGGATTTTTTAACAAAAATAGATGCTGGATTTTATCAGATGTCTCCTGTAATCAATTAATGCACTGGATTATGGGGCTTATCAATTTTACTAGCATTTTCAAGTAAACTTTTGGATTTGTTGTTCCTCTCTCCTCTGGTTTCTATTTCAGTTGTTTCCATTTTTATCTTTATTGTTGCCTACTTTTTATTTTATTTAAGTTTAACTTGCAAATCTGTCCCAAAATTCTTTTTCTAAAACATTTGTTTATTGGGGCCAGCACTGCGGCATAGGAGCCTCTGTCTCTGAAAGGCAGAGTTACAGAGAAAGAGGGAGAGACAGAGAGAAAGAGAGAGATCTTGTGTCAGCTGGTTCACTTCCCAGATGACCACAATGGCCAGTGCTCCAGTGCTAGAGCTGGGTTGAAGTCAGGAGCCAGGAGCTTCACCTGGGTCTCCCATGTGGATGGGAGGAGCTCAGACACCTGGGTCATCTTCTGCTTTCCCAGGCCATTAGAAGAGAGCTGGATTGGAATTGGAGCAGCCAGACGTGAACCCATGCCCATACGGAATGCTGGGTTGCATGCTGCCACAACACTGGCCCCTGTCTCTAAATAGTTGAAATAAATGATCAACACAGTGATCTGTAGCCTTTATTTTCATTTGAAGCTACAGATTTCCTTGTCGGTATGACCTTCCCTGTATTACACAAGTTTTGATACATAATTTCCTTTCAAAAATTTTTCTAATTCCCACCATCATTTCTTATTTAAAGAGACTAGATTATATTTATTAATTTCCAGATATTTAGGTATTGCCCATTCTCTTTTTGGTGCTGGATTCTAGTTTACTTGTCTGGTTGGAAACTTTTTGAGATGTTTTAGAGACTTTCTTTAGTCTTAAGTTGTGCATGTCCTTCAAAAACTGTTTATTTTTCCATTGCAAACCATTTTATTCTACATATTTCCATTAATTCAAATCTGATTATAGTGTTACTTAAAGCTCTATATAATACTGATATTTGGTCCACCAGATCTTTTAGTTACTGAAATTCATTACTAAAATTTCCCAGTATGATTTTGAATCAGTCTATTTCAACTTCCAGTTTTGTCAATTTTGACTTTATGTATTTTGTGTTGTATTATTAGGTAAATAAAATTTCCCAGGAAACACATCATTTTTCAGTGCAAAGGGCCTCTTTTCATTTCTAGTAGTGCTTTCAATGTATACAGCCATTGCAATTGGGTTTTTACTGGTATTTGTAGTTTGTGTATTTTTCCTCTCTTTTCCTGCTACTTGTCTATTTTTATGCTTTAGTTGTGTCCCTTGTAAACATGATAGGCACAGTAATGCTAGTTTGTGTCTAACAACTCCTAATATGGAGTCGCCATGAGTGTTTCCTTTGCCTGCTGATTTTGCCAGTTCTCATTCCTGTCCTCTTGTCTCCTTGTTTATTTAGCTATTTTCTTTCTCATTGCACAATACTCATTTTATCTGAAAATTTGTTCATAATTTGAAGTCAAAGGCCATGTATCTTCCCCAAAGAGATTCACATTTGTCTCTATCCTCAAGTCATAACCCAATCCAATTCAAAGCTGAGTCAAGACTGGTCTTGGGTCCAGCAGACTTCTACATTTCTACTTCACCATACTCCCAGGGCTCATACCGTCCCAGCGTTGTAATGCAGGGCTCCAATATGGACAGGTCCTGATCTCTAGTCCTTGTCCCCTAGCTTCACCCCTCAATCTGCTCTCTAGAATTGACAAATACCTCCAAGGGAAAAGTAGATCCTGATGCAAAACTACCTCCCGGACTCTACCTTCCTTTAGAACCCGGCCAAGTAATGCTTCTCTACCTTGCTTGTTCTCCAAGGCCTCCGGGCAGACATCTCGTATTCTTGCTAGCATTGCTCCTTCCCTAGTGGAACAATCAGTCCCAATTACCTTGTTCATCATTACCAGATAGAGGTAAATTTGCTCCATCCATTTTGTTTTTAAATGTAAATAATAATTTCCATTATTTTCTTATTTTTTTAAGATGGAAGGTATAGATTCCCACTTTTCAAAATTTAGAAAATATGAAACTGAAAAAGGGAAAATAAAAATTGCTTCAGCTAGATATCAAAAATTTCCCAATTACTCAACATTATAAAATCACTGTCACAAACATTGTTTCACCAAACACATGCAGCCACCTGCCTTGAGTATGCAATGTTCAACTCTCTCATATAAAATAGTATAGCATTTGCATATAACCTGTGCACATCCTCCTGCATACTTCAAACCATCTCTGCATTATTTATAATGTGTAATACAATGTAAATGTTATGTAAATAGTTGTTCTACTGTATTGTTTAAAGAATAATGGCAAGGAAAAAGGCCTGTATATGTTCAGTACTAATATAATTTTTTTTCTGAATATTTCCCATCCATGGTTGGTTCAGTCTGTGGATGGGGAAATATGCAGATATGGAGGACCAACTGCATTTGGACAGTGCATGATTCTTTCTTTAGAATAAATTTCTACCAGGGGAACTGCTGATCAGGAGATTCAAGGCAAAGTGGATATTGCCAAGTTATCCAGAAGAGTATTTTCAATGTATACCTCCACCAGCATGATCTGAAAGTGATACTGTTCACCTCTTAAAACCAGATTAGGACCTCTCAGCAATTAGTCTCATAGCTCCATAAATAAGATTTACTGTTTCAAAAGAATTGTAAAAGCACTCTAAAAGCTCTCCGTCCTGCCTTTGCCATGACTATGACTTTGATTTTTCCCTCGATATATAAAATAAGCCACCAGCTTGGAGACTGGGAGAACTTAGGAGTCCAGCAATTAGAGACCAATCATTTCCTCTACTAGCAGCCCGCACAAAAGCTGGTTTATTGAAGATCACAGAGACTATGGCTGACTTCCAGCCATGCAGGGGGCCAGAGCAGGGCTTCTCTTTCCAGGAGCATAGCCATGAGATGTCTGATAAAAAGCAGACAAGGTATATTTCTGTAACCCAAGTGACACAGAAATTAGAGTGCCTGAGCAACACCCTAAAATACACAAACTTTGGTTTCAGTTCCCCACTGCCTTCAGAGTAAAACCCAATCTCCCTAACAAGGTCTTTGAGTTCTGGCCTGTGCCTACCTCTCCTACCTAGACTTCCTCCTCCCCTACCCTACACTTACAAGCCAGCAACACTCCCTCCTGCTTTACTCCTAATACGCTTGCTTCCTCCCTAACCATGGATCTACAGTGTCCTTTGTACAACGTGCCCGCCTCCTTCGACTGTTCACAAGCAACCCCCATGTGCCCTTGAAAAGTCGGGTATCACTTAGCTAGGAAATCTCTGACTCCCGCAGTCTGGCACAGGTGTGACCCCTATCTTGCAGCACGTCCTGTCATTCTCTATCATGGCTCCCACTGTGCCTCTTCTTGTCACTGCACTAGGAACTCATAATGAGGTCCACAGAAGCCTAAGCTGCCGCTTGTGATGCTGGAATCTATATCCAACTGCCCAGTGGAGTCCTGGTTGCTCTGCTTCTAGTCCAGCTTCCTGACAATGTGTCTGAGAAGGGCTGATGGCTCAAGAACTTAGGCCCCTGCCACCCACGTGTGACATCCCGAGTTCCTGGCTCCTGGCTTCAGCCTGGCCCAGTCCCGGCTGTTGGAGCTATTTCAGGAGTGAACCAGCAGATGGAAGATGTTCTCCATCTCTGTCTCTCCCTCTCTCGCTATTGCTCTGCCTTTCAAATAAATAAATAGCTTTTTTTTTTTTTTTCAAAACAAAAGAACTCATGGTATCAGGGACTATGTCATGGTTTTCTTACACCCTGAGCACTGCATCTGGAAAACAGCAGGTACTGAACAAAATGCTTGTTAAAGTAAGTGCTTCATTCCACTACAGACATTGTTTCTTTTTTTAGAGAGCTTTTATTTAATAAATACAAATTCATAGGTACAGCTTTTGGAATATAGCGATTCTTCCCCCAGTACCCACCTTCCCACCCCCACTTCCATCCCACCTCCAACTCCCTCTCCCATCCCATTCTTCATTAAGATTTATTTTTAATTATATTTATATACAGAAGATCAACTCTGTACTAAGTAAAGATTTCAACAGTTTACATTCACACAGACACACAAAGTATAAAAAACTGTTTGGAGACTAGTTTTACCGTTAATTCTCATAGTACAACACATTGAGGACAGAGGTCCCACATGAGGAGCAAGTGCACAGTGACTCCTATTGTTGATTTAACAATTGACACTCTTATTTATGACATTAGTGATCACCCGAGGTACAGACACTGTTTCATGAATTCTGAAAATTCAATATTTTATTTCTTAAGATAGGTTATTAATTAATTAAAGAAGCAGATAGACAGGAAGAGAGAGCTCCCATCTGATTCACTCCTCAAATGCCTATGGTGGTGGCGTGCTAAAGTCAGGAACCAGACACTCAATCCAAATCCATGCACACAGGTGGCAGGGACCCAATTTCTTGAGCTCTCAGCACTGCCTCCTGCATTAGCAGGACGCTGAAGTCAGGAGCCAGAGCAAGTTGTAACCGAATGCAAGCACACTTGCTAACCAGCATCTTAATTGCTAGACCAAATGCCTATGCCCAAGACTTTGTTTCTAGTGAAGGTAATGCAACTTAAAAATCCCCACCAACTAATCCGAGGAGGAGAGCTGGCATCTCTCTTCTATGGCACATACATCTACCTAAGCTGAGAAAAAGAGAAATTGTACAACATAATCTTGGAGGGAAAAAAAAGACTATGATTCACTCCATATCTTATAAAAAGGATTTTATTCTATTTTCATTATTGTACATTGTCTTTAAAATGTTGAAGCCTAATTCTAACCTTTTGAAGTGGAGAAATACTAAACTATGTATGCTTTTTTAAAGATTTAATTATATATTTGAAAGGCAGAGTTACAGAGTGGCAGAGGCAGAGAGAGAGAGAGAGAGAGAGAGAGAGAGAGAGAGGTTTTCCATTTGCTGGTTCACTCCCCAGATGGCCACAACAGCAGGAGCTGCACTGATCCGAAGCCAGGAACCAGGAGCTTCTTCCGGGTCTCCCAGGTGGGTGCAGGGGCCCAAGCACTTGGGCCATCTTCTGCTTTCCCAGGCCACAGCAGGGAGTCGGATTGGAATTAGAGCATCCGGAACTTGAACTGGCTCCCATATGGGATGCTAAAAGTTATGTGTTACGTCACAGCGCTGGCCCCTACATTTGCTTTTTAAAATAGATATTGATAAAACCAAAACCCAAATATACTTTCTTTCACTTATTTACTGTTGCAGAATCGTCCCGTGTAAATAGCAGATACCTGCTTCTAGAAAGTAGCATGACACAAGCCAATAGTGAAATCTAACAAAGACATCCACCTGCCCACTGACTTGAATAACTCCAAGTATGTTCTGAACAAATAGAAAAAATATCTGATGGATGCCTCCTTAACACAGGGAGCAGCATGGTAAACAGCAGGGCTCTGGGTCAAGCCATCTGAGTTCGGATCAGTGATTTCCAGCTGACTTTGAGCAGATTTCCCAGTTTCTCTATGCCTGGACCCTCTCCTCTAGAGAACCGGAGTGATCACAGTACATATTTCCAATGGCTGTTCTGAGAATTAAATGAGATAATACCTGCAAAGTGCTTAGAACAATGCCAGGAACATGGATCAGAGGGGTTCGATAAATAAATCACTCGCACCCAAGATGCATACCTCCTGCATTGGAATAATATCCGAGGATAAAATATATCCCCACTGACTTTCAATAATATTATGCCCCGCGAGACCTATGAAAGAAAGCGGTGAAATACAGGCATTAAATGTTATCACACAAACCATCCATAAATTCTGGGTTTCCAACAACGTAGTTCTTCCGCATCGTAATTAAGGGTTTGAAAGTCAAATGATTTAAGTGCTAGTTTTAATTACGGCTTGGTGAACTTTAGTGTGTTCGAATTGTCACAACTTTCCTTAAGGATTACTCCGCAGCCAGGCAATACAGTGGGAAATTATTAACTCCTACTTTGGTACAGCAATTATCTGCATTACAAGGTTTATGCAATTAGCTGTTTAAGATGTCATTATATTTTGCCATCTGGTACACAGGAGTTTATGCATATGAACAGGCACGTGTTGAAGTGATTTTCACTATATGACTCGTTCTCAACCCAAGTCATCTCTCTAATGAGGGGAAGTTACCGTGCACTGTACATTAGTGGCAGGTGCACACTATCAAGCTTCATTTTCATCGAAGACCTTCATTTTTCCATTTTAAAGTATTCCGCACAAGTGCTGGAAAATTAATCAGTCGTTCGCCACTGAACAACGCCCGCAGACATGTTCCATAGCAGTTGCAGGGGCGCGCGGCGGCCCTCAAGGCCGCTCCTCCTCCTCACCCCGACGGCTGCGAAGAGCCCTGGGCGGTCACCCCGGTGGATTTCTCTCGGCGCGGGCAAAGGGGCCCGCCGCCCGTCCCCGCTTCCGCGGCCCGGGGTGAGAGCGACGCGGGTCTTCCTGCGAAACCCACACGGCCTAGACGCCGCCGCTCTCCCGGAGCGCGGGTCCCCGACTAAAAGCGCATTAAAATGGCGCCCTCTGGTGTCCGCTCGCCGCCACCGGGTAAAAGCAGAGGCGCTTGGGGTCGAGCTGAACCTTGTCTCCGGCTTCGCTCAGTAAGCGCCTCGCGCTCTGCGGACGCCGTGTGCCTGCGTCTGTGTCCGGCAAAGCTGGGCAGCGCACGAGTAATCGGCCCGGGCCCCTTTGGCCACCCCATCTCCATCCCCCGGCAGTGACTCCGGGTCCCGGGTCTCCGGCCAGCGAGCCTTCCCCTCCAGCCCACCCCAGAGCGGTGCCCCCGCGGAACGAGCGTGGAGGACGAAAAGGCCTTGGTTCCCAAAGGCGGCTAAGAAACAAACCCCGCGTCCCGACTGCAGCCAAGGCCCAAGGCGGCTGGCACCTGCCATAGCTCTGGCGGCCAAGATGCTTGGGGGCGAAGGGGAAACCCGCAAAGGGAGGGAGCGGCTCGGAGCGGGGTCAGAGCCCCCCACTGAGGCTTTGTCGGTCGCTTCTGTCTGAATCGCCTTAGGGCCCAGCAGCCAGGGAAAGGCGCGCGGGCCTCGCGCGGGCACCCAGCCCAGGCCGCCCCGCGCTGCCATTGAAATGTGACACTGACGAACGAGCGGGCCCCGCTGCTTTCTTTGGGAGAGCGCGGGGAGTGGCCAGTCTGGAGAACTGCGGCTCTCGGGTTCCCTGGGAAACGTTCTCCCCACCCCACCCTGCCCCCACTCTGGCACTGTAGCCGCCCCGTCCCCTCTCCCCGCAGACCCGCGCGCAGTGCCAAGGAGAGTCTCTCTTCCCCGGTCCGGTGCCGGCCCCGGAGTCTCATTCAGCTCCAGAGGATCGGGTGGCTGCACGCTCTGAGCGTGGGGAAGTTTGGGCTTATGGGGGCTGAGTCCACGGAATCCCCCTTTTTGTTTTGAAGCTTTGATGGTAGCTTTGCCCCGTAGGGCGGGGATGGCAGTGAGGGGACAGAGCAGGAGGAGCACCCTGAACCTGGCCCTTTTGTCCCCAGTTCTGCACCAATCTATGCTGGTGAAGGGGTGAGGCAGAAAGTAGGGCGGGCAGGCCGACTGGGTGCCTTAGACGCAGCCAGAAACTATTTCTGGAGAGACAACAGTGTGTGAGGCACTGGAGCAGGCACCACGGGCAATGACAGAGAATAAAACCAGGAACTTGCAAGCAGCATAGAGTGTCAAACTCAAAATCAAGGGACACATCGGACTCAGTGTCCAAATGCACGCAGCCAGGCTGGGAGGAGAGATGAAGATGGGTAACACAGGGACTGGCTGCTGGAGTCCCAGACCCTCTGCATGCCGGCATCCCTGCAAGGCAGTTGCAGTTCAGAGATGATTCTGCCCCACGCTCAGCTCAGGAAACAGTACAAGATGACAGTGCCAACCCAGAGAGCCAGTCGTTGGCATTGGCAGAGAAAGCTGGACAAGTAAATCAAGCCCAGACCGGGAAGGCACAGGGCCCTGGAAATCCGGTGGATACAGCAGAGAAAAAAAGCATGTGCTTTGGGGCCAGACTGGCCCAGGTCTAAACCCCATGTATGCCTCTTGTAACTCTGTTTCCCTCTATGAAACAGGGACAATTGTGCCTTGGTGTCACCATGCCCGTAAGTACATTTAGCATTCCTATAGCCCTATCTTCCCTTTTAGCTATTTCAGACTCATTCCTGTGATCTCCAGGCTTGTTAAGAGCATCTTCAAGGGCTCTTCAGATAAACCTGCGGCTATGCCCATCGTATCACCTCTGCAGCTTGACTCACAGGAGTCCATGCTGTACTGTTATGTTTTGTAGCATTTAAATTAGCTGAATTGGTGGACATTTGACCTAGCAGTGAAGATGTCCATGTCCGGTATCAGAGTATGTGGGTTGTGGTGTTTTTGTTTTTTTTTTTAAGATTTATTTATTTGAAAGAGTTACAGAGAGGCAGAGGCAGAGATGGTCAATGATCAGGGCTGGGCCAAGCTGAAACCAGGAGCCTGGGGTTTCTTCCTGGTCTCCCATAAGGGCGGCAGGGGCCCAACCACTTCGACCATCTTTCACTGCTTTCCCCAGGCCACTAACAGAAAGCTGAATCAGAAGTGGAGAAGTTGGGATGCAAACTGGCACCTGTATGTGATGCTGGCGTCACAGGTGGCTTAACCTACTATGCCACAATGCTGGCCCCTGATTTATACATTTATAGGTATAAATAATGTATATTTATTCAGTGACTAAACAAAACAGTTCTCATTATATAAATACCATTACAATGAATATTTGTTATAACATTGTTATTGCTAAATCCTGGAATCTAAACTATTGCAATAGTTTGTTGATCTGGGTATGAAAACTATTTACAGCAAGTGTGTTTGCACATCGAATATTTTTACTGGTCTGAGTAATAGTCACACTTTATGATGAAATGACTTGCTTCTTCAGGGAAGCACATTACTCCTTTCAGTGCTTTTGTTTTGCCATTGTGCAATAATTACTCATCAGTTCCTTTTCTTTTAATTTTATGTATATCTTTTAAAATTGTATTGCTTACTTTCATTTATTTTGTTTGAAGGGCAGAGAGGAAGAGAGATTTTCCATCTGTTGGCTCACTCCCCTAAATACTAGCAATCCAAGACCTCTGAGTTAAACCCAGGTCTCCCATATGGGTGAAGGGAACCCAGTTACTTGAGTCATTATCTGCTGCTTCTCACGGTGCACATTAGCTGGAAGTTGGAATTGGAAGCAGAGCCTGAACTTGAACTTGGAGCTGGGATTCCAACCCAGGCACTTTGATATGGGATATAGGTGTCCCAAGCAGAATCTTAACCATTGCCCCAAACACTCACCCCATTAGTTCCCTTTCTTCTTACATACCTAAGTCCCCAGTGAAACCATTATTCCTATCCAGAGTACCTCCTTTTCATACTCGAAAACAACCAAACTCGTTCAAAGGCCAGAAAGCTAAGCAATGGAAGGATTTGGGTTGGGGCATTGGGTATAGAAGTACACATCTCTCCTTTCTTCTCCTGGGTCCAGTCATGACTCTTCTGCTTGCCAATCCATTCTCCAGAGCTCAGGCTCTGCCATCTCCAGCTTCCATGCCTGGAGAGTGTGCCTAATGATATAATAGATTTTCATTTCTAGACAGATGCCACAGATTTGTTGGCAGGTAGCCCTACTGTGTAACTAACCCTATAAAGTTATCAGTTTAAGGTCAGCTGGCTGGATTGTCAGCTTTTGCAGACCAGTTGGTAATCAGAAAACAGAGCTTTGTGAATACAAACCAGTGGACACCACACATATTTGTGAGATGTGTTTATTTGTTCTACTCTCTTTCAGGTGCTAGCAAAAATATGGATCAATTACAAGAGCATTTCTCCTGGAGTTTACCTTCTAAGCTTTAGAGTAGAAACTTCCATCTTTTAGGGCAGAAAATTCTGTCTTTTCAGGTGTATATGTTACTTATGTTATAATGAAATGATGAGTCACTCTTCAAAGAACACATACTCTGGCTCAGACACAGAGCTGACACATTTCCTTATTGAAATTACTATCTTCATCCTAGAATTTTAATGTTACTCATTTCACCATCTGCAGGCGCAGTTACATAAATGCATGACTTGAGAGAAGATTTCAGGAAAGTTGGGAATCTTAGCCACTGGCTTCCTTTTACACAGACTTACCCACATACACACTCATAAGACACCTGATTAGTTGTCTGATTTGTAATTGTGCTTCTATGTCACACTGGTCAGTATAAGTGTGTTGATGAATCTATTTATGCAAATCTTACCTACATCTTTTTGGTAGCTTTCCCCAACAGTGAGCAATCCAGTGCTTTTTTCATTAAAAAAAAAAAAAAGTCCAGAGGTATGATCCAATCTATAGGCCACTTTGAAACTCATTATTGCTTTTCATAATCACCTGCCTTGATCTTCTCAAGTCCCAGTCTCAGAACTTCTGAATGTGAGCATTACCCTGAGTCAATTGAAAGTCAGTGAGTGTTCTGTGTAGTCTCAGCTCTCAGAAAGCCACATCTTATGTAAGTAAAATAGCTGTTTACAATGGACAAGTGTGGGAATTTCTGAGACGTGGAACTGATGCTCCTGATCCTGGGGGTAGAGTTTTCCAGCAAAGCCACTGGTGAGAGTCTAATGCACTGATGATGCACATTACTGACATCACGTGGACCAATCTGATGGGACTGTTGCTTACAAAGCCAGTTGCTAGAAGGTTGAAGCAGAAACTCTGTTATCAGATAGTTTTTAAAAATTCTGATTTACTCATGGTGGGGGAACGGGGGAGGGAGAAAAAAAGAGAGACTGAGAGAGAGAAAAAAACCATCCACTGGTTCAATCTCCAAATGCCCACAGTGACTGGAGCTGGGCATAGGCCAAAGCTGGGAGCTGGAAATACAATCCAGTTCTCCAACATGGGTGACAGGAACTCAACGAATTAAGTCATCACCATTGCCTCTTGGGATCTGCTTTGGTAGGGAGCTGGAATCAGGTATGGAGTTGAGTATCAAACCCAGATACTCTGGGGGCCAGCGCTGTGGTGCAGCAGGTAAAGCCACCACCTGCAGTGTGGGCATCCCATATGGGCACCTGTTTGAGTCCTGGCTGCTCCACTTCTAATCCAGCTCTCTGCTATGGCCTGGGAAAACAGTAGAAGATGGCCCAAGTGCTTGGGCCCCTGTGCCTGCGTGGGAGATTGAGAAGCTGCTCCTGGCTCCTGGCTTTGGGTCAGCGCAGCTCAGGCCATTGCGGCCATTTGGGGAGTGAATCAGCAGATGCAAGATCTGTGTGTGTGTGTGTGTGTGTATCTCCTCTCTATCTGTAACTCTGCCTTTTAAATAAATTTTTGTGTATAAATCAACTCTTTCTTTAGCTTCTTCCATTGCTTCCTTGCTCCCTTCTTCCATGATCAATATTTTCATAAGAGACAATATTCTGTAATTAATTGAAATTACAAACACCATCTTTTACCATACCTTCTTCAGCAAGGCAACACTACAAAGATAGCCACTGTTCCTGCCTGGGCATTCTTTTTCCTTTAGTTTTATTTCACATATTTGAGACAGAGAGAGAAAGAGGGAGAGAGAGAAGAGAAGAGAAGAGAAGAGAAGAGAAGAGAAGAGAAGAGAAGAGAAGAGAAGAGAAGAGAAGAGAAGAGAAGAGAAGAGAAGAGAAGAGGAGGGGAGGGGAGGGGAGGGGAGGGGAGGGGAGGGGAGGGGAGGGGAGGGGAGGGGAGGGGAGGGGAGGGGAGGGGAGAGGAGAGGAGACTTTTCATCTGATGGTTCACTCCCCAAATGGCCACAACAATTGGGGCTGGGCCAGGCCGAAGCCAGGAGCCTGGAACTCTACCTGGATCTCTCACATGATTGGCAGGGCCCCAAGCACTGGGCCATCTTCTGCTGCTCTCCCAGGTATATTAACAGGAAACTGGACTGGAAGTAGAGCAGCCAGGACTCAAACAGGCATTCATATGGGATACTGACATCACAGGCAGCAGCCTAACCTGCTGTGTCATAATGCCAGCCCTGCCAGCCCTGTACCTGGACTTTCTTGATAACTTTTTTTAAAGATTTATTTATTTGAAAGGCACAGTTACAGAGAAGCAGAGACAGAGAGAAAGAGAGGTCTTCCATCTGTTGGTTCACTCCTCAGATGGCCACACTGGCCTGAGCTGCACTGATCCAAAGCCAGAAGCCAGGAGCGTTCTCCAGGTCCCCTACACAGGCACAGGGGCCCAAGCACTTGAGCCATCCTCTACCGCCTTCCCAGGCCCTAGCAGAGAGTTGGATGGGAAGAGGAGCAGCTGGGACAAGAACCAGATATGAGACGCTGGCACTGCCAGCGGTGACTTTACCTGCTATGCCTCAGCGCCGGCCCCTCTTGATAACTTTTGGAAGTTCTCTACAACCAGTTGGTGCCATGCTCAGCTGCAGTACAGTGGGAGGTACCCGGATGTGTAGTCTCAAGATTTTGGGATCTCCATAACCTGAGTCTGCTACTTTTCTGTGGGACCTTAAGTGAGTCCCTTAATCTCTCAGAATTCCTTGTTTTCTCTTTCATGAAGACAAAGCTTTGTTCTATTCTATCAAGGGGTTGTCAAACTTACATGAGATATGATATGTAAAATTCCTCATCTTGTAACCACTATAGAGCAGGTGTTAAACAAATTCATGCTATAGGCAGATTCTGAAGTACAAGAGCATTTATCACGAAGTCCATGGAAAACAGAATTAAAAGGTAAATTTAGGGGCAGACTTGTGACCCAGTGGTTAAGCCACCAGTGGAGACACCCACATCCCACATTAGAATGTCTAGGTTCAAGTCCTGCCTCCATTCCCAGTTCTAGCTTCCTGCTAATACACACCCTTGTGGGCAACAGTTTATGGCTGAAGTGGTTGGGTCTTTTATACCCACATTGGAAACCTGCTCTGGCCAGGATGAAACCTGTTTGCTGTGGGCATTTGGGGAGTGAACCATCATATGGGAGCTCTCTCTGTCAAATAAAAAAAATTTTTAAAGATAAGTATATTTTGGGGCCAGCGCTGTGGCGTAGCAGGGAAAGCCACCGCCTGCAGTGCTGGCATCCCATATGGGCACTGGTTCAAGTCCCAGCTGCTCTACTTCCGATCCAGCTCTCTGCTATCGCCTGGCAAAGCAGTGAAAAATGGCCCAAGTTCTTGGGCCCCTGCACCCACGTGGGAGACCCAGAGGAAGCTCCTGGCTCCTGGCTTCGGATTGGCCCAGCTCCGGCAGTTGTGGCCATCTGGGGAGTGAACCAGCAGATGGAAAACCTTTCTCTCTCTCTCTCTCTCTCTCTCCCCCCCGCCTCTCTGTAACTCTACCTTCAAATAAAATAAATAAATCTTTTTAAAAAAGATAAGTATATTTTAGTGCAAAAAATACTTTAAATCCATTGTCTTTCTTGATACATTTTCTGTAAACTTTTTGATAATTCCTTGTGTAGATTGGGGCAGCTGAAGCAGGAAATTTTTTGAAATTTTTTAATATTTAAAATTTGTTTTATTTTATTTGGGAGGCAAGAGAAATAAAGACCCAGAGAGATCATCCATTTGCTGTTTCACTCCCCCAAAGGCCCAAAACATCCAGGACTGGGCCACGTCAATGCCAGAGTCTTAGACTTCAATCCTGGTCTCTCCCATGGGTGGCAGGTATTGAGTCTTTACCTGCTGCTTCTCGGGAAGTACATTAGCAGGAAGCTAGCATCCAACATGGAGTTAGGACTCAAACTCAGACACTCTGACACGAGATGCAGGTGTCCCAAGAGATGTCTCAACTGCTAGGCCAAACACCCCCACCACCCCCAGTAGGAAAAGTTTTACATAGCAAAAACTATATAACAACTATGACTTGTATTCTCTTGCCTTATTTTCTCATTTTTCAAAATGAAGATGTCTATCATATAACATTGCAAAAATCCCACGACAATTAACCATTAAATAGCAACTAACCAATTATGTGTTAGAGTTGCATGGGAAATACTAATAGTGTCATCCCTCCTTGAAAGATGCTATTTGATTCTGAGAGAGACGTTAACAAGTCGTTGCCATCCCTTGTCCCTATCAGATACTCATGCTGCTCTGCGCCCTCTGCCCTTAACTAAGGCCCTCTTCCTTAAACATTAGAAAGGAAGTGGATAACGTCTTACAATTGGAAGCTAAAAATGACTTGCCTATTAGAAATATGTGGAGGCCTCTTAGAAGCTCACAGTTTCCCACCTATATAAGTGACTTGTCCAAGGTCACACAGCTACTCTTGTCAATCAAACATGCTGCACCTTATGAAAACAACCTGAGGGTGACCCCGGACTCTAAGCCCAGCCAGCATCGTCAGGATGGAAACTCTGGCAGCCCAGTAGCAGCCGCCACTTCTTTTGTCCTGGACTTGCCCAGTTCCTGTCCTGACCCCTCCCCAAAAGCCCGTTCTTAGTGCCCTCTGGGCTTTTGCCGATGCCAACAGACCCGGAACTCCGCGCCGACTCAGTCGCTGAAGAATGGCTCTGGACAAAACAGGGCCCTGCTTGGACAGCACCACAATGACTGCAGGTGTCCCTTTCTTTCCCGTGCTATTTGGAACTCGCCTGTAGGTGGCGCCCTGCTTCGCTAAGGGGAACTTGGAGGGCGAGGACAGGGTCACCAGCTGCCTGTCGGCAAGGACGCTTTAAATAGGCCCTCGGCTGGAGGTCAGCGCAGCCACGGCGATGGTGTGGCCGTGCGGCCCCTTCTCGGTCTCCCTTCCTCCGCGTACCCCGACTCTCCTCACCCCTCGGGGCTGGCGAGATCGGGCAGCGGCGGGCCTGCGCCTCCTCCCAGGTGGGGCTTAGGATCGAGATCTTCGAGCTCCCGGGCTAAGCCTGGCGCCGCAGGGCGGTGCTGCGATCCCAGGGCCCCGGGCCTGCCCGTCCCCCGACCCGCGGGCTTCCAGCCCCCGCCTTGCCCGCAGCTGTGGTGGGGGCGGAGGGTTGGGGGGAGAGTGACCCTGTGAGTGCTGGGCGGGGCGGGGCAGCTTTAAAAACTTCTGAAAGGCCTCGTTCAAAGCCTCAAAGGACAGAACTTGGGCCGGAAAGCGGTTTCCACGGAGGGGACCAAAAGGGGGCGGGGGTGCACCTGCAGGGCAGGGAGCGCGCTGCCTGTGCCAGGGGGACCGGATCCCCGAGCGCGCTGCTGTCCCAGCCTCACGCCCGCGCCCCCTCGGGGAAGCCGGCGGCCCCGCCCGGGACTCTAGGCTTTCATCGTCTCCACGGGACAGCCGCCGGGCGGGGTCTCGGCTGCTTTGGCCTGCGCGTTCCCCGCAGGGTCTTCCTTCCCTCCAGCCCCTCCCTAAGAACCCGAGATTTTGCAGCAAAGTTGAATTCCGGGCTTTTAACCCCAACCCACCCGGGTGGGAGACCGCAGAGGACGTGGAGATTTCTGTACACACTTGTCAGTTCCACATCCCGGCTCCCCCCACCTCCTCCGCCACTAGCAATCCTGGGTGGGGGGAGGGAGGAGGAAGAGGGCAGGAGACGGGAGCGGGTGGCGGGGTTGGCGCCGTGGCAGATCCGAGCGTGGCCCCGGCGGCGTCGGGCGTCTCTGCTGTCGCTGTGCGCCGGGGCTGTGCCACCTCGGGGCAGAGGGAAAGGGGCTGCGCGGCCGCCGCCAGCCGGGCCCGCTCTGCGGCAGACGCGGTGCAGAGGCGGCCAAGGGAGACTGGTCCGCGGACGTGACCTAGCGCCGGATCAGGAGGATGCCGTACCCCACGGTCCTTCTACGGCAGCTCTCGACCGAATGCCGAGAAGGAGCCTCTCCTTCAGTCGTTTGCTCAGATCCTTCGAAATGCAGCGCTTTAGCCAGGGAACAGCTGCGTGGGCCTCTCCCCAACACTCCCTGCGGCCTCACTCGGCCAGAGTCGCTGAGCCGGGTCGGTGAGGGCGCGCGGGGAAAGGTACGCGTGGAGGTAAATGAAACTACGTCATTCAGTTAAGGAAGAAAAATAGCTACTGAAACATAAAGTGGTTAAAAGAATAAGCTACCTGAAGTTTGCCATTTGCTTGTAGTCCTTGTCCCGGAGCTGAGAAAGTTAGATACATGAGAGTTAGGGGATCTTTTTTTTTTTTTTTCCAATTAACATTTACACATTTTCTCTGAGTCTTTGAGAGAATTCTTTTAGTGAATTTTAAAAAGCAATAGAAGCTGGCGTTACCGGCAGCAAAGGGACAGGGAACGGATCTCATAGACTTCTGCAGAATTTAGCTACAACATCAGCACTCAAATGTAAAGTGAACTTTTACATAACAATACTAATAGGGTGGTGTTTTTACTGATCGCTTACCTCAGGAGGTAGGCAACTCTGGGAAGGAAAGGGATGAAAGGGAAAATAGAACAATGAAAGTGAAAAGAGAGATGAGCCCCAGGTGAGTCTGAACAGGAATCTTGGTGGGCCTGGTCTCTCCGAGCATCCTAAGAAAGGATAGAATTAAGTAAGATGTGTTCCTTTTTGTGAATTCCTAGCACTTGCTCCATGTAGCAGCCCTATCCCCCCCTCCCTCTCCCTCTCCCTCTCCCTCTCCCTCTCCCTCTCCCTCTCCCTCTCCCTCTCCCTCTCCCTCTCCCTAACAGAACCTGCTGTTTTGAAGACGACAGGTGTACACAGCCGAAGTAGGGGCTAGTGCTTGGACCTGATGGTAGGTGAGAGTAAGAGATCCCAACTGCACTGAGTCATGTGTGCCTTTTCCTGGCATTTAGGCAGACAAGGACTGGCATGTTGAAATTATCTTCCCAATGCTAGCAAAACTAAGAGATCGTCTTTCCTACCAACTTGCCTACTTTGCACCTAGCACCCTGGGTAAACAGGGTAAAGCAACATTTTTATCCCTTGATGCTGAAATATTGCCTGTAGACTACTCCTTGGTTGGGAGTTGAAACCCAAAGGCAAGCTTGCATTGCACACAGGACAAGCGCAACTTAATAAGGGTGCAAAAGAGCATGAAACTGTGAAACTTGGAGTCAGCATTGAAGGAGACCATTTAAGAGGGTGCTAGCTGATAACCACAAGAGAACCAGAATTGCTTGGGGTGCACTTGTATTTGCCAAGAAGGGGTAGGAGCAGAGGCTCACCACACTGTGGCTTGCTTGTTTTGAGGTTCACAAGAAGCATCCCTATCCTCCTGGAGCTGGGAGGCCATACTTGCTCTGCAAAGTACTCTTGGTGATTCTCCCCTACCTCAGTGTCTAAGAGTTTAGGACCTCCACAAGCTCTTCTGTCTGGAGAAATACAGAGCAAACTCTGCCTGCCACGTGTCTCTTGAGAGCCCAATAAGCAAGGTGGTGGTTTCCTCCAGACAACAACATAGGCACAAGCACACAGCTTGGTCTGCCCTAGCCCCGGCATTGCCACTCTGAATCCTCACACTGGCAGCTAAAGAACAGAAGCTTATCCATTCAAGAGTGTTCCCCAGGCCCCAGGGGCCAAATACAGGTCCACAAAACACAAAAAGGAGTCTGGGGAGGAGTCTGGGCAGCTCCAGAGGCAGCGAGAAATCAGCTCCCAGGGCAGCTCCCCGTGCGCTCCAGGGGCGCTCAATGCACCCCACCAGCCCCACCGTCCCACGGTGTCCAGCACCAGCATTAGGAAGTTGGAAACTGCAGTTTTCAGCTGCGCCTAAGGTCCTGCTGTTCCACCCCCCTCTTCCTCTTCAGCGGGCCCCCTCTGTGAGCAGATTTGCTTTTCCAATGCCTCCCTGGCAAGCCGCTTTTAGGAAATCTAGCTTCTGCAAAACGTTTTAAACATGGTAATATATTGCAGCCGTATTAAGTCTCCCTCCAGAAATGCGTGAAAGAGGCTCTGTTTTCCTGAAAGATTCAGGAACTCCACTGTCTGAGCAGGACTGATCCTAGAAAGGCTTGTGGTACCCCATCATCCACTCTCAGCAGCACAGCATTCTCCCGAGCCCCCGGTGTTGCTGGGTTGGAGTGTGTGTATGTGTGTGTTTGCTATTTTCGCTTGATTTTGGTTTTGAACACTTAGGAGACTTTAAGTTCATGCAGTACTCCCTCCAAAGGGAGTTTCTCTCTCTCTCTCTCTCTCTCTTTCTTTCTTTTCTCTCTTCTCTCTTCTCTCTTAAGCATTGAACTCGCTGCTTTAGTGCCAAGACACCCTAGGGCAGGCTAAGTCAGGGACCCACAAATTCATGTGGAGAACTGGATGGTCTGACCTACGTTCTTCGGCTTCAAGAACCCGCAGCGGAGGGAACAAAGGTGTCTCGCAGGTCGCCCTTAGGGAGAGGCCAGCGGTGCAGGAAGAGCATTTAAAGGTGTCGTTGGCCTTCTGGTCTTCCTCCCAGAACAGCTCGCCCGGGAGCCCGGCGGGTTACAGCTGCCACTATTTAAGTTGAGGGTCGGCTCAGCCGCGTAGTCCCCTCCTACGCCTAAGGATGCACCAGGCGGGAGGCAGAGACGGGGCCGCGGCGCTGGGTCAATTCCCGGGCCGGAGGGCGGCGCCCAGCAGCAGCGCTCCACGGACTCTTCCCGCTGCCTCGTGGTCCTGACCTTGCGCGGGTGACTCCTACGCCTCCCTCTAGCCGCCCTTTTCAAGGCCTGGAGTGGGAGTTCTCCGTGGTCCGGGTGGGCAGTGATGGAGGGCAGGACGGAATTTGTTTGCGCTCAGATGCCCGCCAGAAGTTCTGCAACTGAGAAAGTCCGGAACGATGTTCACTCTGGCCCCACCCTGATGCCCAAGGTCTCGGGATGCTCTCGGTGACCGAGCGCCGGCGGCTTCCGCGTGCCAGGTCTCGGCAGACCCGGAGGATTGAAATTCTCCAGGTCGCCCACGTCGGGCTCCCTACAGTGTTTACCGTTTAGGTGCTTTAGATTTCCTTTGCGAAATTTCCAGCTCCTCTTCACAAGACGGGTTTGCGCGTGTGATGAGAAAGGTGGTGGCGGGGCGCGCGGGGTCGCCGCCTCCTAAAGTCTCGTTTTGGTTCCACCAGCGAAAAGGAGGAAGGCAAGCAGGTGGAGTCCAAAGCAGTCGCGCTCTTTTTATTATTTCTTTTTTCATTTGTTTTGGAACTTGCATTAGTAAGATTGACCAAGTGGAGTCCTGCATTCGCGCTTGGAAAGAATGAACTTTTCTCTCTGCTTTCTCAGCCAGACTTGTTCTGGCTAACGGAGAATTTAACCCTAGAGCGTGAAATCCCCTACACTTAGCGTCCCAGGCCTGCCAGCCCTCAGTGGAGCTGCCCTCTGCACTGGGCGCAGGTAAAACAGTTAGTGCACCTGCGGCTTGGGAGCGCTTGGGAGGAAAGAAATGCGACATTACTTCCCAAGGAGCAGTGGCCTCCGCCTGCCAGCTCCAGCCTTCTCTAGAAACACCTAATCTCCACTTCCTCTATAAAGCTTAACTGCAGCTCGCCTCCAATCCCAAACTGCAGACAGGAGCGGATTGGCTCCCTAAGTCTTCCATTCCCTTGACCCTTCCTGGAGGCTAGAGCAAGTCTGCACCCGGAGTGTCCCCTAAAGGGGAGACAAATACAGGATGTCCCTCTTTTTTTCCCCGTTAAACTCCCAGTGACACAAAAGGAGCAACAGAGATTTGGGCTTGTTTTGATTTTGTAATTCAATGGCAGAGACTAGAGACTAGGCCTGAGGTGGCTCCTTGTGTAGGAAATAAAGTATCACAGGAGGAACAGGCAGGACCTGATGCCTTGGAAACTTCTCTGCAAAGAAAACTTTGGCTTCCGCCCACCTCCATAGTCAAGGCACTCACTAGTAAGTATGCACTCCACATACAGAGGTAATATTATATGATTGCATTGATCTGGTCAAGTGGAGAAGGCTCCACTACTGGAATATTCCAGCCTGTTTCTTGATAATAATAAAAGACCACTGAAGCTCCTTGCTTCAGGGACTTAGTTGAAATCCAGGAGCAATTCAAAGACCCCTCTACTATATCTGACCTTGCTTTCCCTGTGTGTACGTTGGAGTACTAGTGACTGCTAACATTCATTTAGTTGTTTATTACATGTGCAGGCTCTGTTCTAAGCACTTTAGTATAACTCATTTGATTCTGACAACAGCCCTATGAATTAGTTGCTCTTAGAATCCTCCTTCTACACTCGCAGCAAACTGAGGCATAACTAAACCAAGTGGTTTGCATAGGATTACCCAGCCAGGGCATGTAAAACCAACCAGTGGTTTGCCTCTACCACCTGCACTCTTGCCTACTCACTACGTGGACAGAAGAATACAGAACAGCAGTTCTGGTCAGGGACCCTGCTTAGAGCTATTTTCTGAAAAAAGTAGACAAGGAGCAATCACTCCAATAATTTGGTCAATCTGGACAACAGAACTTTCAGTGAAAAGCTTTTTTCCCCCTGAATGATTCAAATGATTCAATGCATTTTATAAACGGAATGTAAATAAACATGGACATTGGCAGTTGCTCCAACTCCCAAATCCTTTGGGTTGATCCTTGAAAAATAGTCCCCCCCCCCAGTATAATTATAATCATTCCCAAGGAGCATTCACTATATGCTACATAAAATTCACAGCTAGGACCACAACAGCGCTTAATACAGACACAATCTTCATTGTCAAGGACTCAGACTTACTGGACTCATCACGGTTATTAGCATCGGTTTAAACAGATGCCACCTGAAGAGTGTGACCTCTTTTTCTCTCTACATTACCCCTACACCCTTGCCATAATCCTCTTTCTTTCCTAGATGATATCTTGGGATTGTCACCGGAAAAAAAAAAAAAGTACTTAGAAAGCACATCGTTTACCCTGTGCCATTTTCCAGAGAGGAGCCCAAGTTCACAGGGAACCCAGCACTCCTCATGGCCCCTTAGAGACGATTTAAAAGTCTTTAGACTAAGAACACACTTTAAGGGAAAGGTCTGAGCAACATTTTGGGGGGCACAAGATACATAAAGAAGTGGCTGTCTTACTCCTTTCTTCCTTTTTGAGGTGCTCCCGGAATGTCTTCACCAGATGTTTACCCAAGAACTTGTAATTGCAGAGGCTTCAATATGTGCGTGCATTTTAAGCCCAGCGCTTCAGATCTGAACTCAGTCCTAATGGGTTTTCTTTTTCTGTCTTTCGAAAGGGGGGAGGGTAGTTTTGCCTGTAAGAGACCCCGCGTCTTTACGGAGTCTGCGTTACCGTCAGTCACTTTCACGCTGCGACGTGATGGTCTCACAGTCTAGTTTTGTTCGGACTTTATTTTGCTCCAAGCTGCAAGCCCCTTGTCCGCTCTGCAGAAACGGGGGTCGGGGGCTGGGATGACGAGCCGTTTAGCTCTCCACCACCACCACCACCATCACCCCCACCTCCCAGATCCGCACGGCGACCCGGCCGGTTCCCCGGGGCCCTGGCGCGCGCGCACGCACTCGCTCACACGTGTGTCGGGCCCGTGTGGGCGCCCGTGGATCTGGACAGGCGCGCGCGCGTGATTTAGAGCGACAGCAGCAAGAGCCGGACTGAAGCAGTGAATTATTTTGCGTGATAAATCAACTTGATGGTCTCCACACTGTACCTCCATTATTCACCCGAGTGCTCGGTGGTTACGGCGGACGTGCACTGCGGCAAAAATGTCCTCGGAGCCGCTAATTTTGTGGCCACTGCGGCGGCGGCGGCGCGGGGGCGCGAGCACGGATTGATTTTCAAGACCGCGTCTCCTTCAGTGCAACTCGCCCAATGGCATCGAGTTGACAGCTGAAGCCTCCCAGGATGCGTGTGGACTGGGTTTTGTACCTGCGATTTTTAAAAATGTTTTTCTTTGCGGGTGGGAGGAGAGGAGCCAAGCTATCGGTGCAGGGAAGGAGATAGACCTTGTCGGTTTTATCTTGCTTTTGCTCCCTTCAAAAAGAAAAGCAAAGAGAAAGAAAATGGCCACCACCGCTCCTGGAGCCTAGGGGAGGCCAGCCTTCTGCGGCTAGGAGATAACGCTGTGAATCTCGTCGGGCCCCTCCACTCCCTCCGACCCTCGGCCCCCACGGGGTCAGCCTGGAGACAGCCCTGGGGGAGGACGGTCACAGGCAGTTGCGCGCGTCATTTGTCCCCACTCGCTCTTTGCTTCTGACAACTGGTTACCGGTTCTTCCTTTTCAAGCTGATCGTTTGGGTCTGGTGATGGAAGTTTAAATAAAATTGCGTCCAGAGTAGGTTTGCTTTGTCTTCTACGTAAACACCGAGCGGTGCAGCGGTTGAACAGCAGCGGAGGGGCAGTTCCCCCTGCAGCTCCCGTGGCGAGCACCTGGGGCTGACACAGCCCGGCGGTGACACGCACCTTTGTTTTGTTTTGCTTTGAACAGCAAACTAATTACCAACTGATTTACTAGATGTGTATTGAAGACTGTGAGTTTTTTAAAAAGCACATCCAGATTTTTATTTTCAGACATTGTTGTGTCGCCGTTCTCTATAACCCAGCATTCAGATATTACTAGTCTGGTCATTTCTTCTTAAAAAGTGGAGTTCCAATACTTGGGGGGCGGATGCAGGGGAGAGACAGCCTTGGTGCTATATTTTGTTTGCAGGGCAAAGCCTGTTTTCCAAGGAGGTGGGAAACTTTCCGTTCATAAAGTTGGCACTGACGCATTTCTCCTAGGTCTTTAGTTCTGAAGCTGCTTACAAAGCCTTGGTAGCATTTGTCAAACTGGAAAGATAATTGCTGTGTAAGTAATGTCACAGTGTTGCATAATAATAACTTAAGCAACGGGTCTTTGTTTACAGTCAGGTAACTTTCTCGAAGTTTGTTTGCAGTTTTAAAGGGTTTAAGTGCACTGCAGATTGCAAATTAGCAGCTGTGGTGAAGAAAGCCTTCATGATCCAGCCCTCCTGGGTTGGTTCTGCAGTGCCAACCTTACATGCATTTACCAGGGGCTAGAGGGCCCTGTTTTCCTTGAAAAGAAGAGTGAGATTGGGAAGGAAAAGGCCAAGCTGATGGCTTTAACTTACTTGATAAAGTCAGCCTGGATTGTCCATGATATGGGAGAATCCATCCTCCCGTTTAAGGGAAATTAAAAAGCCAGATGCAGCAGTGTAGTGAAAACCTTCTTGGTTGGATGGGAGTGGATACCGAGGGGAGTAAGCTGGGCCAAGACAACTGAAACAGGGCTGCTCTCAGATGAATCTGAAAGAGTGGAAGGAAATAGCACAACCAACAGCCCCATTTGCTCCACAGTGGAAAACAAACGTTGGTCTTTTGTTTGGGTCACTATTTCAGGACCTGTGATTTGTAGATAGTGCACAGTGTGCATGTTATTTGATTTGGAGATAGATGAGGTATGTTAATTCAGTCACTAAAGAAGACAGGAATGGATGAGGGTTAACTTCTCAGTGCACAAAAAAGCAGCCCACCAACTCCAAATAGACAGGAGGTCCCTGCTCTTCCAGAAAACAGCAACTCACCATTCTTTGTCTCTATAGCCAGATACCAGAGCCTCAGTGTTGGGCATCCATAGCTATAACAGTAAAATACCGAATGCATAAATATGAACACACAAAAATTAACAAAGAAGTCTCTGCAGGGCATTAGGCAGGGCCATCAACTCATGAAATGTTCCCCTAAAGTGTATCTGAATTAATTTATTTGATATCTTCCTTGTTAACCAAAATTTAACATTATAGACACCTAGTCTGGCAGCAGAGTTATCTTTTTAAGACTTACCTAGTATGGTTGTTTCATAAGGGAAAAAAAAACCATGAACCAAACTTTCTTATTGTACATAAAGTTTAGTAAAATTCTTAATGTGCTGCTGCTTTGAACCATCTTGTTAGAGTGAATTGATATTTCATTTAGTGATATTCGTATCTATCTGAATACTAAACATGTTAGCCATTATTTTCTTGTTTATGTTTTTATTTTTAAAGTAGCAAGCTACCAGCAAAAAATTCAGATTTTTCTCATACTGGGATTGCTGTATCAGTGAAGTGCTTTTGATTTTCGTCTTAGGATTTGAATTCTTGCATTAAACTTTTTTCCTCCAAAGATTTGTATATTTGTAAGGTAGAATGACAGAGAGAAAGGGAGAGGGAAGGCGAGATCTGCTATCCACTGGTTCACTATCCAAATGTCAGCAGCAGCCAGGCCTGGGCCATGATGGATCCAGGAGCCCAAAATTCCATTTAGGTCTCCCACCTGGTAGCAGACATCCAAGTGCGTAGGTCAGTATCTGCTATCTTCCTGGGGCACATTAGCAGGAAGCTGGATCTGAAGTGGAATAGCAGATCCCGGAACCAGCACTCTAAAATGGGATGCAGGTGTTCCAAGAGGCAGCTTAACTCACCGCACCACAACACTGGTCCCGCATTAAACTTTTTTTTTTTTTTTTTTTTTTTTTTTTTTTTTTGACAGGCAGAGTGGACAGTGAGAGAGAGAGACAGAGAGAGAAAGGTCTTCCTTTGCCGTTGGTTCACCCTCCAATGGCCGCCGCTGCAGCCGGCGCACCGCGCTGATCCGATGGCAGGAGCCAGGATCCAGGTGCTTTTCCTGGTCTCCCATGGGGTGCAGGGCCCAAGCACCTGGGCCATCCTCCACTGCACTCCCTGGCCATAGCAGAGAGCTGGCCTGGAAGAGGGGCTACCGGGACAGAATCCGGTGCCCCGACCGGGACTAGAACCCGGTGTGCCGGCGCCGCAAGGTGGAGGATTAGCCTATTGAGCCACGGCGCCGGCTTTAAACTTTTATATTAACTGTGAAAGCTAAGGAGGTTTTTGAGGGGGAGCACTTTAAAGTTAATGCAATTATATCCATCTACCAGCCAAGAAAGTCTGCTACCATTGTACTTAATCCTACTAAGACAGTAACTCATAATAGTAACATTATGCAATGTTAGGTTTTTAAAAATTAAAGGCTTTGAACAAATTGAAACACTGGAGTGATCAAGTAAATAAGTTAAAACAATATAGACACCTGTAAAACTATGATATAATTTACAAGTTACATGAATAAAAGAAGGGGGATGCATTTTATAAGCCCTTCAACACCTTTCCAACTTTTTTCAATTTATTTGAGTAAGAGGCAGAGATAAATCTTCCATCCTTTGTTTCACTCCAGAAATGTCCACCATAGCCAGGGCTGGGCCAGCAGCCTGGAACTCAGTTAGGGTCTCCTGTGTGGATGGCAGGGACCCAAGTACTTGAACCATCACCTGCTGCTGCCCAGGGTGCACATTAGCAAGAAGTTAGAATTGGAAGTGGAGCTGGGACTCAAACCTAGAAACTCTGATAAGGGATGCAGGTGTCCCAAATGATGCATCACATGCTAGCCCCCAATTAGGAACATTTAACTTAGGAAATAACAAGGGTCTGTGTCAATGTTGTTATCTCCAATCCTAAGAACAACTCTCCGGGCTACCAGAAAAAAAATCACATGGTGTCTCAAATAGCAAATGATATCGCAATTTGCATTTCTTTCAATTATCTGTAATATAAAGTTCAATTATCTTCTCACATTCCGACTTTGAAAAACTAAATTGGACACTAATAACTAGTCTTACCACACTTTGATGCAAGTGTCATGCCCAGAATTTACTCAAATATGCAGTCACAGCAGGACATAGCATTTCCTTTGATATGATATTCTCAGAAGATAGTCCTATAATATAAGGTAGTGGATCTCCATCTGCTGTCTTGTGTCACATGTTGTCACCTACTGGAGAATGCTATCATTCTTTGGCCTTTTGGCAAGTCAGTTGCGCCTAGAATCACTTGCTGTTTTAGAGACCAAACCACCCCTTACTTGCCCGGCATCCCCAGAACCTAATGTAATGCCTGACACATCAGCTACAGTTTGATAGTTCGTGTCTTAAAAAAAAAATTTGATTAGGGGGCCAGTGCTCTTGTATAGGGTATTGGGCCTCCACCTGTGGCATGGGTATCCCATATGGGCATCAGTTCAAGTCTGGTGTGCTCCACTTCTGATTCAGCTCCCTGCTGATGACCTGGAAAAGCAGTCCATGTGGTTCAATTGCTTGGGCCTCTGTACCCATATGGGAGATTGGGAGGAAACTCCTGGCTCCTGGCTTCGGATCAGCCCAGCTCTGGCTGTTGCAGCCATTTGGGATGTGAACCAGTGGATGGAAGATCTCTCTCTTTGCCTTTCCCTCTCTCTGTCTGTAACTCTGCATCTCAAATAAATAAATAAATCTTTTAAAAAAAGTTTTTGATTAGTGAGTGTAAATTTTAGTAGTCTATACAGCTAGCAGAAACACGTTATCAGAGAACCAGTTGGGAAAATTTTATTTCTGTTTACTATCTCACGGCAAAATATGTTCAATATTATCAACTTTATAGCTCTTCCAAGGACTAACAAACTAAGAGGAATAATGTCAAAACCAGAAACACCATTCTTTGGCCTCTTTCTTGAACAAGTCCTTTTTTTGATGTACTGTTAACATACCAAGTACATTACTAACTACGAATTTTCCAGTTCTCAGCCTAGTCCTGCTTGAAACCGTTTAAAGTAAACTCGCCAAACGACGCCACTCTTTATAATTGGTTCTCCTTGCTTTCATTTTAGTTTTCTTTTCTTGCTAAACAGAAAGTTAAAGCTATGCAAAACTGACAAAATTTATTAGAGGTAAATGCCATTCTTTCCAGCAACATTTTACATTTTACGCTGCTGGTCGAATAAATCTTAATATCTGCAGTAAACCCAGGCATTATTCTGCCTGAGTATTTTTCCAAACAACTCATTTCTGCATTCATGTGATCTGAGATAGGAACCAACTTCTTTTCTTGGCCCATTAAAAATAACGGCCTTCAGGGATCATTCGTTGTTTTCATAGGTATGCAATTCTGCCGATGCAGCACAATTTATAACTTTCATGGCAAAGAAAACAAGACATATATAAGAAAGGAAAAGAGCATTACCGTGTCATTTTATGATTTTATAATACTACATTATTTATGTAAAGAAAAACGTACCAAACCAGAACTAGACTTTTTGCATCCCAATTAAGGGAAATGTCCACTTAAACAAATATGTATTTTTAAAATTCTACTATAAAGATATTATTTTAAAATGTGTTATTTAATTTTTTAGTTTTACAAAGGGATGATAATCTCCCATCAGAAGTTTTTTTCCTAAATTGCTCTAGCATTACAGCCCTAAAACATTCATTGGCAAACTAATAACCTGCAGACATTAATGTGTTACAACCAGGATGTGTAGGTTCCCTGAACAGTTTCACATTTGGGGAGAAATGGTGCCTGAACACTTTTCAGTGTAAGTGGCATAGCATAGCATTGTTTATCGAGCAGTGAGTTTGATCTAAATGTCTTTTGTTCCGGGCTAAGCTCAGGACATCTTGACTAACTTTCCCACTTTCAAAGCACAAGGGGAAAAATGAGATAACAGAGGAAAGAAAGAATGTGTAGTTTGTTTCTCCAGCCCTGCAATTCACTCCTCACATTGCTGTCAGAGTGATTTTCCCAAACAAAATCTCATATTGTTAGCAACTTCTTAAAACCTTTGCTGTCTCTCTGCTGTGGCCCGGGAGGGCAGTGGAGGATGTCCCAAGTGCTTGGGCCCCTGCATCCGCTTGGGAGACCAGGAGAAAGCACCTGGCTCCTGGCTTCGGATCAGCGCAGCGTGCCGGCCGTAGCGGCCATTTAGGGAGTGAACCAACAGAAGGAAGGAAGGAAGACCTTTCTCTCTGTCTCTCTCTTACTGTCTAACTCTGCCTGTCAAAAAAAAAAAAAAAAAAAAAAAAAAAAAAAAAAAAAAAAAGAACTTTGCTGTCCAGATAAAGTCTACAGACTTAAAAGTTGATCACTGGGCCAAAATGCCTTTACTGCTTCAGCTTCATCTGGTTTTTTTTTTTTTTTAATGATGGGTTTATGTTTTAAAAGTATTCATTTATTAGATTTATTTGTTTATATATTTATTATTTGAAAGGCAGAGAGACAGAGAAATTGTCCATCTACTGGCTCACTTCACAGATGCCAGCCAGAGCTGGGCAGGGTCAGGCTGAAACCAGGAGGATCCTGGAACTCAATCAGAGTCTCCCACATGGATGGCAGGAACCCAACTACTTGGGCTCTTTTGCTGCCTTCCAAGGTATGCATTTAGAAAGAAGATGGAATTGGAAGCACAGCCAGGACTTGAGCCAGGGCACTCCAACATGGGACACTGGCATCCCAGGCAGCATCTTAACTGCTGTGCCAAATGCCCACTAATTAGCATCATCTTGACACCTGCTTTCCCACTAACTTGCAGTCCATTTTATTTCTTCCTCATGCCAGCCTTTCTAATCCCAACTGCATACACCCTGGAGAACTCGGATGCATCTTTGAGAAAAAACACTGCTACAGCATTCAAAAAGATCTTCTGAAATGAGTGAATGAAGGAATAAATTTATGACCCCATTCCATTATGCAGAATCATAGACCTTTAAAATTTCAAAAGACCTTGGATATCAATGAGTTCAAAGACATTTTTCAGATGAGGAAACCAAAACTGGTCCCTCAAATTCAAATGACTTCCAAGGATCACACAGTGAATGGGAAGACGAGAATCAGCTCCATATATGAAACAAGTGGCTGGAGAACTTGCTGGATACTTTCTCCAAAGATCAATAATAGCACTATTCCCTTCTCAAAAAATTAAAATAGAGTTACTGTATGATTCAGCAACTCCATCTCTGGGTACATATACAAAACCAATGCAAACAAGGACTTGAACTGAAATTTATACGCCCATGGTCATAGTAGCTTTATTCACAATTGTCAAAAGTTTGGAAGCCACTAGGTATCCTTGGGCAAATAAATGAATAAACAAAATTACACACACACACACACACTTCAAAAAGTTCATAGAAATGGAATTTTTAAAAGGTTATTTCAGTGGCCGGCGCCACGGCTCACTAGGCTAATCCTCCGCCTGCAGTGCCAGCACCCTGGGTTCTAGTCCTGGTCAGGGCACCAGATCCTGTCCTGGTTGCTCCTCTTCCAGTCCAGCTCTCTGCTGTACCTGGGGAAGGCAGTGAAGGATGGCCCAAGGGCTTGGGCCCCTGCACCCACATGGGAGACCAGGAGGAAGCACCCGGTTCCTGGCTTCGGATCAGCACAGCGCTGGCCGTAGTGGGCATTTCAATCATTTTTAGATGCACAGTTCATTGGCATTAAGTAGATGTAAGTTGTTGGGCAACCATCACCATCGCTTTAATATATATTTAATATAATATTTGATATATTAATTTGATATATATTTAATATATTATATATATATATTTCACCATGGTTTTAAAAATCCTGCTATTTCCATAAGAGACCTCCAGTATAGTGTCAGCTTGTGCCTCATCTCTCCACTCTGGTCCACTCAGCATCATGTTTTCTCTAATGCTTTTGGTTGACCCATAATCCTGGTTCTTAGTTAAGTGAACTCTGAGACAAGACATCCACTTATTACTGCTTGTTGTATCAAACAGCAACCCTGATCCTAGAACTTGCTTGATTACCGGTCTCTTTGCTGAACCCATGTTGAGTCACCTTATGAAAGAGACAAATCAGGAGAGGCTGGAACACTGAAGACAAAGATCAGAAATGAGAGTTTGAAGCCATAGTGTCCATGCCAACTGGATTGCCCAGGTCCCATTTAATTCTTATCCGACTATGGAGGGATGGTGGTAGTTGTGATCTTAGCAATAGTAGGGTAACTGTGAAAAAGTACAGAATCAGAGGGGTCAACCTCAGTGAATTCTGTTCTTTCTTTGTTGCTGATTTTCTGGGCCTATGTTATCAACTGAGACAAATTCTGATGTAGTATAATGGGAGCACCAGGGCCATTAGCCAGCGTAATTGCTCAAATAGTTATTCGCACTGCCTCTGTCCTCACGCTGGTGGGACTGTCGTTCAGGCACTGAGCACATGGCTCTGGGTGTTGCAGTGGAGACCATCCTGTCGGTGACAACCCAGGTCTGGGTGTTTGTATGGTAGAGAGGGGAAGGAAATCTTAAGAATATTGCTTTTCAGTTTCCTTCTTGAATTGGTTATTAGGAAACTCAAAGTCAAAATTTTAGATCAACTCTAGAAAGAATATGGAATCTCATTGCATGTATTCTAGATATTGCCTTGGTTTTACCTTATTTTAATTTTAGTAGAATATGAGTATGTGTGTGTTAAAAGACGGCCCAAGTCCTTGGGCCCCTGTACCCGCATGGGAGACCAGGAGAAAGCACCTGGCTCCTGGCTTCAGATCAGCGCAGCTCTGGCCACTTAGGATTGGTGCAGCTCTGGCCGTTGTGGCCATCTGGGGAGTGAACCAGCGGATGGAAGACCTCTCTCTATAACTCTGTCTTTCAAATAAATATCTTTAAAAAAATGAGTATGTGTGTGTGTATGTGTGTGTGTGTGTGTATATATATAGATATATATATATAAAACACACATACACACCCTTCCATCCCAAAACCAATAGAACACAGGCAGAAGAAATTCGACTAAATATTCATATTCCTTGTTCTGTCTAGCCCTCCATTAACAACGGTTGATAATATTGGCCTTCATGAAATAGAAACAAATTTTTTGGGTGGATTCCCACTTGTGATTCCATTGAATCCTTAGTGAACCTCATGAAATAAACAAGTCTGATGACATTTACATTTTATAGACGATTAAACCCTAAGAAGGGGACCACCAGTCACCAAGAGTAAAGAAGGAAACTCGATTAGCCCAGCTCAAAAAACCAATTCACTCCTCTCTGAGTTACAGTTCTAGACAGGTGCCCCCACCCCTGCCCTCACTTATTTTTTTCTGAAAATTATCCTTTAACTGTTTAAACACATTTGGGTAAATCTTTAAGAACTAGCCTCAATTTTATAGCTATCCTTCCAGCTCAGACAACTAACCATTTTCTTTCTCCTATCAGACTCATTAGCAACATATCTTCCACTTTCCCAGGCCTTTTTTCTACGTTGATACCAGAGATGGTTATTCATTCCTTTCCCATTCCTGCTGAATACCCTTTGCATGATGTAATGATATTGGCACCAGGCTGGGGACTAATTCCTTACCAGCTGTGTAGACATCAGCAAGCTACTTAACTCTGCTAGTTTCAGTTTTATCATCTGTAAAATGTGGTGGCTGGAGACTTCTGAATTCCCTTTCAGCTCTCTCCTTCTGTGAATTGGAAACTCATGCATTGCTACCTTTACTTTAGTCAGGGTTTCCTTCCTCTAGTAACTCTTGCAGCTCAGTTGTATGACATTGCTTCTGGTCTTCTGCAGTTTATGGTGGTGGGTCCAAGACAAGAAGGAGTGGTCTATGTGTTGACCTTTCATTATGATAGAGTCATCTAACCATCCAAATTGTTCATTTTTGAAATAATTCTGTTACCTTAAAATAAGTATTTTTAAAAGATGAATTTATTTGAAAGGCAGAGTTACAGAGAGGCATAGGCAGAAAGAGAGGTCTTCCATCTGCTGGTTCACTCCCCATATGGCCGCAACAGCCGGAGCTGTGCTGATCCAAAGCCAGGAGCCAGGAGGTTCTTCCAGGTCTCCCATGTGGGTGCAGGGGCCCAAGGACTTGGGCCACCTTCCACTGCTTTCCTAGGCCATAGCAGAGAGCCAAATTGGAAGCAGAGCAGCCAGGACACAAACTGGCGCCCATATGGGATGCTGGCACTGCAGGTGGTGGCTTTACCCGCCATGCCACAGCACCAGCACCGCAAATTGTTCTCTAAAAAACTGTCCTAAGCCAGACATCATAGTCAGTGCTTTGGGGAGAATTCTAAATGAATGGAATATTCTATTCAACTATTTACTGAGTGAATGACCTTGAGTAACTCTCTATATATAGTTTCCCGAGCCTCAGTTTCCACATTTGTGTGGTGGAAATGACAATGCCTTTCCCATCTACCCAGCAGGAAAGTGAAAAGTGATAACACATGTGGAAGACCTGTGAAAAGCAAATTCAATGCCATGCTGTTTATTTCTAAAACTCTCCCTTTGTGATAATGTCCTGTCTTATAGCAACCATGCTCCGGCCCGCATTTTCTACTAGAGTGGAAAGCTAGAAAAAGTAACCATTTGATCACGTACTCATTCACACATTCATTCAACAAACATTTATTGAGGATCTACTATGGTACATAGTACATACAGGGATGAATAAAATAATTGCAGTTGCCAGCAGCTCATAGTCTAGTAAACAGACACACAAATAGATGACACGTATGCAGTGTGACAAGAGCTGTCTTAGATGAGCGCAAGATGTCTAAGGGCATCTGGAAATATAATCCTGCTTCCTGACAAAATGAGTGGAACAGGGAGAAAACTTCAGGGACTTCTGAACAGAAGAATCGCACAAAGGGTAATGAATTGTATGGTGTATAAGGAAGTGATGAAAAGATCAAAGGGTGTCATTTATTGTGGCAGGGATGAGAGCTCTGCAGGGAAATTCGCAGAAGGGGAAAGGAAGCTGGTAGTAAAACCGAATGTGTTATGGACTAAGCTGGGGTACTGAAGAAAAAACAATCCAAGGATATGATGAGATTGTTTTATAATCTTCATGATTAGTTACAGTAAAGGCTGGGATACAATGCTGTATCAGAAATCTCAAAAACACAGTGACTTAAGAACAATCTAGGCTGCAGAAGCAACTCTGCTCTGTGATGTCATTTAACAACCCAGGTTCCTTACATCTTGGCTCCCAGGCATTGTCTTGGTCTGTGTAGATGAAGTTAGGTCCCTAACATGATCTCATTTGTAAAGGGTCACAAGTTCTGGACAAATTTCTTTTAAGTAAGAAACATGGAAGTTGCACTCAACAAATCTGCTCATATTCATGGAGAAGAATCTAATCATGTGCCATACATAGCTGCAAGGAAGGCCAGGAAATACTGCTTCTAACTGTTCATCTATTTATCCAAGAGAGAATAGATTTGGGGGGGAGGGAACCATAGTCTACACAACCTGTCTACTTGGGAGTCTCAACAATTCCTCGATTTAGTTTTACTTATTATGCTGATCATTTATATTGCAATGAATGCTTGTGTTGATTACCTAGTCTAAATAGTGCTTTGTACTACTTAGGATTTACACAGGCAGATGAGGAAAATGTGAACTATAGGAGAATTCTCTGAAAAGCTCCGGGAAAAATGGGATTAAAAGTTGTTTATTTGGGGCATACAAAAATTTTTCTTCTCTCTCTCTCAACAGACAGGAAAAAAAAAAAAAAACAATACATAAAAATGTTCTATCTGCTGATTCATTCTCCAAAGGCCCACAAAGAGTTGAGCAAGGCCAAACTCAGGAACCTGGAACTCAATTCAGGTCTCCTACATGTTTAGCAGGAACCCAACTACTTGAGCCATCACCTGCTTTTCCCAGGGTGCACATTAAAAGGAATTTGGAATGGGAAGTAGAGATAGAACTTGAACCCACATACTCAGATATGAGATGGGGGTACCCCAAGCAGAGTCTTAACCATCATACCAAATTCCTGCCACACAAAAATTTTGAAATATGCAACTTCCATGAACTTTCTGAAGAACTCCTCATTTTTGTGTCAACTTTGTTCACAAATTATAAGAAATTAATTAAAAATACATGTTTTTAGTAACAGTTGATTTTGCAAGACTCTGATGTTTTAGTATCCATATCAATGTCTTACAAGAGGGTTAAATTTTTTATTTTGCTCAACAAAACAGAATTCCTGGAAAAGCCTACTATTTTCAAGGCATCCGGCCAAGTTACAGGAAAAAATGAGGCTATCAATGGGTTTGGCAACCCAGTCACCCCATTCAATGTGTACCTGATTTTTAGTGGTATGGTAGAGCTGATGTTCCTGCAATGCAAATTCAGAGGTAGGAGACAACCAATACAGTGTAAATATTCAGTCTATGGGAGCCATTGTCACTGGCATTATTTTAAAACCATTTAAATAGAAGAGGCAGTAAGAGAGCCTCTTTTACTACTGTGTCTGACTATGCATTTTCTAGGCATTTGAACTTCTGGGAGAGTCTGGAAAGATTTCACTCCTACATTGCTCCTGTTTATCAAAGTATATGAAAACTACCAGTACTCAGTCTCCTTTGCCTCCTCATCTTTTTCTCACTCTCTACTCTGCTTCTCTTTCTCTCACTCTCTCACTCTTTCCAGCTGTGCTATAGCCTCAGACTTACTCATATTCCCTTACATTTTTCTTATTCGTCTCTTTGCTCCATTACTAGAAGACCTTTCCAATTTGTAGATCTTACTTTGTATGGGAACATCTTTTGCTCAAATGCCCTTGAGGTCTTTCCATTCTCTCAAGTAAAAGTTCAAATGGCTTACAAGGCTCTCCACCACCTTGTCTCAGCCTGCCTTTCTAACTTCATTGCTAGTTACTAGAACACAAACTAATTCTAGCTAGGCAACTAGCCCCCATGGAATGGATCCCCATTCTCTGGCCCACTGTGTACATGCACATCACTGTATTTTCCCAAAATGGAATGCCCTGTCCCTTCCTTTTCCACCTGACAAATGTGTACTTTTGGCCCAACCAAATGTCATTTCCTCCTTTTTTAGCCATCATAACTCTATCTGTACTTCCAGGAAAAAAAAAATCATAGAGCTGCCAATGCCTTTATATATACAAAAATTGGACATGGCATAATCACATTACATTGTTATTGATATTTGGATTTTATCTCACAGTAGGTTGATGTTCTATTTTACAGCTGTTACTTAATCACCTCAAGGACACACAACCTAGCGCTATCCCAACTAGGCCCAGAACTTTTTTTTTGGTTACTTATAAACATTATTTCTATTTACTAATATTCTATTCTAGGTGAAAGTTGTATGCTACCAGGAAATGGATACTCAGTAAAGGAAGTACAGATAGGCTGGTCAGGCATTTTCCATAGCAGTTAAGACACAAGCTGGGGCACTTGCATTGGGTATCAGGTGCTGGGGCTTGACTCCTCCCCTAGTCCAGTTTCCTGTTAATGCACACCTGGAAGGCAGCAGGTAATGGCTCAAGTTCTTGGGTCCCTGCCCCCCACATAAGAGGCCTGCATTGAGTTGACTATTGGATTGTCCAGCCTGGTTCAACCGTGGCTGTTGCGTTTTGTACAGAGGGCGTCGTGAAACTGCAGGAAAAGCTCGGGATGGATTCACGTGCACGTATCTGGAGCACCAGACCCTCCAAGGCAGATCCAAGAACAGGGAGCTGAGGGAGGAGGCCATTCCTGTCATTCCAGTTTTAGAAGCTCCACATCGAAGACGAGAGTGGCGTGTGGTGGGCTGATGCCCGGGTGCCCAGTGGCACCATAGGCATAGTCTGGGGAGATGGTCAGTTTGGCTCTCTGACCCACACTCATCTGGGCAACCCCTTCTTCCCAGCCTCGGATCACCTCCTGCTTGCCCAGCATAAACTTAAAGGGCTTGTTCCTGTCCCGGGAGGAATCGAATTTCTTTCCATCTTCAAGCATCCCGGTGTAGTGCACCACGCAGGTCTGGCCGTGCTTCCGGAAGGTGCCCCCGTCTCCGGGGGAGATGGTCTCCACCTGCACTCCCATGGCAGCGGCAGCGGACGCTGGGCAGGCGGCGAGGCGGACAGCGTGGACCGAGAGCAGACCTGGCAGCGGTTCCGCGGCTCTGCTCAGCCCTGCCTGCCTGTCTCTCTGTCTTTCAAATAAGTAAAACTAATAAATAAAAACTGGGGGAACAGAGGGTTAAACTGCTGCTTGGGATACCTGTATCCCATATGGGAGTCTTGCACCTCATACAGGAGTGCTGGCAACTCCACTTCAGATCCAGCTTCCTGCGAATACATCCTGGGAGGCAGGAGATGATGATACAAATGCAAGGGCTCCTGCCACCATTGTCAGAGGCCTGGATGGAGTTTGAGACTCCTGGCTTTGGCCGGGCTCAGAGCTAACTGTTACAGGTATTTGGAGAAGTGAATGCAAAGATGGACGATCTCTCTCTCTCTCACTTTGCCTTTCAAGCAGATAAAAATAAATAAACATTTAAAAAATGTGATAGGGAATGGGTGTTGTGCTGCAAGGGGTTAAGCTGCAACTTGAGATGTTTGCATCCTATATTGGTTGGAGTTCTGGTTCAAATCCAGATTACTCAGCACTTCTCATCCAGTTTCCTGCTAACGTGCCTGGGAGGCTGTGCATGTTGGCTCAAGTATTTTGGACCCTGCCACCCATCTGGGAGATCTGGATAGAGTTCCTGGCTCTTGGCTTTGGACAGACCCAGTCCTGATTGTTGTAGTTATTTGGGGAGTAAACCAGAGGATGGAAGATCTCTCTTTCTCATTCTCTCTCTATTTATGTCTTTCAAATAAATAAGTAAATCTTTAAAAAGTGTGTAGTGTTAATCTGTTAATTTTTAAAACATAATTATATTAAAAAAGAAGAAAAAATGCCATGGGCTTTCTAGAGAGAGAACTATAAGGGGCAGAAAATAAGAATCTATAAGAGGCAGATCAGAACAGCAAAGCCTGTGTAATGCCAAGGGCAGCCACGGCACAGTCCCTGCCAGTAATGCTGCATCACTGGTCTGGCTATAAAGTGCAAGACTAAAGCTAAAAATGTGTTCAAAATAAAACACGAGCTTTCTCCAACCTTTAGCTTAATTATACAAGGTCCTGTTAGTAATTAATTAGGTGGCTTCACCAAGGACAGTTAAGAAAATCCAACAGCTGCCAGGTTGCTTCCTATTCCTCTTGACTTCTTCTTGGGTAATTTTTATCAAGAAAGCTACGCATACATTTTCTTGTAACTCATTGTTTTGGCAAAATGTCCTAAGCTACTTAACTGACATTAAGCAAACATTTTAAAACAACAGCAAATGCAGCAGCTTGGTTGTGACAGTTGCTATTTAAAGAGATATTACCTCCTTTTAGACCTGTGCCCTTTACCCCCCTCTCCCCACCAAGGCTATTCTGCTGTTGAAAATAGGCACCGAATGTTGACATTGAAATATCCAGATGACATGGGCTTACGGAAAGAGTCTGGGTTCATGAAATAAGATGACTCCATGAGATGAACTTAATATTCCACTAATTATCTTTTAATAACCCCACTTTAAATGTCAAAACTCTTCCAGCTACCTTGGTGGGGGGAGGGCGTGTTAGGAAAGAGAGGGTTGGCTCTAGTGTGGAACCCAGATTCTGTAGGATATTGACAAATCAGATGCTCAGCAATTAAATTCCAATTTCACCGGTATAGCCAGCCTGCCTTAAAGGGACAGCTGCATTCTGGAGGGAGCCCACCTAACAATCTTTATGTTCAGTCATCTTTCCGAACCAGGGCAGAAGCTTTATTTCTCTGCAAGTTCTCTGTGACACCCTGCACTCTTCTGATTTAATGCACCAGGGAGGGTCTTTACCTCTTGGTCTACACCAGTGCAAATAAAGGTTAAATCTCTCACTAACCATCCTGAACTACACTAATAACTCACGAGAGGCTCTGGCAAACGGAGAAGGCAAATGTGCAAGGCTGGACTCCAATGCACCAAAGCCCCGCGATGGCGGGCAGAGCTGGCTCCAGCCTCCCGTCCCCGCAGGACCCGCAGCGAGGCCCGCAAGCAGCAGCACTCGCACTGCGCCAAAGCCAGGATCCCGTGAGCCGGGCCTAGCAACGCAGGGGCTTTTCTCGCGCACGGTGTCCCGACCGGAGCTTGCGCCGAACGCAGGGGCTCCCATTGGCCACGCGCCGCGGGGGAGGAGGAGACTGGCGCGGAGGGAGGAGAGCAGAGGAGGGGAGAAGGGGCCAGGCCTTTCCCCGGCCCCCTTCGGGCCCCCTCGGCAGGCGGCCGCCGCCGCCTCCCGCGTGGTTACTATGCAAATTGCAGCGATTGCGGAAATAAACAAGGGGGCAGGGAGCCGAGAGAGGGACTGGCGGATCGATTGCAACTTCTGCAAAGTCTCGTACCATCCAAAGCACACCAGGCAAAAGCAGAGAGGATCTGAGAAGCAGCCAGCACGGGTTGGATCGCTTTCAAAAGAGGAGAGAGGGAGAGACAGAGACAGAGAGAGAGGGAGAGAACGCGCATTGCAATTGCAAAAGCCTTCTGATTTGGAGTTAAATATATATATTATATATATATATATATCCAAGAAGCCTGCAATTGGCCAACAGCTTTTTAAAAAATCTCTTCCGGGTTTTCAACGGTTCCAAGTTTATTTAGATTTTTTTTCTTTAATGCAAAAAAGGGACAACAAATGAAGCAATTCGCCTGAACACTTTAAAGTTTCTCACGTACTCTTTTTACATTGCAATGGTACGTGGTGCATCTTAAACTTTCTATTTTGCATTTATACTATGTGCGTTTTATAAACAACAATGATGGCAGAATGGTTTTGCGTAATGGCTAAGACTTTAAAATTTCGCTCGCTCATGCACTTCACTGATTGCTGGGTAAATGTCTATTGTGATGGTTTTGTTTTAAAGATGTAGCTTTGTGGATGCCGTTTTGTGCGCCGTGCATCAGGAGACCGTGTTTCCTTTTTTTTTTTTTTTTTTTTTCGGGATTTGAAAAAATTGCTGAGCTTGACAGATTTTTTTCCTCCTAGCGCCTGCTCGGTTCCAGAAAGGGGTGGGGGGAAATCCTGTACGTGCTCTGTTCTGTAAAAGACGTCTGGCCTCAGCAGTCAACCTAACCCGAAAGAAATGTCTGGACCCGCAGAATAATTGACGATTCGATCCTCTAATCAATGGGACCACCCGGGAGATTGACAAAGGCTTGGTCCAATCACGAGCACGCTTGGCTGTACAATGGTTCGCAGTAGCCAGAGGGGGCGGGGCGGAGGAGACCTGAAGTTCTCTGCGGCTCGATCTGTCAAAGCTGCAGGCTCTTCCGGATTTAGCAAGCACAATAGCAAAGAGTTGTCGAGTTTCAGAAAAAAGGAAAGCTGATTGGGGGATTCTCGCATGAACTGCACGCCTTGTTTGCCTGTTGGGAAAAGTCAGACAAATCTTGCTAGAGAGAGACTTTGCCTTAGTTGTGATTTGTAACCTCAGGGAAGTTGGTGTGACCGTGGTGGAAGGTGAGGTTTAAACAGCGCGTGCCTGCACGGTGGGACTGCAGTGGCTCTGGGAAGGAATATATTGCGCACTCAGCATTACAAAACTTCGCACTCAGATTGTCTTAGAAGCTTTGGTATTGGGAGTACTTGGGAGGAAGGGGTGAGCCTCTCTTGAACTCTAAACAGCAATTTTAAGGCACACACACACAGAGATTCACAGGTGGACTGACAGCTGTTTCACAGAGCTGAAAGGAAGGAGGGGAAGGGAGCGTCTTTTCCTGAATTCTCCTGTTTGAAGTGTATGGTCAGCAGCAAACAGGACACTAAGACTGGCCAAGTTCACATTTCTTGTTACCACAGCAGCCCCAGCTGACTCCCTCAACGGCTAGCTGGAGTCTGGCCTCTTGAGCAGGTCCTTGACACCAATCCAATGGAAACCAGCTGCAGCTTGGAGGCACTGACTGACCAGCTCCTTGTCTTGGAGGCACTGACTGACAGTCTCTGAGAGGTATCCATCTCCTTCTCTGAATGCTGCAGACCTCAATGCTGTGAGGAATGCAGGCTTACACCTTGCTTGAATTCTGGGACTGTAGTGAGCTTTGGGAAGTGAATGGAAAATCATATGGTCTCTTTTCTTTCCTTTTTTTTTTTTTTTTGGATTAAATTCCCATCAAGCTGTTTCCCAAGGCTTCAGGCCTCCTAATCAAATCTGGTTTGGAAATTTGCTGTAGGATTTCACTCTATCAGTTGGGCAACATGATTCAGTTGAAGATTATATGCATATAAGACAAGTCTGCACACAACTGACCAGAAGGTCAAAAGCTAGAGAGGAAGAAGGTTGGAGAAGGCTAGTTAATAAAGTTAGTCTTGGTAAGAACTAGAGTTAATGGTGTTGTCACTTACGACTCCCAGTCCTATCTTCACTGCTTTGGGTATTAAAATCTAAATCATATTAATAAGATCTCCCTATTAAGTAACCTCTAAAATGAGAGGTATTTGAGATGTACATATAAGTGAAACCTTATTGACGTAATTTATATATCTAAGAGGATTTCACTAAAGCTGGCAAGGTAGCGTCTCTGCAAATAAAACACAGCAAATGCAAGGCTGGGCTCGGTGCCAGGAAGAATATGGATAGCAGAGAGCATGACAGGAGCCTCCTTTGCTCAGACAATCCCATTTCAAGGCAGCCTCCTACACTTGCAAAATAAATGATTGGAGCGGTTATTTCCAATAAGGGGTTTATCCTTCCTAACAATGGGTCATTTATATGATTGCAATAAACTAGTTTTCATACTTCACCTGCGCTTCCTGCACTGCTCCACTTTCTGCAACCCCCACCCCCACCCCTCCCGTCCCTGCTCTCTCTCAAGTGTCCTAGTATCTTTGTGAACTCTGCACAAGGGTTTACTTTTCCAAGTTGGGAAGAGGGGAGAGAGTTGGAAATGTTTTTTACCCCCAATGTGCCCTTTGAGGAACATCTGTTTCTTTGTGTGTGTTTAAATTTATGCCTGTTGGAGAGAAAGTTACCAGAAGCCTTTTTGTAACTGTAACTCTTCTACTGTATTTTTCTCAGTCTTGTTTCCAAACGCTGTAGTTGGAACCGAGCTCTGAGTGCTGCCCCCGCCTCCGCCCCCGCCCGCCCTCCCCCCAGGCGCGGGGGAGGGAGCGGGAGCTGGCGGAGATAGGAGAGAAAGCAGGGGCGGATGTGAAAGGCTTTAGTGCTGAACTTGGATCCAGCCCTTGCCTAGAGGGCGCAAACAATCGTCCCATATCCAAAAGTCTTACGAAGGGCGCCAAAAGTTACTTAAGATAATATTGCTAACCGCAGAGAGCTGGAAATCGCGGGCACATCCACTGCTGCAACAAAAGACGTTTTTAAACTAGAAATATCAGCATTAAATTACTTTCCCTCGTTTAAAAAAAGGAAACAGGGCGATGTGCCAGTTCTTTTTAAAAATTTCTTTTTTTTCCTTGAGGCTCAATCAAACGTAAGAATCTTTGCTGTTTTGAGAAGAGGCAGATGTGAAGTGTACCTTTTAATACGACAAAAGAAAGATTTTAATCTGCTCTGGAAGAGAGCTTCCCAAGAGCACACAGTCGGAACAATAACGCCTCGCTGTGCCTCAGTTACATGTTGGGACAGTCAGCCAGAAACTTCTATCGAGGAAACTTGGAGCGCGTCGAAGTTATAGATCCCAGCAAAGGTTTTCGCGGCCAGGGTGCTGTCTCTGTAACTCGGCTTAGTTTGCAGGATACTTCTTCTCTACCGAAACCCAAGAGGAATCAGGAAAAACAGTTTAGCTTGGAAAAATGGACTCTCATTAAAGGCTGAAGTTATTATTTCTCTTCACTCCTGAAATAATCAGACACTTCCAAGGAGATGTCAGAGGTGGGAATGCTTTTTTTGAGCACTGGGGAATGAGTTGGGCAGTCAAGTGACTACAGAATAATACAAAATAACTTCAGATGCAGAACTGTTCCACAGGATTTTATTTTTGCTCATTCTCCAGTAGCGTATTTCCTTCCTCTTATTATTATTTTTAAAAATCTGAATGAAAGTGGCCTTAACACACTACTCACCCTCATTTGCCTAGTGGGCATTCCTACAGGAATCTCTTTTCAGAGTCTCTCTGGCTAAGTCGCCTCTGTCTCCCAAGGAGCAGACCCCCGCCCCACCCCCACCCCCCGTGTGCCAGTGATAATCCCCCCCCCCTTTCCTTCTGGAATTCTTGAGCAGGGTTGGCAAATGCAGCAGGCTGGGGAGTAAGGTGAGGGAGAGGAGGAGGAGGCAAAGATGGGAAGGAGGTTTGGAGGAGGCAGGTATACTCATTTTTTCTTCCTTCTAGGAGAGAGGAGAGCCTAGAGAGAAAATATGAGGTTAAAAAAAAAAAACTGGAAAAGCAAGCTTTTTGGCAACTTGCCAAACCCTAAAAACCACCCCCCCTTTCTGCCAAAACAATACTTTAGTAAACCTAAAATAATTGCAGGAAGTTCTTTTCCATTTTAAGAACTGTTACCTGGGGGGAGGGAAAAAGAGAGGATTCTTAAAAGGCCCCCCTCCAGGGGTGTCCCGGGACCGAGGACGGTCAGGGTAGCCCAGGTCCAGCTCTGGCATGCCTTCACGGATCAGAGTATCTCCCTGCCCAAAGAGGACATCCCTTTCACATTTTTTTTTTCCTGTCCTAAAAAGAAAAAGATGTCACCTCTAAACCACTGTTGTTTCTGAACATGATAGAACTTTTGTGTATGGTGTCTGTGTTCAGACCCAGTCGTCTCACGGTCCTGGGGGCGGGGGCGGGGACGGGGGGGGTAGCACCCCCCCCCCCACGAATCTCCGCCTTCCTTTCTCCAGCGCGCCCCCCACCCCGTAAGCCGGTGAATCTCGGGTGTGAAATGACGCCCCACCACCCCCGCTTCTGAGTGCCACAGGACTGGGAGCCGCACAAAGTTTGCAGGGTTTTGTGCATAATTACCTCTGCCGAAGAATCTATTCCCACAGAAAGCTTCGCTGGAGAGATTACAATGCTTTGAGCCGTACCGCATTTCAGAGGGGAAAGAAAGTTACCTAGGAGGTCTGAATTTTCAAAGAAATTTGCATACATGCAAATGTGCAGCCGGGCCTCCTCCTCGGTTCCCTCGGTGCCCACACAGTGGCCCGCGGGGTGCGGGGCAACCTGGCCAAGGGGCCCGATTCCTCCACCGAGGTCCGCGAAGGTCTGCGGCGCGGGTGGGGGGATGGGGACGAGGAAAAGTAGTTTTGTTTGCTTAAGCACATCCTGTGGCAGCCTATAGCTGCCCGGGGCTGACTGTAACCGCTCCTCACTGCGCTACCCAGCACTGCGCGGAGCGGGCCAGGGGGCGGGGGGCGAACAGCCAGCCAGCGAGCGAGGGGGCGACCCGGCGCGGGCGGGCGCGAGCGAGCGAGCGGGCGGGCGGGCGAGCGGGCGGCCGCGGAGACTCGGGACCCGGCTGGCCGCGCGGCGCCGCAGCCGCCCCCTCCCCCACGCACCCCCTCCCGCCGGCGGCGGCGGCGGCGGCGCGAGCGGGCGCGGCTGTGCGGTGCGGTGCAGAGCGGAGGCGGAGGCGGGCGCGCGGGCAGCTCGCGGCACCCGGCCGGGCCGGCGCGGGAGCGGGAAAGAGTGCGCTATGCCTTTAACGCCCGCGTACAGTAGGCATGTATAGTGCAGTGTAGGGAAACTCTAGGCGGGGTTAAAGTTCAGCCCATGGAGCGGCACTAGCGCTGGCGGCTGCAGTTGAGCCGAGTTGGAAATGTGAACGCAAGAAGCAGGCTTGATTTTTTTTTCTCCCCCCTTCTCTCTCTCTCTCTCTCTCTCTCTCTCCCCCTCTCTCCCTCTCTCTCCCTCTGCTCTCACCCACACTCACGCACACCTCCGGCCCGCACACCCAGACGCACACGCACACCCCACCGCCCGGCAGTTATGTATTCTCCGCTCTGTCTCACCCAGGTAAGCAGCTGCGGGGATGCGGAGGGCCGGGGGCCGGGGTGGCAGGGGGCGCGCGGCGCCGTCGCGGCGACCGGGCCCGGGCCGGGCGCGGGTCTCGGCGTGGGCCGAGTCTGCGCGGGTGCCTGTGCGCGTGTGTGCCGGGGGCGCCGCTTGAAGAAAGTAACTTTGTTTCCATGCGGGTGCATTCCTCTCGCACGGCCATTTGTGTGGGCACATGGCTAATGGCGCCCTCTTATTAATGCGTTAATTAATATCGGGGCGCCCGACTGCGGAGCGGCGGTGCTGGCGGACGCCCCGCACGTGTTCCGCGCTGGGGCTGCAGCCCATGACGCGCCGAAATCTGGACTCCGCGTCTCCGCCGCCCCGCGCGGGTTCCGGGAGCTCCGCGGCGCTCGGGGAGGGGGCCGCCGACGGTGCCCGGAGCGCGCCCCGCACGGCCGGGGCAGCCGCAGCCCCTGGCACTGCGCGGGCGGGGGGGACCGCCCCGCCAAGCCCGCGCCGCCGCGGCCCCCAGCTGCCTTCCCGAACTCTTACTTTTGTTTATTGTTTGTCAGCCTGCGGGGTCCGGCCGCGGGCCGCCGTCCGGGCCCCGGCCCGGCCCGGACAGCGCCCCTGGACGCGGGCGGTGGCGGTGGCGGCGGCGGCGGTGGCGACGAGTCCTCCGCGGAGCGGGGCTGCGTGGACGCGCGTCGCCCCGCGCCGGCCGGGTGGAGCCTGCGCCCTCGCCGCCCGCTGGCGGCCCGCTCGCTTTCCCCCCACCCAGCGTGAAAGTTTCGGGGCCGGGAAGAGCCCACGCTGCGCAGGCGGCGAGCGGTGGAGGCCGCGGCCGTGGGCCGGGGAGTGACGCGCGGAGTTGGGCTCCCGGCCGCGGGCCCGAGCGGCGGCCCGGGCCAGACGCGGCTCCCCCCGCCGCCGCCGCCGCCGCCTCCGTCGCCGCCCCTCGCGAGCGGCCGCCCGGCGCGCCGGACGGGGGCAACTTTTTCCTCGGCCTCCGTGCGGCGCGGGGGGCTCCCGCGCCCCTCCGGTGCGTGCCCTGCCCGCAGTCCTGAGATGGCACCACCCCCAGCCGAAATACTGCCCCTTCGCGTCGCCGGAGCTGGTCCCTTTCGAATACATTATTTATTTTCTTTGACTGAAAGGCATAGAATCAAAGTGATTTTGCACTAAAACCATTTTCTTTTCTTTTTTTTTTTTTTAAAGCGTGAGTTTTCATGCTGCTTTGGTACCGGGTGATTGACCATGAACCACCTACAGAACTTCTATGCTACAAATAAAATGTTTATTCCCCACTCCCTGTGAAACCTGCTAACACTTCTTGGCCCTCATTTAGCAGGAGATAACGGTTTACCCCGGTGCTTTCTGGAAGGCTAAGAAGTATAAGTAGTTTTCTTTCTCCTCTGGATTCTAGATTTATTTCCCACATGACAGCCCTTCTTCCTGCAATATCTAACAGTTAGAATTCTGGCTATTTGATCTCAGAAGACTCTTAAATGCATCTTTTATGTTGAAACGGTCTGTTTGGGATTTAGGCCTAGCATTAATAATGGATAGCAGTTGCTTTTAGTTATTGTAAAAGTTTTTGGTGTTTTTTTTTTTTTTCTAACAAACTTCCAAAGTTCCTATTTTAGTAACTTGTGGAAGTATGGAATGAAACTTTTCCAACCACTTCTGGCAAGGTTCACGATTGCATATGGATAAGATGCAAAGTGTAAGATAATTTGAATGAGTTACGGGCTACAGTGAAAACGCTGAGATTCGAAGGCTGAAGTTCAGGCTGGCAGAAGTTTGCAGCTCATAGAACTTGTGGACAATACCAGTGAGCTGCAGCGAGGGGAAGGACCCTCCGGTGCTTAGTGTCTGCTTCAGTTAACCCCGGGAAAAGATGCATTGAAATTCTGCAATCCTGCAGAGTTGAGGATACCTGTGTATCCATTTAAGCCCTGGGCATAGTCAGGTATTTAACAGAGTTGGCCTCCCTGGGTTCCTGAGCTATTATCACATTAAGAAAGTTCCCCCACCTCCCTTTTTTTTTTTTTTTTTTACCCCTCCTACATCCTTGGCAGCCTTGATGCATTCACTAGGCCTTGTGGAAGCACCACTAAGAGAAATGCTTATTTAATACAACAGTTTGAGAAGAACATGTACGATAAATAGGGAGTGAACGGTCATTTATTTTATGGATTCTCCTTTTAAAAATGGATTTACAATTGATTTAATTTGCTGGAATATTTATAATGTTTTAGGGCCAGAGTTTGAAAGAAAAATGTAGGTAGTTTATTGCTCATTAAAAAAATAAATCCAGTAAGCACAGTGATAAAAGTACTCAAAAGGAAAGAATAAACTCCATCTACATGTACCAGGAAAATGCCAGATAGCTTATTTTATTCAGCATGGGCACTTCATAACCAAGTCTTGTAACCTCACAGAATAATGATAACCCAGCAGAGACTTTTAGGTGAATGTTAAAAAAAAAAAAAAGTTCCCAGAAATATCAGCATTCAGTAGTTCTGTTAGAATTGGCTTGCTTTTAAATAGATCAGTGTTTAGGGTGCTGATTCAAAGTAATACCACTTTTTGAAACAGGTTTTCAGGTTTGTTTTTATTGGTGGCCTCTAACTTTCTCATGTCGTACAGATGCGAAATATCCTTTGTTTTCTCTTGAATATTTTGAAATACCGTATAGCTTATGGTGATATGTTCAGTAGCATGACTTCTGAAGGCATACTGTTCCGTTATTTTTTTAAGACTCACTATTTGTGTTATCTCTGAACATTTCCTGTGCGTTAATGATATTCTTTAGTTTTGATGTTTTGAAAAATTCTTATGAAGAATTGACAAAGATATATTTTAAAAAGTTAGCTAGTATTTTAGTTGTGCGTGTGAGTCAAATTATTCGAAATATTGTGAACTTTTATTGGCACATTCTAATACCTTTGGGGAGTAATACATTGTAAATATTTTTGATGTAAAATTGGGGACTTAGATTATTATTAATGACTAGTTTACATAGTTGGCCTCATTTAAAGGTTTTTATGATGAGATATATGGGCATTTGGTTGGCAGGTAAACAAAATCCTTTTGAACACGAATGAACGCAGTTCACAGTTTTTGAGAAGTGTGTCGGGAGTATCCTCGACCACTTAAAATGCCACATTAGAATGTTTACTTAAATGTTTATTATCATTCATAAGGCTTTGAAATAAGATAACATTTTAACAGCTATCGATTGTTTGGGGGTAGGTTATTCTTTGCATTATAAGATGGGACTGAGACTTTAAAATGAAGTCCTGCTTTTGGTGAGGCTCAATTTGTAGTTTAAGGCGCTCTCATTGAGTTCTTTGCAGAATACGGCCAATCCATGGTCCCCAGCAGCTCCTGGAAATGTAGGAATATCAGTCAGGGTGAAGGACTGTTCCAAACCTGAAATTTACGTATTTCGGAGCATTTCGAGGATGAGCTCAGAATTTAGTCATGTTTAAATGCTTTGTGGTTTGGCGTACACCTTCGCAGATAAACTGTGACTTGCCCTCAATTTGTTTCTGCTGAAGCATGGGACTTAAGATTCTCAAACATGAGAAAATTTTAAAATGCTAGTGGTATATGGTTGAGAATAATACAATTCTGGTATTTTTCTCTGTTCTCCCTCACTTAGTGTGCACACATGTTACGAAAGCTGGCTACTTGTCCTTGGGGCTCTTTTATTGAAAAAGAGCACTTTTCAAAGCTCAGCTTGAAATGCAGAGCCTGAAATTTGTGTAGAGCGGAAAAAAATGTCAGTTATTGAAGTGATTTATTATGTATTTATTAATATACGCTGAGTTTTAAAAAATTAATCATATGTAGGATTTAGGCAGTTGATTATAGTTTGCTAAATTATCACAGACTTGCATAGTAAAATATTTTACCAATTTCCCCCTCTCAGTTTGTATCTGAATATTTAAAAATTTAATCATTTTGAATAATATTTTGGGCTTTATAATTTCTCGTACTTCTGAAGTACATATTTAGATGGATGTAACAAACCAATAAAGAATGTGTTCTTATAATACCTGTCTATCCTTAAAAAAAAGTCATCAGAGATCTTTTTGGTTTTCTTGTCCGCGTTTATTTGAAAGTCAATAGTTTATCTTTGGGGGTTGGTTATGTGGCAGAGAAAAGTTACATAAAATTAGTGCGGATAAGTTAATCAACAGTTAGATGGACTCCGAAAGCCTCGTGGAGGTTACTGTTTAATTTTTTCTTTTTTTAAAAAAATATATTTATATTGCCTAAGAAAATGTCATGTATGTGCAATCAAACATTTTGAGTAAAACAGGAAAAAAAATTTTTTAAATGTTTCCAATTCTATTTTATTTTCAAATTGTCTGAATTTTAAGAGGCAACCGTTAGTGTTTTCCTGGAGTCTTGTAAACATTGAGTATACCAGTTTTCTGTCGCCTATGAGAAAAGATTTGAAATATTATTTTCAAAAATTAAATACTCTTTTGTAAGGGATGATTATTACCAAAGGCATTTCACAATCATATCAGTAAATTCCGTGTATTTAGTCGCAGCATGTTGTCACGACGACACGTTCTGTTTACCATCTTGCATGTATGCTTTTCTTTGTATTTTTTTTCCTTTTTTTTTTCTTCTTCTTGTTTCATTCCCATAGTATTAGCAATAATATCTTGGACACAAATGTTTTATTTTAGCCTAATGAATATCAAGATCATCTCTTCTATATTTACCTGCCAATGTTTCCAAGTTTTTGACAAAAAAAGATAAAATAAAATTATGTGCAACTGGATTTAAAAGAGGAATTAAGATATGGCCCAGATGAATAAGAAACAGACCAGAGGCTGCATGCAGTATTTTTAGCGGGAAAGCCTTTGTTTTCATTGATTGTGGAGATGGTATTCTGCTCCTAGACTTCCAGGAGCATCGACTGGCATGTAAATGTTTAGGATTTGCCAATCTGGCGGCCGGGCCCTGGCTGGACTACAAGTGGTGAGGTCAGTGCTGGGCCAGAATTAGATATGCCTTCCTTGAAATAGGGTTAAGATTATATATTGTTCTAAGCGTTTAGATAAACTTCACTTGCCAGCTAAAGGCTTTGGGAACTAGGCCCAACAATGGAAGCCGGTGCACTTTGCTGGGCATATCAGCACGGTTGTGAAGTGTGAGCAAATTTCTTCTTTCTGATTGTGGGAAGAGATGCTGTTGGCCCGCACCCCACCTGCACTGGGAGCCCATGTCCGATTTTGACCATGTGCATTTGCCTCGAAACATACAGTGACATGAGGACTTTTTTTTTTAAGGTGATGCTGCGAAGAACAGTTGATTTCTTTTGTTTTCGCTTGTTCACACCTTTGTTTCTGTCCGTTTCCCCAGGATGAATTTCATCCTTTCATCGAAGCACTTCTGCCCCACGTCCGAGCCTTTGCCTACACATGGTTCAACCTGCAGGCCCGAAAACGGAAATACTTCAAGAAACACGAAAAGCGCATGTCGAAAGAAGAAGAGAGAGCCGTGAAGGACGAGTTGCTGAGCGAGAAACCGGAGGTCAAGCAGAAGTGGGCATCGCGACTCTTGGCGAAGCTGCGGAAAGACATCCGGCCCGAGTACCGAGAGGATTTTGTTCTTACAGTTACAGGGAAAAAACCTCCGTGTTGTGTTCTTTCCAACCCCGACCAGAAAGGCAAGATGCGCAGAATTGACTGCCTCCGCCAGGCAGACAAAGTCTGGAGGTTGGACCTCGTGATGGTGATCTTGTTTAAAGGTATTCCGCTGGAAAGTACTGATGGCGAGCGCCTTGTAAAGTCGCCGCAATGCTCGAATCCGGGGCTCTGTGTCCAACCCCACCACATAGGGGTTTCTGTTAAGGAACTCGATTTATATTTGGCATACTTTGTGCATGCAGCAGGTAAGTGTGATGGTGAGAATTCCGTCCGTTTTCTTGCGTGTGTGTCTTTCCCGATGGCCTTTGTGTGTGCTGGGACCGTCCCGACCGGGCTCGCCACGCTGTGGGCCAATACAGAAATGAGGTCAGTGTGGTCTCAGAGAAAGGCCCGAGTCGCAGCGGCCCAAAGCGCCCTGTGCCTGGGGGGCCAGCTTCAGTCGGAAGCATGGGTCTGAGATGTTTGGGTTCTCTTGGTAAGTAGCAGTGTCGCAGGTGTTGGCAATCAGATAGGCTCTATGTTTCTATCACATGTTTGGGATGAGGGGGTGAGAGAAACTTCTTGAACACTACTGTGAGGAGCGTATTTTCACTGGCAAGTGATCCAGTTAAGAAACATTGAGTTTGGTAGTGAGGCCATGTGTTTAGTTGCTTTTCTGTTGGGAGTGTTTCTAACCTACTGGGGTCTCTTGAAACTACTCCCCCTCTCCATCCTCCAGCCAATTAGGAGGTTGGAGGTAAGATTACTATCAAATTGCCAATCATTTATGAAGACAAATAATGTCTTTAATGTGCAAACTTAGTAGGCTTGTATGTAGGAATTCTTGGTGTTGTCTCTGATAGCTCAGGTAAACAACCCAGCTCTAAGTAATTGATGGAGGGGTTAATATTAAAAGTAATCAACCTGTGTAGTGCATGAGCACATTGAGAGATTGCTATTGACAATTGATGTAGTGAGTTGCTTTGATTTATTATCAAATTCTTTATTGCTTTTTCAAGGCCTGTTTTACCTGTGCATGTTTCAGCATTTAGACTAGCATTCAGGATAGAACTCTTGAGGACTGGCTGAAATGATGCATTTTTACTTTGTTCCTTTCATCTTCTTTTAGACAAAAGGCTCATTGTATCGTGTGAAAACTCAGGTCTTGTGTAACTTGTTGACTTTTTATATGTACCTGTCGGCCTTGCTAGATTACCTTCATGGTAGTTACTTGAGCCAGATGGAAGAAAGAAGGTTGTGGAATCCTACCAGTAGATTGTTTGGGGTTCATTTATTTATTTATTTTTCACAAAGGAGAGGGAAGAAGTTACCTGTAAAAATCAACATTGCAGTGTTAAATTCTGAAAATGTTAGTTGTTTTTAAAGGAATTGGCTGGTATACTATTCTCTATTATTTTTCTCACTGTATGTTTTAGAAAAAAGAACTTTTGTTATCCATCTGTCCTTACTTAAGAAACTGGGGAAATTAACTTTGCAAGCATGCTGCATCATTTGCATTCTGTTGGCAGGGGATAGATGAGTCTTTTAGAGGATGTGATCTGTAAGTGTTTCAAATATTTGGGTTTTTGAAAATGTATACTTAATTCTAAGAAGTGCCTGTTGCTTTAGCCAGTTCTGGGTAGCAGGAATGAAAAGGCAGCACCTCTCAAAGAACCTCTACACAGCAACAAGTAGCCCTTCTGTGACCCTCTTTTGACCCTATTGTTGTTCGTTTGTTTTGTCTACTGAAAGAGCAAAGTTAAAAATTTTTCCATCTGTTTGCATATGTCAGTGCGGCAAGATGCAAAAAAAAAAAAAGTATGGACATTGCAAGTGCTTTCAAGGAGCACTCTTTAAAATGTTGTATTTCTCTTTTCGATATTTACAACAATAGATACTTTAAAAGTTACAACAAATGCTTTAATTGACCAGCATAGGAACTGGATGGTGTCAGCAGCTCATGGGGCTTGTGGTGTTGCCTCCTGGCTTGTGGTGTTGCCTCCTTTCTTCCAAGATAGCAGGCAAATGAAATACCTGTGAAGTTTTTATTGCCTGAGTGGTATCCATTCTAAGTTTCCAACTTAAACATTTCCCTTAGATTTAAAGCAATGCACCCTTTCTGGGTATTCCCACAGTGTGTGTTCACTTTTTCCCTGTTGATGGTTTGTTATTATGCTGCTGCTCCAAATCCTTGAGCTAACACAGTTGTTGGTTATTGCAGCACCTGAAGGGGTTGTGTTGATAAGATGACATTCAGCAGGCTGCTTAGGAGAGTTAGCATCCTTATTGCTTATACAAGATTTATTGACAACAGCGTGGCTCACCCTGCCTTTCGGTTTGGTGTTCCTGACGTATCCCAGAATCCCCTGTTAGGCTTGAATGTCAGTCCAGTGTTTGGCCATTGGCTTTCACAGGGCGGCGGGAATGGCTGCCTCTCTGTGCGTGCAACAGGGAGATTGCAACAGAAAATATTCAGGGCCTTTTGTCTGAAAATATTTCAAATTTGATTCAGGAGATTTAGAGACCTGTTATTTGTGGAAGGGAAACTGCCAGTGCGAATAGGAGGTAGATCGGTCAACGTACATACAACTGATTTGACAAGCATCTGTTATAATACTGTGGATTTGTAAACACTAAACAATGTTTTTACCTCCTTAAAAGTGTTGAGAACTTGCCAGTATTGGCAGGAGGCAGAGACTCTGAAACGTGCTTGGAGATACATGCCAAAACCATTGTGGCCTTTTCACCTATAGTACATTTTTCCCTCCCTCTCTTTTGCTTACACTTTGATATTTTTTCCTTCTGAAATGCTTTCCTCCCTCCTTTGGTAGCCACAGGAATAAGATCTTCTTTCCCTTCTAAAAACGTGTACAATCGTTTGTTTCTGCTTCATGCATCAACCTCTTCTTTGGTAAAATGTTAAAACACCCATGTACATACTGGAAGCAGGTGCAGAATCAATGATTTTAAAGAGCAGAGACGCTTTATTCTAAGACTTACGGAGTTACTAAAAATACAATAGAAAAATTATCTTGCAATTCCCACCCCCCCAATCCAGTGCAGTGAGAACGGTGTGAATTGTGTGGCTGATAAATAGTAACAAGTGCAGTGAAACCGGAGTGGTTCCGTGAGGCTGCGAACTTTATCTTGTTAGTAGTGGAAGAGAACAAAACCATGCTCTGCCCTTAATTTCATCTCTACTTGAGCTGTCCTTCCCACGTATCGTATGACAACTTGGAGATATTATGTTATTGTGGCCAATGGGTGTCTTTGTGGGCGTGTAACAGTAAAGCTAATTTATGACCAGTCTTTACCAGATGATCTGTATCAGAATCTACAATATACCCGGCACGTGGCAAGGTCACAATTTAAGTTGTTAAGGTCATAACCTTAGCCACCAGGCATTTGACCTTTTAGATAAAGTTAACCTTTGTTCATTAGTAGGCACTCAACCGAGAACTTTCTGGAGAGTTGTGTTTTTTTTTTTTTTTTTTTTTCCTTTAAACCGCTTCTGTATAACTTCTGGTAATGTAATCAGGTTCTAGAAGAATTCTCATTTGAGCCACTTAAATTCTGTGAGAGGTTAGACTTTTTAAGGACTTGCCTATGGGATAGAGATGGATTGCTGTATTTAGGCCTCGGAATGACAGTGTCACAAGTTACATGTCATAGTTATTACCTGCTGTGGGGTAGAATGACAGCTTTGAGGCAGCTGTGTGGTGACATTTAAAAACTAAAATTAAACAAATGGAATTATGTTTAATTTAACTAAGGCCTCTGCTAATTTTCAAGTGGCATTAGGCCCAAAAGCTAAATTGCAATAAACCATCTTCAGTTTTTGCAGATGAGAAATATTCTAAGATTGGAATTATTTTTAGTGGTCTTACAATTCACTTTGAAAGATTCATAAGTGACCAGAATTTGTCAAGTAATTGTTGTAACTGTTAATTGCCAAGTGACAAAGCAAATTGATATCATCCTGATGGCCGTACGTGCTAGTTTGACGGTAGAGAGTGACCACTTTTGCACGGCAGTCTCTTAGTACAATGGTTCCTGATTGCTGCCCCCATTACTGCCTTCGCTGAATTTTGCCTGGATCAGGAATAGCAAGGGTCCTGTCACTCACTGAAGAGCCGTTGCAGCTTCCCAGAAGCTTCGGTACCTGTCGTGTAAACCTGCACAACAGTATTACTGATCACCAGAGTACCTGCTCCATGTTGTTCACTTAATGATGTTGTCGTGAATGTTCGTTTTAAATGACTTAGATTACTGCTAGTTTTGTTTTGCTAGGCCACGTATTATTCCATTTCACCCAAAAGGGAGCAAGTCCCATTCAGGTGCACTGTAGTTTTATTTTGGCTTCGTGATTGCCATTCCTTCATATAGTAATAGAGAAAACCGTGATATGCAGATAGACCAGATGGTCATGTTGACAGATTGAGAATTCACTTCCTACTGCTTCAGAGCAGGTGTAAGATTAGGAGTGTGTGAGCTTTGTGTGCGTGTGTGTGTATATCCAGGCTGCGCACAGAATACCATTTGAGCAGTGGGAATGATTTCTTTTTTAAAAGGCTAGTGTTTTAAATACTATGTATAAGGTTACCAGTGCACATAGAATAATTATTGTAAACTTTTTAAATGAATCCTGTTAGATTATTACAGTTTATAATTTGATGCCAAATTAATGATGATACTTTCTTAATTTTTAGGCAATTTACCATGTTAGTCTGAGGGAGTATTGCATATCTAAAATACACTCAGTATGGTCTGTTAGCAGGGGTGTGTGTGTGTGTGTGTTTGTGCTCCACACTGAGACTATATATTATGTAATTAAACTGATTCAGTACTGTAATAAACTCCCTAGTGCAGTTAGTTCCTATGATTTGTAACAATAAAAAGTATGTTTGGAAAAAGGGGTATGACTGATAAACAGTGAAATTTGAGCTATCACGTTCTCAAATTCTAACTCTAACCTTAGACTAAACTCCAAGTGACTTTTGTGACTGAGTGGCCAACTGTAAGCTATTAATAAATGCACAGTTTTGAGAAATTTTTATTTCTCTTTTAATTCTTCAAAGGAGATTGCATTAGCAATCAACAAACTTTAGATAAATATGACTTTTATGTCTTTGGGTGTTTGCTGGGTAACTCGAGGATAGTAACAGCATCCTTTGTGTAGTATGCAGGAACAAAATCCTTTCTCTAGAATGTGGTGAAAAAGCTGGAAGTTGAGAGTCAGAGAGTGTATAGGAATAGGGAGAAAGAGTTGTTCTGGAGTGAACCTTTGAATGGAGGTCAGCTCATTTATGGCTAAGAGGTTTGAGTGTGTTGGTTAGAAATTTCCCAATGCTGCTGGCTTGGATTTGCCCTGTCTTCTTTTCCACCCAGTGATGAATAGCATTAATTTAAACCTATTTAAGGCTAGTGTGGGAGAAACCACAGCCTTTGTTGTGGTCACTGCTGTACACAGTAGGACTGGGTGTTTCAGCTGGTTAAGGCCTCAAGCTGCTTCCAGAAGCTGTAGAACAGCCTGTCGGCTTTTTAAATCTTGCACAGAAGCAGCAACAATTCTAATTGCTCACAAATGTCAATATAGATTATTGAAAACAATTTTGAGGATTAGAATGGGAGGGGAAAAACATGGAATACAGAATTGAGTTCAGTGCATGTGTAAAACCTTGTGTGTTACCATTTTAGCAATAGTTTCCCTATGATTATTTAGAGGTTAGAATTCTTGGGGGATGGTATGGGAAGGAAGAAGTCAGGTGGAGGAGAAGGCATGCATTGTTAAGAGCAATGCAAACCCATGAACTTAATCGTGAATGAAGATGCTCTGAAAGTGTTTGGTTTAAGTAGTGACTGTAAAGGGATCTTGGGCAGTGAGAGATCAAGCGGAGAATTTTAAAGCGCATATTGCCACAGTTGCTTTTTGCATAGTTTGTTTCAGACTAAAATATTATTTGGGTGCTTCAAGAGTTTCTATTCAAACTTTTAACAACTAAAGTTTTGCAAAAATTCTTTTTAGAGTTTAGGAGTACAGTTAGGGACATTGTAGTGCACACAAGTTTGGAAGAGGGCCTGTGGAGATATGTTTCTTATTTCTACTGTTTTGCTTTCTAAGGGTACAGCTCACAGAGCTGTCAGCTTTTTGGCTCTCTCCCACTAAGGTAACTGTAAGACACATATTATTGATCCAAGGTTTGATATCCCCAGAATTTTGTAGCTGCTGCTTAGACAGAATTGAGCTTCTTATTTATATTCTTCCCAAAATATTAAGAAAAAGCAACTCTTTATATTTTATTATTATAACTTCACAATATAAAAGCATATTTTATCTAACACAGTTTTCCGATTAACCTGAGAGTTAAATAAACATGGTTTGTGAGCCGAAGAAATGGTAAGTCTAATAAATGCAACAGATTGCAATAATTCTGTATGTAGAAGAGGACATTTTTACTGTTCTGTTTGTCAAATAAGCTAAAAGAAAACTGAGAGAAAAGAAGTGGATTTGTGCGGGCTTTTTGGCAAGTCTTGGTCTTCTTTAATATGTAAAATGCTGCTGTGCTTCAACCCAGAAATGATTGGGATGAGCTGGTGACTGCAGATTGCAGTGAAATATCTTCAGTGTTTCTTGTCTGAGGACTTTAAACTTATTTCTCTGCAGGTCCTTCAAACTTTCCCAGTAGTAGCCATTTCGGTGCTAGATTAGTTGAGAGTAGAGAAAAGGAGATGGCAGGAAGGTAGGTATATGACACATTGAGTGTCTGTTCTATAGCAGACACTGTACTGTTTTGTCATAGGTTGTAGCCTGCTCTATCTCCCTCTGCCCTCTCTCCCCTCTCCTCTCTCCTCCTCTCTTTCTTCCTGTCTTGCAGTATTGTGAATAAGTACTCTTCATCTGAACAGATTAAAATAGCCTCATAGTGACCAACTTACTTGCACAGAGCAAGATTTAAACACAGGTCTTCTGATTACAAATTTTATGTTCCTAAAAAAATTCTGACCCATTTTATATCCTTCTTTAACATCTCGTTGTCCAGGATTGGAAGCCATTTAAATAGTATCACACATGCCTTGACTCAGAGGAGAAAAGTCAAAATCTAAACCTTCCCATGGAGATATTTTACTGTGAGCCTCAGATCTTAGCTACAGAATGAGGCCACCCTTGACTGGGAAGCAGAAATGGTCTTATGCTCATCAGTGCTGGGGTCAGAAATCTGAAATTATTTGTTTTTCTTGTTTTCAGACTGTTGAAGTTTTGATGAATAGAAGCATCATGATATAGATATAAGATTTTTTTTGATAAGGTGAAGTTAATTGGTTCTAGATGCTTTGGGAAGCCATTGAATATTAAATTAAGTATTGTTTTAAAATTCTGAATGGCATGGAGTAGTTCACTATGCAGAATTTTGTACATATTTCTCTATATATTTTTAATTTCCCTTACTGATTAGATATTAAGTTTTAAAATTTACTTTGCTCTTTAAAGATCTGTTGCTTATGGCTTTGTATATAATTATTTAATAGGAAACAAAATCGTGTTTCAGAAAAGAGTAGAATTATGCTAGTTTGTATTTTTATAAGCAAATTTAAGTAGAAAGGATGAAAATTAAAAATGGGGATGAGTTTCATCTTAATACCCTTAAATGACAGGGCCTTCTTTTCTTTTTTCAACTTACACAAGATTGATTCTTAATGACTTCAGTACAAAACCCAAAACTCTCATTCAACACAAATTTTATAATTGTAAATTAAAAAGTGACCAATAAATACAATTTATAGTACATTAATTGATACAGCTCAATTCTAACGTTTATTTAACAAATAAGCTACTGAATTGACTTACAATGAATAAAATAAAAATGTAACTTTCTTTTTAGGAAGAGTAATAAGTCAGGGTTGGGGTTATCAGTTATGCTGAAAGGGGAAACTGAGGCATGAATTTGGAGAGGAAGGTTTAGAATTTACAGACACATGCGTTGTCCACAGCATCCTGCGAATGTTTGTGGACCGTGCTCATGGTGGTCCCACACAACCTGTGCATTTCCAAACACACGATTTTCAGAGACTGTGTATTCATATAAAATTGTAATGGCTGTGTTTGGAATGCTTTATAGGTTAAAAAGGCGAAGCGAAGTTAAAACATTTGAAAATGTATACTATTTAAACAATGTCTGTGGCATCTGCCATTGTCAGCCTGTTGTCTTTGTTGCTATGGTTTGGGTGATTTGATTTCCTTTTGTAATTTGGCCAGCCCATGATTGGGTGGTGCCTTGCATTGCCTGCTGTTGGAGAAGATATATCAGTGGTGACTTGCAGTGTTTGATATGAGTGGTAATTTTTGGTAAGGAAAGGTCTTTGTCAGTGGATAATAAGAGTTGTGGAATTGTAACATCAATTTTCATTTAATTTTCAAAATTAGAGATGTATTATTTACTATCAGAAATTCAAAGCCATGCCTTCTGTACTGGTAGTGTGCTTGCTTCTTTTCCCTTCCTCTGACAGATACATTGGCAGTTTTGTGGGTTTTCATCTCAAAGATATTAGTTATTTAATTTTAAGCTCCTACATTAAAATGAATATTGTACATGCAGGATTCCATCGTTGTCGCTTTGAAACATTCCATTGCCTTTCAAAGGAGCTGACATTACAAGTCCTTAGGTTGACAAATTCTCATCAACTTTTGTGAAAATGTTGGCTGCAGAAGGAGGAAAGTCAAAGGAGAGCCATAGACAGATGGATGTCAGTGTTGAGATGACATCAAGCCCTTCTTCTTGGCATTTTTTAACATTCCAAATGAGTGAGGGAGGGAGATGCTTCAGGAGCTTACTGTAGAGTGAGTAATTATGGTGTTGTATATCTGCATGGGAACCTCTGTAGCTTACTGTTCGGCCGAGTTGTGCAGATGATGTCTTTTCTGCTAAATGCAGTTCATAAATAATAGGAATATGAAAAATGTGCATGGAAAACAGAATACTTGAGTGTATATTTTGACCACTACATCACTGGAAGTTCACAGAATGTGAATTACAAATGTTTAAGGTGAAGCAAGGATTCTAGATAAGAATTTGGCCAAAGCCCATATGCATAAGAAATGATTACATCTTTGTATGATTGTAACAAGCTTTTTGCCTGCGTATGTATCATATATAAATTATTAAGTTACTAGAGTTTCTGATGGATTTGTTTGCCCCCCCCCCCCCCAATGGCCGAGGTTTTCTTGGAAAGTAGTTTCAAGTAACTTGTGAGAATGAACCCTTTGTAACCATACTGTTCAACAACCCAACTATTGTTGCACATTCCTATCTGGGAAATTTTATTGTATGTCCTCTTAAAATGTAACAAGGAATTTAGTAAGAATTTTTTTGTTGTTGTTGTTAAAGGTACTTTTGGAAGTCTCTTCCCTTCTCATGCCCAATGAAGAATTACAGTGGTTTACAAAAGGATTTAAATGAACTTCTATTATTTTCTTAAGCTTTTCTCTGTAGAGACTAAAAAGTTATTTTTACAAAAGTGTTTTCAGAATTCATGTATTTTAGAGTAACACATAACAGGGATAAAAATGAACAAAAAAGTGCCATCTCATTGGGTTCAGGATGTTGATACAGTTCTTGGGAGAATGAGGCTATTACAGTTTGAAATGTTAAGGTTGAAGAAGTAATTGTTCTAAAGATATTTGCCCCTCGTCTCAGAAAAGATGGCGAACATGCAAAATGGATAAATGTCATCCTTTGTACTTCGACCACCTACATTTTTAAACTACAGTGACTTGGATTTCTCTAGAAAGGTCAGAGGTTTCAGACAGAAAGCTTTGTAATTATTCAAAGAGAGAGACATTCTCAGTTTTGCTATATAAAGAACAATTATGTGTGGCTTTGTTTTTGAACTGGGCCTGGGAGGTGCTGGGGTAGGGGGGATGGCGAGGAAGTGGGACCACGGCATGAAACAGCAGAATCCCAGAGAAAGGTAGGCTGGAGAAGAGAACGGATTCATGGTTTGGGCTCTTTACTGCCAAGCCACCTAGTTCACAAGGGAGGGCAGAGCAGCTTTTGCAATTCATTTCGTTTTGAAGCGTGAGATTCTCTGAGAAAGTCTTGAAACACTTTGGGCAAGTCAAGGAGTTTGCCTATCTGGGTGTTAGTTGCTTGGGGCTCAGTTTGGTTGGGTTTTCTGACTTGTAGATATGGATTTCTTTGGTCTTATGTGGGGTTTTTTGGTTCTTACTGTGTTTTCATGTTTCACTTCTCCCAGTTTTGGAGAATTTTTCATGTTGGGTAGTAGTGGGGAGAAGAGATTACTTTTGTGGGTTGCTCCTTTATTTAGGGAACAGATTCAGAGAGCATTTGCAACTCACTGAGGTCACACCAGTAGTTAGTGCAAAAACCAGCATCCAGGCCAAGTCCTTTGGATCTCAGATTTGTGCTCTTAAACAGTTGTATTTCAATTACCTTCTTCTAAAACATTTTTTAAAAATATTATATGAACCTTAAATTTTAGGCAGGAAGCATCTCTAATTACCTTTGTGCAGGTGAGGAAAAAAGAAGGGTTGTCGAGGATGCATAGTTGGTAAGTAGTTAGGATTAGCAACTAGATCAGTTCCTTCTGTGGCGTGTTTTTATCTCTAAGGTGTTTGTACCTCAATGTCAGACTCCAAGCTCCACTTTTGAAGTTATGGGGAAGGTAAACAGTGTTCTCTGAAGGTACATAATAATGCTTCAGATCATTGTCTTTTCCTGAAGTTTATAAAGTAGTGAATTAGAAACTAGAGCTTTTTCGGTTTTAATATTAGATTCAGAGTTTCCTACCTGGAAGGAAACTGAGTGGTCCAAAACCTAGGTTTTATGGTTAAGCAAATTAAGTCTGTGCATTCCGAGACCTAAGGAGATAGAAAATGCTTGTGTGGACTGAGGGCAGTTGTAGAATTATCATTATCAGGATGAATGCTCTTTGGTTGTGTTGGCATGCATCTGCCTTGGTTGCCTTTATTGACAAATTCTACCACGGCATTGGCCTTTGAGTTCAGCAAACTTGTTTTGAGCACTTACAATCTCTTTGGCACTGTGCTAGGCTCTAAAGATGCAAAACTGAAGAAAATACTGCGAAATGAGTTAATGCCATTTCAGATATAATATCCTTAGAAATTAAGGTTTTAAGCCCTTAAGGCATTCGGATCTGGCTAAAAAGCCCATGAGAGTATTTCAGGCATGGAAAGCCAAGACACTGTGGCAAAAAAGAAAAAAAAAAAAAAAAACCTAAATGAAAGATCTCTGTGAGTGAGATCCCAGCAGAAAGAACGGGCCATCAAAGAAGGAGGTATCTTTCTCTGAAGGGAGGAGAGAACTTCTGCTTTGACTATAGCCTTGTTTAAATAAGATTGGAATTGGTGAACTCAAGAGGCTTCCATAGCCTTGGCAGCCTTGGCAGCTCATGACAAGAGCCTCAGATGATTACTGACGTCATAAATAAGAGTGTCAGTTGTTAAATCAACAGGAGTCACTGTGCACTTACTCCCCATGTAGGATCTCTGTCCTTAATGTGTTGTACTATGTGAATTAACGGTATAACTAGTACTCAAACAGTACTTTATACTTTGTGTGTCTGTGTGGGTGCAAACTGTTGAAATCTTTACTTAGTATATACTACATTGATCTTCTGTATATAAAGATAGTTGAAAATGAATCTTGATGTGAATGGGATGGGAGAGGGGGTGGGAGATGGGATGGTTGCAGGTGGGAGGGAGGTTATGGGAGGAAAAAGCAGCTATAATCCAAAAGTTGTACTTTGGAAATTTATATTTATTAAATAAAAGTTAAAAATATTTTGTAACAAAATAAAAAAAAAGAAATTAAGATTTTAATGCTTTCGATAATTTTAAATTAGGGTCCTTCCTCCTAATAGCCTATATGAAATTTTAAAAAGTTCTATTTATTTTAATTGTTTATTTTATGAATGTACTTGAAAGGCAGATAGAGAAAGAGATACATAGATAATGATTTTCCATGTGTCAGTTCACTTCCCAATGCCTGTAACAGTAAGGACTGAGCCAGGCCAAAGTCAGTAGCTCAGAACTCTATCCACGTTTCCCATATGGGTGGCAGGGGCCCAAGCACTTGAGCCATTATCTGTTGCCTCTGTTAGCAGGAACCTGGATCAGAAACAAAGGTGCTGGGATTCAAACTGGCACTTAGATAGGGGATGTAGGTGTCCCAAGTGGTGGTTTAATGCACTGTGCCACAATATCCACCTCCTGTAAAAAGTTTTAAACATTTGTAAAACTAGTTGTGTGTACTGCTTTTCTGAGAACAATATAATTGCTGTATGTTGAGGAACTCTGTCATTTGTATTTCTGTTACATGTTAAGTTTTTAAAAATACCAAAACTATGTAAATATGAAGACAACTCAGGCAGAGGCAGAAGAGGGTGCAGGTGCTTGCCATTACTCAATCATTCGCCACAGTGGTATGCTTTCTCTAAAGAAAGCCCGTGGCACATAGAGTCCTATTTATTTTTGTAAAGGGCATCCTTCTAGTAATGCTGAAGTATAAAATAGAGTTATAGCAAAACTAAAGAGCAGGAGAATGAGCGAGTGAAGAGCAGAAAAGGAGGGGAGGCCTTGGACAGCAGCTGGCTGTACTGAGTTCATTTGGCTGTTGGTTGCGGTCCCTAAAGCAACAGCCAAGTCCCAGGAGCATGGCCACCTGAATTCCCTCTTTTTCCTCTCTCAGAAGAAAGTTAGTAACCTCGAGACTTTTATACTGAAGTGGGTTTTAAATTGTCAGAGGTCTCAAGCTGCTTTGCCTTCCCCCTCCTGGTTTTTTTCCCCCAGGGAAACAGATATGTTTTACTTCCAGGCAGAAAGCAGGAGAAGGGTCCAAGATGTGCCGGGCTGCTGTAGTGTGCTAGTGGGACCGGCGTGAGGGTCTTAGGAAATGAGTGTATGGACAGTGGTGGTGAAGAGAACTATTGCATATCTGATAAACGAAACACACAAAGCAATAAAAATCTGGTGGACCAGTGTAAATTGGATTTTTTTTTAAAGTCTCGTGATGTTTGCGTGTTGTTTAATGTGAAAGTGAAATCTGTTTCTGCAGCCTTTAATAGATGAGCTTTCCTTTGTACAGAGTGCAGATCAAATGATTTGCTCTATAATTATTTTCAAAAAGCAGAAAATGTGTGTGTAACATTTAAATAATGGCATGGGATTGTCATAGAAACTCATTCTGAACACTGTAAATACAAATGGTTGGGGATTAGTCACAGTAACATGTGGGGCATCATGAAACTCAAGACAGATTTCTTTGTTCCACAGTCAGAGACGTGCAGCAAACTTGATATAGTTCATGGGATGTAAGCAGTTCAGTTCCTCCAGAGAAAGAGCAAAGCATGTTATCTTCATATTGAGTAAACCATCTTTGCACAAATAGCACAATATACCTGATGATTCCAGCAGCATCTGATATTTATTTTGAGTCATATTCCCAAATAATGAAAGCTTAGAAATTGGAAAAATCTCTCCATTTTTGCTACTCATCTTTGGAAAGCTACCCCTCCTCTTCCCCTTCTTCCCTCTTACCCACCTTATTTTCTTGTGGTCTTAAATAGTACTGTTATGGTTCTGACCATAAAATGGTTCTGTTTTCTTTAGTCTCCATTTCTTCATATAACAGAACATGTTAGTGATAAACAGCTTTCACTAAGACTGTATTTTAAATATATATGAGGGTCATCAAAAAGTTCATGGAAAGTTTGTATTATAAAAAATCTGCATGGATTTAAAAAATTTTTTGCCCTAAACTCTTTTCTTTTTTAAGATTTGTTAATTTGAAAGTCAGAGTGACAGAGAGAAAGAGAGAGACACAAAGAGAGAGATCTTCCATCCACTGGCTCACTTCCCAAATGCACCCAGCAGCCAGGGCTAGGCCAGGCAGAAGACGCAAGCCAGGAATTCCATCCAGGTCTCCCACATGGGTAGTAGAAACCTAAGCTCTTGGGCCACAAATTTATGTTTTAATTACAGTTTTTCAGTGAACTCTTTGAAGTACCCTTGTATTTTCATGTTAGAATTCTTAGTCTACAGTAATGTTATTAATACCCTTTTTTATTTTTTAATCCATTATTTAGAAGAAAATTGTTTTGGAGTATTCTCATTCTCTAGCTCAGTCAAACATCTGGAAAAAGGATTGCTTGTCTTTAAATTTGGAATTAATCTCTAGTTGCATATTCCCACCGGGGTGATGTTTCAGTAAACTCTAATGCATCGGCCTTGGATCTTTGATTCTTTGAACCTTCAGAGGTAGGAGCTGAAATCTGACAGGGGGTTTGAAGATTTAAGAAACCTAGTGTTGTGGAATGACTTTTGCACCTGACAAGGCTCCCTTAACAATGCTGTGTGTCATTGTATGCTCTTGTTTGTAATCAAGATCACACATATAGTATAAAAATAAGGGGAAGTATATTTAGCCATTACTTTAGGGGAAGTGTTTTGAGATGTGAGAACTGATTAAAATGGGCAGATTACCCTTATGGGTTAGCTAGTGAATACAACTAACCTCAAAGCTGGAGACAACATATGTAAAACGTAGATGAAACTTTTGGTGCATGGAGTATACATGGTCATCTCATGTTCCTGCTTGGCTCCTGTAAGTCTCTTCTCACGTTTTCTGTTGTGGTGTGTGTGTGTGTGTGTATGTATTCATTACCTTTCTTGAATTAGTCTGTCTGGAATGTCTTCATCCTACCTTTACCTTGCTAACATTGCTTTAAGATTCAGGCGTAACATCATTTCCTCAAGGAAGCTTTCTTTTCTTTCTTTTTTTTTTTTAAAAGATTTATTTTATTTATTTGGAAGGCAGAGTTATAGAATGAGAGAGAGAGAGAGAGAAAGAGAGAGAGAGAGAGATCTTCCATCCACTGGTTCATTCCCTAAATGGCTACAATGGTCAGGGTTGGGCCAGACTGCAGCCAGGAGCCAGGAGCTTCTTCCAGGTCTCCTACGTGGGTGCAGTGGCCCACGTGCATCAGGTGCCATCAGGTGCATTAGCAGGGAGCTGGATTGGAAGTGGAACAGCCAGCACCCATGTGGGATGCAGCTTTTTCTGCTACATGCAATGCCACATGCCAGCCCTGGAAACTGTCTTGTCACCTCAGCATTGGGCTTAGGACTCCTTCCCTGTGTACTCATAGTGTCCATTAGCACTATATTAGTAATCACCAGTAGCACTCTTGTATCATGACAAAACTATCTCCCTAGCTCTGTTTTGCATTCTGGTCTGTGATTCCTCTCTGAGTGGGAACTGGGTTGTATGCATTTTATGTACCTAACTTGCAGATGCTCAGGACATGGCACCCAGTAGTTACATTCAGTATCTTTGTTGAGCTGGTGATTCAGTGGAGGATCTGGGCTTTGAACAACACAATACTCCGAAAAGTGTATGATATGAATTTAAAAACTAAGTGACTATAACATAGTTTTGGGTGTTCACGTCAGGATTGAATTTAGGCTTACTTACTTAATTCTTTATTTTGTTCCAAAAGAAAGATTGTCCCTTCTTACCCTACCTGTTAACTGATTTCTGTTTCTTCACCCAAATGCAGAGTTTCATTAAACTGAAGGATTTATTCCCATGACTAATTACAATTCTGAAAATAAAGATTTGGTGATGGTAAACTTACAGAAAACATCACAGGCTCTTTGTTTTTCCTTATAAGATCCTGATGTTGACTTTTACCTGAACTTTTTACCTGGAAAAGATGATTTGTGGATGCTGGAGTAATGTAGCCATTGCTCTGGCTTCTGTGCGAGGAAATGTATTAACAGCCATTTATCCAGTACCTACTATGTGCTAGGTAAGTACCATGTTAGGAGGGGAAATAAAGGATTTCAGTTTCCTGCTGTTTAATTTTTTTAAAAGATTTTATTTATTTGAGCGGTGGTGGTACAGACAGCGAGAGGGCAAGACACAGAGATCTTCCATCCTCTGGTTCACTCCCCAAATGGCCACAACAGCCAGAGCTGTGCCGATCTGAAGCCAGGAGCCAGGAGTTTCTTCCAGGTCTCCCCTACTGGTGCAGTTGCCCAAGCACTTGGGCCATCTTCTACTGCTTTCCCAGGCCACAGCAGAGAGCTGGATTGGAAGAGGAGCAGCTGGGACTAGAACCAGCACCCATATGGGATGCCTGTGCTGCAGGTGGAAGATTAACCTACTGCACCATAACGCTGTCTCCCCCCGCCCCACTGTTTAATTTTCACAGAACACAATTTTGATTAAACATGGAGCCCTCCTTCTCAGAGTGGAAGCAAAGAGTTTTTGTTGGCTTTGAATCACGTCCTGTCTTGCTGTGGGGAAAGGGGCTGTCTGTCCCGTTCTTATCTCTAGTGAACCTTTGCAGGTTTGCAGGTGTGTTTTCACTTAGGAGTAGACATTTTGGCATGGTTACTTACCCTGAAGTGGGAGCGGTCACAGGCAGTAGAGGTAGAAAAGTTAAAGATCAGGATTAAGATGTTGGGCTCGATTATATACGGTGAATGCTTACCTCTCCTTTCTTAGCCAATGCTTTCCTCTCATTGAAACTGTTAGACCAATTTCATTAGCTCCAAAACGCACCAGCATATGTAAATCTTCTTTATTTAATTGGAGACCTATTGATTGTAGGTAACGTAAGCCTCTCTAAGGGAAACAGAACCCAACTGAAGATAAGAGTTTCTTCCCCTAACACATACAGCATTCATGATTTTATTTCTCTAGGCATGTTAATTATCAAAACCATTCCACTGCAGACTTTCCCATGAAGTGTTCTGTCTGGCTGTGTTTTCATGTCTAAAAGCCCCTACTGGTTTATGGAAGCATTTTGACAATCTTTCTTTCTTTCTTTCTTTCTTTCTTTCTTTCTTTCTTTCTTTCTTTCTTTCTTTCTCTCTCTCTCTCTCTCTCTCTCTCTCTCTCTCTCTCTCTCTTTCTTTCTTTCTTTCTTCCTAACAAAATGAAAAAAACTAACATCTTAAAAATAATGAGAAAAAAACCACAAAATCATACAAAACTAATTTGCTTTAAAGAGACTAAGAATTCTTGTATGCTTTCATAGAGTACTGAAAGAGACCAAATTCTGTCCATTCTCTTTGGTAAGAAATCACCAAAAATATTACAGTGAGAATTGAAAAACAGAAGGGAAATTTTTTTTTTCACTTACATTCTGATGGGATCTCAAAGCTGTAGAGCAAATAGCGCGCCAGTCTGCACTTTGTAAAGTGGTGAAAGGCTTGGGCTTTTCCCAAGTGCTTCCTAGGATGGTGTCATCTTCGTATTATAACTGTTCAAAGTAGTGAGCATTTGCCTTTTCTTCCTGGCAATTCCATGTTTCTTTTTGAACTGTAAGATTCGGGTCAAGGTCACTGTATGGCTGGTTATTTATAATAAGGTTCTTGAAAGGAGAAGTATCTTTTTAGATATTGTAGATTTTCATATAGTAACTAAAAATGATTTTAAACGACAAGAAATAAGCAGGTATTAAAGAGGTAAATATACACTATTTTAAATTCCTTAACATCATCTTCAAAAATTTTATTTAATATTTAGAATTTGAATTAGAAAGCACTCTAATTTTTTATTGTTAATATTATGGATCTCTGAACAAGATAATTAATTAGTGAAATTACAGTATCAGAATTTTTTTTTATTTTAAACCTAACATAATTCATACTGCAGTAATGAATTCATGGCTTTTCTTCTAACGTTAGTGTGCTTGGTTGAACACATCTCAGGTTGTGAGGGGGTATGTTTAGATGGGTACTTACTGGTAGAGAGTAACTTGATATCAGCCACTATAATGCTTATCAGTGAAACTCTAACTCATTTAATTATTGCTTAATTCTCTGATTATATTTTTGTGTCTGAGAGAAGATGAGCACCTTCATTCTTGCAAAGTATGGTTAGATAGACACTGCTATTTCATTGCTTGATGTAGTATACCTGGAAGGTATTGTGAAGCAGAAGCTCTTTTAAAGAATTGTTGTCTATAGATGTACACCTGTACATCTATGTAGAAGTGGTCATTCTGAAATTTGGACTAGGCTTGTGATGAAATGGGGAATTTGTCAGTTCAGTCATATTCATCATTGATTGCTGTATGTCACTCATGTTCAGGCAATTAAAAATTTGGGGAAGGGGATTATTCATAGGATCTCAATTCTACAACCAGATAGTAAGTCCTAGCACTAGAGGGAAGCTTTGGACCCATCTATCATTCCTCTTCTCCAAACCGCAAACATTTCTACTTTGTTTACTTCTTCATATATATATTTTACTATGCAGCTGTTTATAACAAACCCAGATCTCATCCTTTCTTAGGAATCTTCTCTAGAATAGAAGCTTATTTTAAACCAGACCTCATCAGGATATGAAGTGGAATGTTGAGAGTTTAGATGATGCATTTTATATCAAACTGAAGTTTGGGTTATCTGCTATTTGGGGTTTGTTCCTGCTGGGGTTCACTCCTCTTTATAACATTCTTCGTCTGCATGGACAGATGAGGTTGGATCTAAAATATGCATTATTCACATCAGTCAAGGAAAAAAGAGTGAAGCTTTTTTGTAATTTGACTATTATATTTTCTTGGGAAAAAAAGAAAGCACATTATTAAAGTAATTCAACATAATATCCACACGTAATTCTTTCAAACCTTTATAAACCAATTCCTCAGAGATTCTAGAATATTTTGAAAAATCCTTTTATTTTAATCAGATTACTGTTTTGATTTCTTTTTTATTCTCAATTTAATTTTAAATATTTATGTAAGTTGTAACACATGACATGAAGATGTGGACCTCCCATGGTACCAAAAAAGAGAGCATTCTCAATATCTTAAAATAACTGTATGTTCTCTTCCATCAAGTCGAACACCCCCCTCAGATTGTCCTGAATTCTTGGTTTATAATTCCCCTTCTATGAATCAAATGTTTCTTCACATAGTTGTGTACTAAATATGTTGCTTAGTTTTGCCTGTTTTTGAGTTTCATTAAGAAACCACACAAATTTTTCACTCAACCTTATGTTTCCAATGTTGTTGCATGTACTGTAATTATTTTTTGTGTGTCTGTAATATTCTATTGTGTGATGGATCTGTGAGATGTTTCCATTTTCTTGTTTATTCACATGTGCAATGAACCATAACTTTCCTCTTGTAGCAAGTATCTATGAGTTTCTTTGTGGCATATGCCTCAGAGTAGAACTGCTGATTCATAGGGTGTGTAAATGTTAAATTTTTTGTAAAAAATGTACTGATATTTTATCTTAATAAGTAGTTGCATCTGTTTACACTCTCACCAGCAGTAGCAGTGTACAAAATACTCTGTTACTCTACATCTTCTCAAACGTTTGTCATTGCCAGATTTTTACTCTTGGCCAATCTAGAGGCTATAAAGTGGTATTTCATCACAGTCTTAATTTGCATTTCTAATTTGATTTATTATGAGATTAAACATCTTTTTGTATATGTATGAGTCCCTTTCTTTCCTCTTTTGTGAAATAAATATTCTTGTTTTTTAATTATTTTGTTCTGTGCAGTTGCTTATCTCTTCCATATTAGTTTGTAGGAGTTCTTTATAGGTCCTGGATTCTAATCCTTTGTTTTTTTGTAGATTTCCTTTTTTTGTTTAAAGATTTTATTTATTTATTTGAAAGTCAGAGTTACACAGAGAGAGCGAGAGCGAGAGCGAGAGAGAGGTCTTCCATTCAATGGCTCACTCCCCAGTTGGCCACAACGGCCGGAGTTGTGCCTATCTGAAGCCAAGAGCCAGGAGCTTCTTCTGGGTCTCCCTTGTTGGTGCCGGGGCCCAAGCACTTGGGCCATCTTCTGCTGTTTTCCCAAGCCATAACAGAGAGCTGGATCAGAAGTGGAACAGCTGGGTCTTGAACTGGCGCCCATATAGGATACCAATGCTTCAGGCCAGGGCATTAACCCTCTGCGCCACAGCACCGGCCCTGTAAATTTCTTTTAATATCCTGTGGTTTGTCTTTTTATTTTCTTCAAATTATCCCTAATGAACAAAAATTCTTAAATCTTGATCTTTTATTTCATGGTGCATTTGAGTCTTCAGATATCCTTCTTTATTCCAAGTTTAGAAATACATAATATTAGCCGGCGCCGCGGCTCACTAGGCGCCGGCACACCGGGTTCTAGTCCCGGTCGGGGAGCCGGATTCTGTCCTGGTTGCCCCTCTTCCAGGCCAGCTCTCTGCTGTGGCCAGGGAAGTGCAGTGGAGGATGGCCCAAGTCCTTGGGCCCTGCACCCCATGGGAGACCAGGATAAGTACCTGGCTCCTGCCATCGGATCAGTGTGATGCACTGGCTGCAGCGCTCTGGCCGCGGTGGCCATTGGAGGGTGAACCAACAGAAAAAGGAAGACCTTTCTCTCTGTCTCTCTCTCTCACTGTCCACTCTGCCTGTCAAAAAAAAAAAAAAAAAAAAAAAAAAAAGATGTTTTTCTCTACATCTTTTAAGTGTTTAAGTGCTTATCTCATATTTAAATTTGTGTTTTTTTCTGGAATTTGTTTTCATGTGTGGTATAAGGTTGGGATTCCATTTTATTTTATTTGTTTCAGTATGAATGAACAGTTTTCACTGAATCGTTTAGTGAATAGCTTCTGTATTTGTCAAATGACCTTCAATGACATTTTTGTTATTTAAGTTTTCACAATTATGTGGATGTTTCTGGATTCCCTGTTCTGTTCCATTGATTAATTTGTCTACCTTATACCAACAATGCGTTGCTTCACTTAAGCTCTCAAAGGAAGTCCTTTACACCTGCTGTTTTTAGGAATGTTTTTAGTTACCCTTGACGCTTCACTATTTTATATATGGTAAAATCATTTTGTCAAGGTTCATGAAAAAGTTTGTTGGGGTTTCATTTAGAAGTGTGTTGAATCTACAGATAAGGTAGAAATTGACATCATTTTAAATGATCAAGTCTTACTGTCTATGAACATGGTATGTCTCTCCATTTACTTAGCTCTTCTCTTTGATTACTTTGGATTATTTTTCCCCAAGCCCTTGAGCACTTTTTATGAGGCTACTTTATATATTGTGTTTTTAAGTTAATTGTTGTACTATAAAAATATAGTGAATTTCTGTATAGTAATCCTTTATTCAACTATAATTACACACTTTAGTCAATGATGTGCTTATAAATTCTTCTGTATTTGTTGTGTGGATAATCCTATCAAACACAATGATAATTTCATTTCTTTGGTTCTAATTTTTAACTTGTTTTCTTATCCTTTTTGTCCCTCCATGTAAGGCCTCCAATTCAGTGCTGAATTAACAAGTGAGAGTGGGTGTCCTTGACTTTTTTTTCTTAGTTTCCTATTTATTTTTATTCAGGAATGAAAGTGAGGTCTTGTCTTACAATTTAAATAATACTTTTACTGACCATATTTTAATATGAGAAAGGTCAAGACATTAACTATTTTGTTAAATTTCTCCTCCCAATATTCTTACTGTGGTATAGTTTAGTCTGTGTAACCCATAATTGAAACCTCAAGAAGTGTGCCACATGAATTTATGCCAGGTGATACAGTACATATTAATTAATGGGAAGTGGTGTTTTTAAGAAAATAATTTAGTTTTCTAAAATTTTGGAATAAGAGGATCATTTGTATGTACTAATTTTGGGGATTTTAGTGAGGAGAAGTACCACATTTTTTACTGAGTTGTGGCTTTTTTTATACTCTGTTGTGTGGATCAGCCTCTTATGTTTTGATTTGGATTATAGAACCCTTAACTATCATTTTTCACAATTTGAAATGTCTGGTCTGGATGAGTTTACTTTTTTCCCTTTTCCACATGCAATTTTTGTTAGACTTGAATAGATTACTCCTAATCTTGTGAGCAGACTGCAGGAAGACAACTATTAAAAGTAGAAAGCTATTAAGCAGTCAGGGGTTTATTATGCTTTAGTGTTTTGTTTAAGTCTGCTCTTAATTGGTTGATTAATGTACAAGAAGTCCTTTTCCCCCTCTCCTCCATCTATACAGATGGCAAATGGTAGGTCCCAACTGTCATTGTTCACCAAAAAAGGTTATGGTTCAAAGTCAAAGATTCAGAGATACCAGGATAATCAATCATAGGAACTTAGAGTGCCCAGCCAGGCAAAAGTTAGGCCTAGTAGTAATATTTACTCAGAATCTCTTAAGGGAATTTTTTTTTATGTGTTTTTGATTTTCCTCAGAAGAGATTACTTAATTAATTGAAATGTCTCTCCATCTAGTGTCAAGCATTTCAATAACTACAAAAAACTAATGGCAAACAAATTTTGTTTATTGATTTATCAAATATTGCTGGAATACACAGTTTTAAAATGGATATAATGCAGAAAGTAACATTCTTAATATATTGAGATTAACGGAACACTTTCAAAAAATACGTTTTAACCATTTCATGAGAGGATGATTTATAATTGTTAACTTCCTTTTTTAGGATGAAGAATAGAATAACGTTCTGGTATCGATCCATAAAGAGGATTTGCATTTTATTCATAGTATAAAAGTGCCTTTAATGGAGACATTGTGCTAATTGATTCTGTTCTGTGTTTCACTATTCAAGTATCTTTTTAATTATTTTATGTTATATAATTTAGTAACTAAATTTAAGTCACTGGAAATGGAATGACTGTTATATCATTTAGGTGTAATGTATAGCTTTTAATATTCTTAAAGTGGATGGCAGTTAAGGACATTCTTTAGTTAAAAGAGAGACAGAGAGACAGAGATACAAAGGGGAGGGGGAGAGGATTCCATTACATTCAGCACAGTCTGAAACTAAGTCAAAGGAGTTTTGTTAATTAAATTCAATTGCCATCCATTAGACCAGTGGAATGAGATGGCTCTGCCTGGCGCTGACACAGCACAGGTATGCAATTTGGCTAAATTGCCATTTCTAAACCATAGCATGCATTTCCCTACTTTGTTCACTTTTTTTTTAAAGTGAGTGTTTTTACTGTTAAGAAGTCAAAGAGTAACCGGTGTGCACTGATGGTAAAGGTATCATTTTTATGTAAACTCTTGAGTATTGATCAGTTTGTTGGCATAGACATGTAGTTCACATGGCAGTTATTTGGGAGAAAATTATTTTAAAAATTTCTATATATGCACGGAGTATATTGACACAAATGTGTATATATGTGTATCAATATAGACAAACTTATAGTTATAAAAATTCAATTGTTTAAAGCTTTCTGAGTCATAATTAATCTTTGAATACTTGAAAAATATTCTGGGAGCTATAACTATAATTCATAAATATAATTGAGGAAAGCTGTGATATTTGTGGGAGTTATAAAAAATGAGATTTAGATGGTAAGCAAGAGTATCTACATTTTGGCGTAAGTTGTTGCTTTCAGAGGCTTTATATGTCAGACTGATAAGTTTCTTACCATGGTGAAATGACAAGAGTACCACTCACACATTGGCGGAGACGTCACTTTGACAGCCAGCAAGTTTACAGTGTCGCTGGGAGCACAGATTCCCACTTCCTGCCAAGATGAAAATTGGCAAAAACCAAAAAGGATATTAGGGATTGTCACTTTAAGGAGAAGTAACACGGTAATGTTTTATGTTTGCTTAAGAAATATAAGGGCGATCTCTTGCACTGTAATCTGTTGAGATCTACAAGTTTGCAATCAATAGGACTTTGCTTAATCTGAGCATAGAAAGTTAAATAAAACAAATAGAAGTTCTCTGGCATTTGTGCCAATGAGACTCCTTATAGTTTCAATTAATAGCACATAATTATTTTCCTCTCATATAAGAAGATTTTTTCACAAAAGCTATAAAATAGTTTCCCCACAGTCCTTGAAGAACAAAGGCCTACTTTAAAGTTTGTAGATTTGAGGACTGAGCTCTTGTTTTACTTCCTGAATTTTCTTATTTTTTCCTGTGTGAGCAGATGGTTTTTCTTTTTATAAGTTGCCAGATCTTTCCTAAAACAATAACTGTCATTATTGAGAACCTACTGTGCGCCTGGGTCTGCATCCAACACTCAAATATTCAAGGTTTTTTTTTTTTTTTTTTCTTACTTAGGCGTTTTTGTTTAAATACAGGGGGCAAAAATGGAGAGAAAAAAATTATATCCCATGTTGTGAAAGAGCCAGCCTCTGAAATCTGCTTATACTTTGCTATTTACAGTAAGTACTTTTGAAACAGCTGTAGATGTTCAAATGAAAGTAGCAGTGTGGAGACGGGATGTGGGAACATTCATTCCTGAAGACTTTGCATTTCTCCAGCTTTATGGCCAACAGAAAAGGAGATTGTTGTGCATTCTATTAAATACTGCCAGTATGATTAATTTAAAGGGTTACATTTTATTGAACCCTGGTGTAGACGTTCTTTGTCAACCCACATTCACAGCTAGTTAGAGTGTGTGTAGCATTTATCAAAACTTTCTGGAGCCCTCTCACCTCATTAGCATCTGAATCTGTATTCAGCAGTTAATGTCCGTTACTGCTAGAGTGCTCAATTCTTGTTTTCAATAAGCCAGTTGTAAAATGTCAGACTGTCACTTACAATATAAAAAACCAAAAATGATGGTATTTGTAAAAATGTTATCACCTCATAAAAACAAATTGTAAAGACATGAAAGTGATCTTGCTATGCTGGGCTTTCAGAAGTGAGTTAGTACAGCTACTTTAAATACCAGTTGTGTAGATTCCCACACTTTTCTACCAATGGAGAGGTTTACACAAGCATAATTTAAGTTACAATTACGCTAATTAACATCTCATTTGCATAAATTGTTGAAGTCAAAACAACAAAGGATTGTCTAAGAAGCTTAATCCTATTTGTCCAAAATAGAAAGATTTTTTTTAAAACCATGCTCTAAAAATTGGCAGCTTAAGTATGTCTTTAGTATGTAGAGCTATGCCATTTAAAAACTAAATGCTTTCAATTTTTTAAGAATGTATTTCTCTATTCTTTGTAGACTACTACAGTTTTTGGTATACTTGAAAAAATACTACACTTATATTTTAGTTCCTAAATCAGTGACAATAGGAGATTAAAATTGAGGTACAGCATCACATATAGTGCAGTATAAGCGTACTAGTTCTTATGATGAAGGGTTGTGTGTGTGAGTGTGTGCATGTGTAGGTGTAGCAGTGTGTAAGGTGCTCCTCCAGTTTATCAGTGGTCAGTTCAAGTTTTTGAATACTGGCTTGTCTAGTGTAGCTTGTCCAGGTGTTTTCAATGTCTTGTGTTTGTCTTCTTGCTGTTGAAGGTAGTTTTAATCCAGGTCTTACACATGTGTGATAGCTCACATCTCAGAAGAGAGAAGGAATTCAGGAAACTTCCTTTTTAATGACCACCCAAATGCAGCTAGTTTCCTAGGGGGCGATTTAATAAAGTAAACCATCTTTTTCTTTAAGGCTCATTTCAAATTAAAGACATGTTTGCATACAGTGGATTAGTGAAATTTTCATACTGACTCACAAAACTCTGCTGTACTCTGGTAGGTTTAAAATGCGCTCATTTTATGTGCAGCACTTGTTACCATTAAGCATGCATTAATTACATTGTACATATATGGAAATAAAATGTGATCTGTAGAATTTAGGATTTTTTATTATTTTTTATAATTATTATGGATTGAGCAATCAGTTAGCCTGCTTCATTTTTTTTTTTAATTTATTTAATTTATTTGACAAGCAGAGTTACAGAGAGAGGTAGAGACAGAGTGAGAGGTCTTCCATCCACTGGTTCACTCCCCAGGTGGCCACAACTGCTGGAGCTGCCCCTATCCGAAGCCAGGAGCCAAGAGCCTCTTCTGGGTCTCCCATGTGGCTGTAGGGGCCCAAGGACTTGGGCCGTCTTCCACTGCTATCCCAGGCCATAGCAGAGAGCTGGATCGGAAGAGGAGCAGCCGGGACTAGAACCGGTGCCCATATGGGATGCCGGCACCCAAGGCCAGGGCGTCAACCTGCTGCGCCACAGTGCCAGCAGCCTGTTTCATTTTCAATAGTATTTCCAATGTTTTGTTAACCCTAAAAATGTGACAAGCTCAGAAATAAGAGTTGGAGTCTTTCTATTTCTCTTTAAAGTTAACATATCTTTTATTGTTAAATTTTTATTTATTTTTAAAAAGATTTATTCATTTATTTGAAAGGCAGAACTACAGAGAGAGAAAGAGGGATAGAGAGAGAAAGATCTTCCATCTGCTGGTTTATTCCCCAAATGGCTGCAAGGTTTAGGGAGTGGGCCAGGCCAAAGCCAGGAGGCTGAGCTCCATTTGGGTTTCCCATGTGGGTGCAGGGGCCCAAGTACTTTGGCTATCTTCCATGGCTTTCCCAGGCATATTCACAGGGAGTTGGATCAGAAACAGAGCATCCAGGATTTGGACTGATGCTCATATGGGTAGTTGGCTTCCCAAATTACACATCTTTTGAAAACATTTTATTTTTTTTGTGAGATATATGTAATTCCACTTTCTTGTAGTCTTACTTGAAATATATGCTTACATCTGACTTTATAAGGCTTATAAATTACTGTCTTTGAAATACTAATTAATTTCCTAAGTTCATATTGAGTACCAACTGTGCATGACATTTTGCTGGGTTTGGTAGAGGATATCATCTTAGAGGTACAGTGTAGTCTTTGCTTTGTGCAACAGATATGCTTGGGGATATACTAGTACCAAATGAAAACACATTTTGTACAAATTTAGAAGAGGGTGGGTATTTTGTACACCAGTTAAGATACCACTCGGGATGTGCAAAGCCCCTAATGGAACACCTGAATTTGAGTCCTGGTTCTGTTTCACATTGTACCTTTCTGCTGATGTGCACCCTTTGGGAGTCAGTAGTGATGGCTCAAGTACTTGGGTCCCTGCCAGCCATACAGGTGACGTGGATTGAGTTCCCAGTTCCCAACTTCAGCCTGGCCCAGGCCTGACTGTTGTGGTTATTTGGTGAGTGAGCCAGCAGATGGAAGATTCTGTCTGTCTTTCTGCCTTTCAAATAAATATTAACTAAATTGTAAAATTAAAAAAAAAGAAATTCAGAAGAGCCTTTATAATGGGTTGGGATTGTAGCTCCCTGGGTAAAAGTGAATTTGAGTTGTAGATTGAAGGATGGTTTAGAAATTAGGTGGTGAGGAGGGACTGTGGCAGAGATCAATAGTGAGCAGGAGCGAGGGAGCCTGGGAGGGGGTGGGAGGAGTGCAGATGCAGGAATATGCAATTTTTGTTCCCCACGGGGAAAGGCAGATTTGTTCACACAGGGGAGGACGATGAATGCCAGCTTAAAGATTTAGGCAATAGGGTTTTGAGCAGGGACCTGGCATATTTCAGGAAGTGTTTTGGCAGGAATAATCCTAAAATGCAAATGCAGGGAACCTTGAAAAGGAGAGCAGAGTGGGTTAGGGACAGTGGAATAGTAGTTTGCATCGTTGTGTCAGCACAAAATCACAAATTATGGAGGTTTTTGTTTCCCATGCTCTGAGTAATAAGATGAACAAAATACAATATATGAAATGGCAAGAGCACTTGGAAAAAACATGATTTCTGATTATGAGTGATACTTCAAAAACTTTTTAAAAATCAGTATATAAAACACTTTATGTGTTATTTTAAGATTACAGTTATTTCTATGTATATTTCCTTTCTACATTCAAAGTGAAATGATTTTCAGATTATTTTGCCTTCTACTTTTTAAAAAAAAAATTGACTGTAAGGGAGCATATTCTGTTTCCTTTGAATGTGGCCAGACTGTTTCATTGTCAATATTTGATCTTTATAGGAAGCTGAGGTCATGTCAGAGTTACTTAGGAGAAAGTCCTGGACTTTTCTCCTTATCTTTTCATGGTTTATCTTTGATAAGGTTGGACATGGTGTGCATGGTGACTTTTATCACTCTTCTTGTCACTTTTCTCTGTTTACCTTGTTCATAGTGTGTAATCTGAGAGTGCCTTCAAAAGACTGGAAAACACCCCATTTTAAGTATTTTAATACAATCAGAAGAAAATTGTATATTGTTCTCAGACAAGAAAGTAGATTGCATTGGCACAGGTGGAGTATTCATTTCGGACATTCAGCAAATATAAATTAATCACTCATCCGAAATAAGGAAACAGGGTACATGTGCATAGAATAACACAGAAAATGAGAAGCCCTCTTTCCCTGCCAGATTCCCATAGGCTCATGGGGAAAGGGGGCAAAACATGTTAAGTGATACATGTAGACTGCAGAGGATCCCCATGGCCTGGGAGACAGCAGTGGTGTTTCTGAGATGGGGAGAAGGAGAAAGGCGTCTCTGAAGGAGAAGATATCAAAGCACAGGAACAGAGCTTGCAGGTTGCCAGAGACATGGAGGGACAGAGCTTGGAAGAGGGAGTGTGCAGCTTGTGTTGTGCAAACAGTGTGTGGTAGGGGTGGAGCCCACAGAGTGCCCTGTAGGAGGCACCTTCCTTTCTGTCCTCATCCATTCTGTGAGCACCCAGCATTTTACCTGGAGCCGGCCGCCCAGTAAGGCTGCCTCTGGGAGACTCATCAGCCTCTTCACAGCTAACGTCGACGAAAGGGTTTGTTTAGTTACCCTTGCCCCAAAGAGGGCGAAGGCACACAAATGGCACCTTTGACCTGTTATCCCTTGGCGCAGTTAGCACTTGGCTCAAGTATGCCTTTAAAATTTCAAATCCCCTTGATGAATTTAAAATATGAAACTTTTTAACCAATAAACAGCTGGGGAACAACACAGTTCTCTGCGTTCTTTCCTTTGCTTGGCTATGCAGCCAGATTTACCTTCCCTCCCAAAATGACTGGGGAGCAGCTGCTGTCTCTTCTCTCTTTTCCTCGGCTGGGGAGCCCCCTTTTTGTCCTCTGGAAGAGTTTGAGTGTGATGCTGATTTCCTCTCAATTTTGAGCTCCTCACCTCTGATAACGTTCAGTGGAGTAAAAGCAAGGCCCAACTTGGAGATCCCCAAATAATCTTGGAGAAGGCCAGTTCTTCCATGATCAGTAGCTTTGACTTAGGGATTTCAGGAAGCTTCTGTGTGCAGTGCAAGTGAGATGCTGAGTTGATTAACAAAATAAGAACTTCACAGTTCGTATCTGCCACTGCCGGTGCTGCTGTAAATAATTGCAAAGCTAAGGATTTTAGTAACTGCGAATATACAGAAAACAGAGACATTCAAAAGTTTAGATGACCTTAATGAAGACGCAGAGTTGGCTCTGGAACTTTGCCGGGTCAGAAAGAGGTTTTGAGAATTTGATAAACGCTGGCAGTTGTTAAGGCATCTCTGATAGGTGAAAAGTGGTTTTTTGATGCAGTACTGCCTGGCATGCATCTTCTCTATGGTCTATTATCTTGTGAGGATGACATTCGTTAAGTTGGTATCTGTGTGCATCCCACCCAAATAAAGAATGTTTCATCAGCAAAGTGAATTGCCGTAGAGTCATCAGACTCTAGAAAATAAATTATCAGCGATGACTGCAGCGGGTGAGGCTGTTTGTTTATCAGATCACTTGAGAACAGAGTAAAGTGAGTTTCATATTTTCCTGAGTCTTGAATTCTCATTTTAGACATCTGTTCGGAAGCTTTCTAAGCCATGGAGTGTTCTAAATGAGCACTTGTTAAATGGATGAAGGAAGACTTAGTTTTCCATTGTTAGGTGAAACCTAATTAAAAATTAAATAATGACCTTGTGTTGGCTTGTAAATTCCTTATTTCCTGCATGTGTAAGTATATTTTGTTAGAACATTCCATTTTGAAGCATGCTTTTTTTTTTAAATGACAAGAAATACTTTAAACATACTGTTTGCTTTTGAAGTTAAAACAGGGGATCGGAGGATAGTCTCCTGTCGAGAGTGGAAGGTAGTGGAGGTGTGCAGCTTTGTGGACTGCATTTGCTGTGAATGTGGTAGAATTCATGTGATTGTTCTCCTGCGCCCTCTCCAGCATGATCACACCTGTCAGAGCAGTTCACAGACAGTGCTGTCTGTGTTATACTAGGAGTTCTTGATAAACTTCACAGAGAAGAACTTTTTCTTACAGGCCTCATTCTGCAGTGGACTTCCAGTAAAATGGTGTGGCCACATTCCATTCATGTTAATGGAGGTGATGGTATACATCCCTCTGTGTGATGGAAGAATGAGCCCTGGAGAGAAGAGTTTTCATGAATCTTTTGATACAGGATCCACTTGGTCCCCCTTATCCTCCTAAAAGTTAAAGGCTTTATGTTTAGGAACTAGGTTTTGTTTTGTTTTACCTTAATTCCTTTTTTCTTTTTAAAGATTTATTTATTTGAAAGGCAGAGTTGTAGAGAGGCAGAGGCAGAGGCAGAGAGAGAGAGAGAGAGAGAGACAGTCTTTCACCCACTGGTTCACTCCCCACATGGCCACAACTTCCAGAGCTGCGCTGATCCAGAGGCAGGATCCAGGAACTTCTTCCAAGTTTCCCACGTGGGTACAGGACTTGGGCCATCTTCTGCTGCTTTCTCAGGCCATAGCAGAGAGCTGGATCGGAAGTGAAGCAGCCAGGACTTGAACCGGCACTGCAGGTGGCAACCTTACCTGCTACGCCACAGTGCCAGCCCCTCCTTAATTCTTTGTTGTAAAGTCTGCAACAGTGTTAGCAGCAGTAAAAAATATGGATTTGTGGGTAGGCACAGTTTTTACATTAATGCAACTATGTAGCACCTGTGTCATTTTGTGTTTTCCTATTTAATATTATTTGGTGGACACAACCTGAATATCTTAAGAGGTCATCATATACTTCAAAATAGTGGTTGTTAATCGTTTATTATTCTGACAGACTGTTTATTATTTGTGTATTAATATACTCACATACATTTGTTAACTACCTACTGATACGAAGCTGTGAGCTTAGTGATGGAAGCATTGAGGCAGTGGCTGTCCTGAGACTTTCGGCTGTTTTACAGTGTAAGCAGAGAACAGCCCATAATGTACCTTCCACTGGGGCCACAGCTACGAAAGGCACCAGGGATCAGGAAAGGAAAGGATGTTCAGAATCCGTACTGTCACCTCTCGGAATCTCACTGGAGGAACTAATTCAGTGAGTAATGATGTTCCCAGTCCTTTATTCCACTAGCTACGAGTTTTGTGGGCTGCTTACCATGTACCAGGTACTGTGCTAGACCCCAGGAATGCAGTCATGAGCAGGGTGGGGGAGCCCTGCTCTCAGGGAAATTCCAGTTTGTGGGTAGGAAGCAGTTTGGAGGTGCAAAGATATTTTCTGCATCTAACTGCTCTGTAGAGGAACAGACAGGAGACAGTGAACAGCCAGGAGGACCTGTTTAGATGGGGGTGTGAGGATGGGACCATGGCATCCTCAGCATCTGTGTAGAGAGGAGCAAGGGCAGCAACTTGGGGGAGGGTGAGTGTGTGAGGGTGCGTGTGGGTGAGAGTGAAGTTGAGTGTATGTGTGAGGATGTGTGTGTGAAAGCAAGGGCATAGGAGTGTGTATGTGAGTGCATAAGTGTGTATCAGTATGAGTGTGAGAATTGTGTGCATGAGTCAGTGTGAGAGTATATGTGAGTGAGCCTGGGTGTCAGGGACTGAAGGAAGGCAGGCCACTGTGGCTGGATGAGACCTAGAATTGCTTGAGGGAGTTAGAGTAGCTGACCACAAGCTCACGCAAGTGCTCTTTTGTGGGGAAGGCAGTATTTGCATCCAGGTCCCCTGATGCTGGCCTGTGCTGTTGCCCTGGCACATGGTGTTAGCACCAGAGGGCAAGTGCCAAAGAGAATTAGTGGAAATAACTGCTACAGGTATCCAGATGGGAGGGAAATCACTTTGATTGAGAAAAAAACCAGTGTTATTGGAAAAAAAATGTACAGGATATAAAAGATATTGTAGGTATTTTCCTCCTATAATACAAGCAGGAAATTATTCAGGTTAATTTTCAGATTAATCATTAAGGCCTTCAGTTGAAAGAAATAATGTAGGCCGTCCTGTTCTACTCAGTAATCTTTTTCTGTGGAAGTTTAAATATTTGTGTGCATAATTGGTGATTTTACTTTAATGTAGATATTTTTCCTCTGGATGACACTTACAAAACCTGACTTACCCAATTCTCAAAGTCCACACCACTAGCAAACTTTCTACTCTCTATTCCTTTGCCAAGTGTTCTTCCTTTGTTACCAGGTCCACATAATTAATGGCTTTATCATATGAGGTCATTCAGTTACTCAGCAAAACAAATGATATACACCTTTGGAAATAGTTCTAGAAAGTAAACTTGAACCTAAAAGTGTTTAGGGAGAGGAAATTTCTGTTTGACTCTAATTAAGAGAATCTGTATGGAAATGTAAGCGGAGGATGCATTAATCAGAGATGCTGGCTTTGTACCGTGGCCTTCATTTTATTTGGCAGAGATCGCATGGGTGCGCGTTAAATGCATTTGTATGGCTGCACTAACTAGTGCTACTTCTTGCTAGAGTTTTGCATGTAATCAGACCAAAGTCACTGAGAAGTTTGAATTTTGAAGAGAATCAATTCTAGGCTTGAAGGTTTGAGCTATCTTTTATAATCGAAACCTTTGTTGTTAAAATGTGTGTTCACTGTAATGTTTGTTTGCCTTTTTGGTGGGGAAGAAATGTGTATTATGAAAGAATATAAAGTTTCAGTGAAAAGTTAGTAATAATATAGAAGGTTTATACCTGGTAAGTAGATATTTGTGTTTAATGCCCTTGAATTTTAACAGCCTTGACTCTGCTCATCTTATCTGTGTCTTGTCAAATTGATACTGTTTTTTAAAAATAAGCATTTGAAAGAAGGAGTTTGTAGTGAGAGGGTTGGTAGTTCATTCCCTGCATGTTGGGTATACTCACTTTTTAAATTGAACCTGGTCTGTAGAGATACCATGTTTGGGTCATCAAGGCCAAGGAGACAGGACTCCCCCTCTGCTGTAGTTTTATGGTTCTATAGGTCAAATCAAATTTCTTTGGCTTAAATCTCATTGTATACTCTTGGCCTTTGGTTTGGTTTGGGCTCTGTAGTTTGTGATTATGAGATGACAAGATTGAATTCACTTAACTGTGGAGTTTTACATAGTGTCTGTCCCAACATCCTAATAAAATAATATGAAATTCAATAAGTCATGCCAAGTGGGACAGTGCTCCACTCACATACGCTTACTAAACTTGATATATTCTTGTGGCACTACTCCAGAATGTAAAAGAAACACATTTATCTAGGTGATTAGTATTCTTTCTGTCTGCCAGATTTAAGGATTGTTTGGAAATATTGTTAGACTCAAAACCAACGTCTGTTGCTACACAGGCTTGGGCCTTCCAGGCAAGTGCTGCTCCTGGCGTTGTTCTTCTGTCCACTTACGTCTGCCATGGCAGTACAGTTTTCAGGGCCACCGAGCTGCCATCAAAAGAGTGAACATTGTCTGAATGAAGCCTGTGGGGGAAGAAAGAAATTGCTTCTCACCCCATCTCAAAAGATGTAACTGAATATGTCTTTAAGAGTGACCCAGGCCATGTGTGAGGCCCTGTGCGGTTTGGAATTTAGAAGTTATTAACAATCTGCAGTGAAGTCTGTTTCAACCTGAAAGTGACTCTTACCTAAGCTATCTTTTAAACACATTAGCTAGTTCTAAATTTAAGGAGAATCAAAAGTTGGCAAGAGAGAATTCCAGGGCATAAGATGCAGCTTATGTAAGTTTGCAACTTCTCATGATCAGATTTAAAACTTAAAGACAGCCACACCTTACACTTTGTGGTGCCTAATTAGTGCTTTGTCATATGTTGTTATATCTATTAGCCATAATATTTAGGGCAGCTTTAAAAATCTCTAATAAATTTATGTGTAAATGTACTAACAAATTGTAAGGTCTTAAATTGACCTCCAGGACATTAGGAAATCAAATTTAAAGCATTGCATTGTCTGTTACTCAATGGAGTGGACTGAGGACAGCGTGTGACTTGTGTACTGCAAATGATGCAATAGCTAAATATTCTAGTGTGAGTTAAGGTTGATTAAACGATCATCTTTAACTCTGCATTCCTCAGGGCTTTTAGAACTCTTGTTTTTCAGGCAATATTCTATGCTGTTACTTCAAGGCTTTTTAAAAAGTGTTCCCTTTGGTCAAGAAAGCAGAAACACTCTTTTGTATTCTGAGTGGAAATGTGCAGTCTTTTACTCAGAATGTTAAAATGTACTGTGCTATCACAAACTGATTCTCTGCTTTCAGACAAAAAAAAAAATCTATAAAGTAAAACGTATAAGCAATAAGCAAGAAATTGACCCACACAGTTAGAGATTAAAACTTTCTTTAAAAAATTTTTTTCCCTGAAATTAATTTTCAGTGAAAGTCACAACATTTTATTCCTATTCACCTCAAATAAGTTTTTACCTCATTAGCAGGAAATGGTGAATATATATTCAACACAACTAGAGTTTGCTTCATGAGACAAAGAATTTGTACTCCGTCAGTATGTGAGTGAAATAGAAGAATGTGTTGTCCTTAAATAGTACTTTACAAAGGAAATTACAGTAGTGGGTACTATCATTTCAGGTACCTTTCAATAGAGTGATTACACTTCCACCCCCATAAATCCAGAGAAAGAACAATTTGTAACCTAAGCTGTTGGGAGACATTTTAGTGCAGCTGCCAGTATTTTGGTCAAATAAAATAAATATTCACTAGCTAGGCTTTGGTAGTGATAGAATGTGGGACCAGCCTAGAACTCTATTTTCCATTTTCTTTAAGTCCTAGTATTAGATAACTTTGCATTCTGCTCAACTTGGGCAACCATAGTAAGAATGTGAATATGTGGTGGTGTGATATTTTAAAAGGCGACTGGTGCTTCTTTTCCTGAAAAGAAAAGGTTCAAATGAAAAAGTAAATGAAAGTAGGCTAAGAGCATCATAGAGTATTTTAAAGCTATAAGGCACCTTATGTTTCCCTTAACCCACGCTGTAGCTTCATGGACCTAGGTAAATTGTATCGTATGTGATTGTGAATGGCGCTTTTCTATTTTTAAAAATTAAATGTATTAATGTGAACTCTTGTTTACCTATGATTTATTTGTGGCTTTAAAAAATATTTCTAATGGGAACATTCTGTACTATAGCATCCTTTTATTTGTCTGGACACTTGATTATGCCTGTTAGTCTGCTATAATGCTCACATGTACAGACATCCAAGAGATTATAAATGGCAACCAAGTATTATAAATTGGGGAGCTACACTGCAAAAAGACTAGATTAGCTGTAAGTTTTAGACTAATTTGCATGTGTCCAAGAGTTTTCACAGGGTTGGGGAATATCTCTTTAGGCAGTCTACCTGCTATTCTGTTCTTTCATATAAAAATGGGTGCCATTGAACTGGTATCTAGAAAATGTTGGTAGTATTATAGATTTTTTTTTAAAGACTGATTTATTTATTTGAAAGTCAGAGTTACACACAGAGAGAAGGAGAGGCAGAGAGAGAAAGAGAGAGAGAGAGAGAGAGAGAGAGAGAGGTCTTCCATCCACTGGTTCACTCCCCAATTGGCTGCAAAGGCTGGAGCTGCGCCAGTCTGAAGCTAGAAGCCAGGAGTATCTTCCTGGTCTCCTACTCGGTTGCAGGGGCCCAAGGACCTGGGCCATCTTCCATTGCTTTCCCAGGCCATAGCAGAGAGTGGGATCAGAACTGGAGCAGCCGGGACCCGAACTGACACCCACATGGGATGCCAGCACTGCAAGTGGAGGCTTTACCTGCTATGCCACAGTGCCTGCCCCCAGTATTATAGATTTTATCACTCATCCCAAACATAAGAATTGCAAAACATCTTTCTTTAAATATTTTCTCTTCATGGTGCAACTGGAGAGGGCCAAATTCCAGCCTTTTATAAAGTTTCAACCTCGCTACTTGGTAGAAATGGCGGAGTAATAGAATTTTTGGTGAAGAAACCAATGTGTGTGCTGTGTCTGGGATTGGACTCTGTGTGCCTGATTGTTCCAGAGGAGCTCCCTGTTTCTACCACATCCACACACATGCTTGTGTCCAGAAAAAAACGAAGAGTCTACCTTTGGTTTCTTCTAGACATCCTCCCTGAGAGGCTCCTAATCCTAATCAGTATTCTTCTGTTGTCGATAATCTACTTACATGATATCCTATCATCTGAATCTCTTTATGGAATTATCTTTGCGGTTTGCACAGTTCCATTCTGGCCTCTTTCTCTCTCTTTCTCTCTGTGTTTCCTTCTTCTCAAATCATTTTCCCAGTGGAGACAGCATACAGATATGCAGGACAGAACTCATCTCAGGGCAGGAAAAGTACACAGTGAGGCTAGTTTTGATACCCAGCCTACCCTGCTGGCCACTGCTTTGTGGGCAGCTTCATGTCACAATGCTGAGGGTACAAAAAAGAAACCTCATTGTGATTTCTTTGGTTTGTATATTTTGTATTGCGATTGTAGATTTTTGTTGGGGAATTTATTTGAGATGATTAAAGACATTTTGTAGAGTGCTCAAATATAGGTGAAAGAATTTCAAGTTTGCTCATTTTGGCATAATTTAGAAACAAAAGTGTTACTGTTGGAACTGGGCATGTGATGGGTGAATGAGTGTTTCAGTGAAATGACATAAGTCTGTATAATTTGGAGAGTAATGATGCCTTAGAACAAGACTAAATCTGGAGCCATGGAAAGGCTCCATCTTCTAGATGAATTCATGTTTCCTCTTATGATTCTGAAAAATAAAATTAAATCTTTGTTTATACAAATCCACTGTAGGGGAACTACGTGGACTTGGTTTATGATATATTTCAGAACAAGAATATTAGCCTTAACCTCTTTCCTCACATTGCATATGATGTTGAATCCATCATCTTTGTTTTAAACAAACAATACACAAGCTGTTGCTGGCAGTGGTATAAAGCTGATGGTCCATCTGGAGGGCAGGAATATGGATCAGGGAAGTAACAGAACTGAGATTGGGTGCAAGGGCAGATTTGCATGTGTAAAACCTTTCTGTTTTACTCGCTTGCTATCCGATTATTTGATAGAAGACAAAACAGATCCCCCCCCCTTTTTTTTCTTTTTGAGTCTGAGCATCCTAGCGGAGGAAGAGTTGCTTCAGTGTTGCAGGAAGATCAACAGGGTTTTAAGGACTGTCAGATATTGAACCATTAGGGTCATGTCTGGTGTGGAGAGTGAGAGTAGGAGAGGACGGAGAGCCCTGCTGGGGATCCATCCTTCTTCTAGCTGTGTGACCACTGGGCATTTAGCTTCTGGGCCTTCAGTGTCCTTCGATCCCAGTGAATTCTGCCACCATTCATGGAGGCAAATGTGAAAATTTCCTTTGGGCTGCTTGTTGAGGGTCTTGCAATTGTTGAGGGTCTTGGAATGGAGACATTTTATGGTTGCACGATACAGGGGCTCCCAGAGGAAACTCAAGCTGTCTGGGGTAGGCTGGGAAGGTTGTGTGATGAATCCTTACTAAGGATTTTCTGTTTCTGACAGGCAGAGGAGCAGGCATTCCAGACACTGGAGTAGTGAGAGGTTCAGGATAAATAGTTAACAAAGTTCTCTTCCAGTCTTTGCATCAATAGTGTTCTTGATATAAAATTCTTTGGCTGACTTTCCACTGATGAATTATTCGCTGAGAAGTGTTTATTGTGGGGGTTGAAGAAAAGAATAATGAAAGAAACAATCGGTTACCTCCAGTGATAGCATTAGAGCCGGATGGGAGGCGGCAGCCTGGTTTCTTTCTTTTTCATTATGGCCCTGTTCAAAAACTCATGTGGTGTGGAAGGTGGCAGACACTCTGTGTAGAGGCCTTCTTTTGTAGCTCTGCGGAGCAGCCTCAGTGGAACCGCTGTAACCTGGCCTCCCTCCACCAGAGGAGCGGATCCAGGTGGCGAGCTCAACCATATCTGTGCACAGCAAGGCTCCTGAAATGACGGGAGAGCCCGGTGGCTTCTGAAGCAGCTGGGACCCTGGATTGCACCCACCTTCTCTGTGCCTCACCACAAGAGGAGCGAGTCCTCATGTTTTAGCAGATACGCACTCTGGGACTGTTCTTTTCTAAATTTTCATTTCATTTTCAAAGTGTGTAAGCGATGGGTGAGGATCAGTTGTCAAAAGAGAGATTCTCACGTGTAAACCTGTGAGTTAGAAATAAAACTTAAGTGTCTCCCTTTTGTTGTTGCTCATGAACGGCCAATAATTTATTCACATGTGACATTTGAGCTGGCATTTTTTACCTCCTAAGATGACGGTGGCTTCCACCCTCTTGTTTTCTAAAGCAAAGTCAAATAGCCCTTTGCTTTTGCCCCAATTGGTAGTTACATTTTGCCCTCTTGCCTTTTTCTATTAGACCTTATGGTATTTCCTAACCCTCACACTGTTTTGAAAGGCTTTGATTAAAATACGCTGATAAAAGAACTTGATAACCAAGTTAGGAGCAGTAAGGCTATCTGGAGAACAACGAATGATTTGGCAGCCTAACAAATCCTACTCAGAGCACACAAAGAGATCCTGGAATGTTTTATAGGGACTAGTGTTTGGGGGAATGGTATGAACTCAAGTTACCTGCAGAGTGTGGTGTCATATGGAAACATTTAAGAGCTTATGGAGAATTCTTTGAAATAAAGTGCAATGAGCTAGCAAGCATATTATACCTAAGAAGAAAAATAAAAGCATTCATTCTGATTTTCAGGTGGCTGCCCAAGGAAGGGAGGCAGAGGAGAGTGGATCACGTTCTGTTCCATTCACATAACGCAGAGGAGCTATCACCTAATCAGAGTTTCACTAACCGCACTCTAGACTTAGCACTGAAGCTCTTCATGTCTAAGCCGCCTCCTCTGTGGGAAGCTCTTGAGTGACATGCCTGTGCTGAGATCCTGCCAGAGCACAGGGAGGGATGGCGGGAACCAGTACCTAACATCGGCAAGATGGCAAGATACTAGGGCGGGCCCTTTATCGCCATCTCATTTGACTTAGGAGTGTGTGTTTTATAACCTTCAGTTACGGATGAGGAAACCCAGTTATATAAGCGTAATGGAACTCTGCCCATGTCTAGCTTGCGGCAGAACTGAAGTTGGAATCTGGGCCCATCTTCTTGCTCTCTGCTAAACTCCTTTCAGGTGGAAGGGAAGGCCCCTTCCCCATCAGGCAGCCCCTTCTGCTGAATAATGCTGATCATTGCAAACCCTCTGTTGTTTAGCTGTCGTCTGCCTCCCATTCACACCTCTCCTTGAGCCCAGCTTTGCCTCTGGAGGGGTGGATGGAATTTTCTTCCCACATGAAGTTAACTTTGCAACCTCTGATGCCAGTGTGGTGTCTGCCATCTTGTACTTAGTTAAAAAAATTTTTTTAAATGACAGCACACGTGAAAACAAATGTCTTCTTGTAGATTGCTGTTTGCATTTCAAGACATGATTTTTTTTTCTAATCCTACAGGTTTAAACTCAATATGACTATTGAATGATTCCTGAGTTGAATCTTTCCTTGCCTGATTCATCAACCAATTGTTAATATGCCATCATTCAAGCCATTCACAAAAATACTGAGCAGGGCCAACAGGTTAGGTCAACTTGTGGTCTGTGCTATTAGTTTTTGAAATTTCATGCATAATTTGGCCGACCTGTAAAATTTTCTGGGAAGAGGGTAACTATTGTCAAATTCTTTTTTAATTATTTATTTTATTTGAAAGGCAGAGTTACCGAGAGGCTGAGGCAGAGAGAGAGAAGAGAGAGAGAGAGGTGTTCTATCCTCTGGTTCATTCCCCAGATGGCCTCGATGGCCAGAGCTGCGCTGATCTGAAGCCAGGAGCCAAGAGCTTCTTCCGGGTCTCCCACGTGGATGCAAGGGCCCAACGATTTGGGCCATCTTCTACTGCTTTCCCAAGCCGTAGGAGAGCTGGATCGGAAGTGGAGCAGCTGGGACTTGAACTGGAGCCCATGTGGGATGCTGGCACTGCAGGCGTTGGCTTTACCTGGTATGTCACAGCACCAGCCCCTGTTGTGAAATTCTTAAAGAGAACTTATTACCTTAAAAAGAAAAAAAGTGATGAGATTGAATTAACTAACCTTTTTGGGGACGACTTCCCAAATGACCATAAATTCATAGAACTCAGCCATCTCTAAAGTGTGTTATTTTGTCCAGAAGACATGTTAAATGGTCTTGAAGGACGTTTGAAGTAATTTCTACATTCTCTTGATATCCTGGACCTTAAGAAGAATAATTATGCTCTTAAAAATGGAAAAGAGACTGCAATATTAAATAGGAGGTAGACCTTGAAAAAAAATTCTTAAACTTTTTTAAACTTTAAAAAAATAAATGTTAAAGCATTTGCATTTTTAAAAACAGTTTCCTTTGTTTTAAGTTATAAGAACTGTCGTATGCCTAGCCCTTGCCCATAGTAGGGTTTTTTGGGCTTCCTCTGCGGATTGGGAGCTCCTCAAGGGCAGGGAACTTTCCAAGTCCTTTATTTGGGTCTAGAGACCCAGTATCTGGCAAGACCTAGACCCTCCCAGTTTACTGACTTCAGTAGAGTGGAATGTTTTAGATACAGCTGCCTGTATTCAGTGCTTCAGTATCAGGGTATCATTTTCCTGAGTCTCCTTCTGTGTGCCTTTATTTTGGGGGAATGGTTTATAAATGCATTTGTGCTGAGTACTAACGAATGTAATAGATGATGAGGAAGAACAGTGGACCATAGTGCGATCTGGTCCACAGGGAAATTGATGACCTTTATTATGTTTGAAATAAAAATACTCATCTGTAGCTCAAGTATTGATTGACATAACCCTTCTCACATGTTGTTGGGAATGGACACTGGCTTGCATGAAATGGAAATAATGATTTAATGTACACAGAGGAGAGTTTTTGGTCTTGAGACCTGAGAGATCAGTTAGTACAATCTCCTGAATGCCAAAGATATGAACACTCAGGTCCTGTATGTGATTTTCTTATGGTCACACATCTGGCACAGTAGTATTCTTTCCAGCAAATGGCAGTGCCTACCTCACGTTTTATATTGCTTTAAATCTTCTAAATGTTAAAAGAATAAGGTTCAACAAAGGTCAGTTCTAGACCATATGAAGTAGTCTTGTTTTTCCAGGATTAGCATACTATGTGTACACTGGCTGTCATTTTACAGCATAGCTGAGCATAAAATCCATGCAGCTTCATTTTAAAATGTGTGCTTATTTTCATATAGTTGAAAGACAGAGCACACACAGAGACCGGGGGTGAGGGTGGGGAAGGTATCTTTCATCTGCTGGTTCACTCCTCAGGTGTCCACAACAGCCAAGGCTGGGCAGGCCAAAGCCAGGACCCTGGAAATCCATCCAGGTCTCACCAGGTGGGTGGCAGGAAGCCAAGTACTTGAGCAGCCCTGTGCTGCCTCCAGGGATGCTTTAGCAGGCAGCTATGGTGGAAGCAGAGGTGTTGGGCTTGAACTGGCACTCAGTATGTGACACAGGCATCCCAGGCAGCAGCTTCACTCACCGGGCCACAATGCCTACCCCCCATGCAACTTCATTTTATATAAACCTCAGTCTATGTGGGCGAAATATGCCCGCAGAAAGACAGCAGCCATGCTTCTTAATGGAGGGACGATTTCCCAGGAGAGTTTAGAGGTAATGAATGTGTTAAAAACATGGACTAGCTGAGGGTGGTGGAGACACCCCTTTTTCTACAGTAGGCAGCTGTACCCTCCTACGGACTGTCCCTCTGGGGGCTCCACTAGAGTCAGGTGGTGACTAACTTTGTTAGACAATGGAATTGACTCAGGGTGGTGCTTCTTTGCTGTTGGTATGAGGACCCTGCCCTGGCTTGCTGTCTCCACGTAGCCCAATCAGTGTCTTTGTTTCCTCACACTGGTCTTGTCTCACAGGCCCAGACCCCAAACTTTTCCTCAGTAATTATTTCCAGCTTGGTTTTTTTTTTTTTTTTTTTTTTTTTTTTTTTTTTTTTTGACAGGCAGAGTGGACAGTGAGAGAGAGAGACAGAGAGAAAGGTCTTCCTTTGCCATTGGTTCATCCTCCAATGGCTGCCGCGGCCGGTGCACTGCGGCTGGCGCACCGCGCTGATCCGAAGGCAGGAGCCAGGTGCTTATCCAGGTCTCCCATGGGGTGCAGGGCCCAAGCACCTGGGCCATCCTCCACTGCAGTCCCTGGCCACAGCAGAGAGCTGGCCTGGAAGAGGGGCAACCGGGACAGAATCCGGCGCCCCGACCAGGACTAGAACCCGGTGTGCCGGCACCGCTAGGCGGAGGATTAGCCTAGTGAGCCGCGGCGCAGGCCAGCTTGTATTTTTTTTTTTAACTTGAAAGTCAGAGTGACAGGGAGAGAAAGAGACAGAGAGAGAGATCTTCCATCTGCTGGTTCACTCTCTAGATGGCTACAAGAGCCAGGGCTGGGCCAGGCTAAAGCCAGGAGCGAAGCTTTATCCAGCTCTCCTGTCGGGGCAGGGGACCAAGTACTTGGGCCATCTTCCACTGCTTTCCCAGGCGTATTGGCAGAGAGCTAGATTGGAAGTGGAGCAACTGGAACTCGACCCAGTGCCTGTATGGGATGTCAGTGTTGCAGACGGTGGCTTAACTTGCTGTGCCACAGTGTCGGCCCCTCTGTCTTGTATTAAGATGGTTTTGATTGTTGAAGTGGGAAGAGAAGACCAAGCTATTTCTGATTTTCTTAGGTTTGCATCAATACTGTGTTTCAGACTGCTAGTGAAAGCAGAAAGGTGTGTGTGTGTGTGTGTGTGTGTGTGTGTTTGCAGCATCAGAGATACCCAAATGTATGACGAATGCAGATGTTATCTTAGTGTTTCAGGTAATGGACATAAAAAGCATACCCATTGTCCTGTAACTCCCAGATCTTCTGTAACCTTTTAAGCAAAATGGAAGAAGTTGCTACTTGTACCCAAGGGAAGATAAAGTTAATGAATAGAAAAGACAGAATTTACTTAGGAAAACGGTGGAATTAAGCTCTGGACAAAACATGCATCAGTGATGCATAACATTTTTGTTAATTGGGTCTTAACAGGTTTCTGACTCATGTGGTAATCACTGTAGAAGTGGGTCGTACCAGACCACGCCAGTGGCATATCCCACAGCTATAAGAGCACTTACCTACTTGTGCATGTACACCTGAATTTCTGGGGGCATACGTTTCTATAGCTTAATTTAGGTCCCACATACACTTCAGTGGTTAAACCTGAGCTAGACTCAAAGAGTTTGTTTCCATTAAGAAAATGAATCTTTTATGTGGACCAAGGTCAGGTTAGTTAATTTGTTTGCTTTTATTGGAATAACTTTCCCCATTCCAATTCATCACTTAATTTTAAGTGGTTCTACTAAAATACCCATTAAAGTCCTTTACATTTCTACAGAAGAGGGCTGTGACAGGTTCGGGTGACTCTTTTTTTTTTTTCTCTTAAGGCATGAAAGGTAGCCTTTCCTGTCATCAACCTGTTCTTCCCTAGATGAAATTCCCCACAAGAGTGGGGGAACATTTTCTAAAATGAAAGTGTTTCTAGTATGAAATCTAATTGCAAAATGCCCAAATGAAGTTTGCAGAACAAACAAGATGAATTACATTATAAAAACACACCCAACTGTGGATAAAGCATTTTTTAAAAAGCATATGACTTTTTTTTTCCCTAAATCCTATTTCTGCCTCCTTCACTCTCTTCCTCACTGATGCATTTTCCAGTAACTCAGAGTTACTCCTGCTAGTAAAGTAACTGAATGTGATGGTATCACTCTAATTAGTGGTGACAAAAGATCAATTAATGTTATAATTAAAAACAGTGTCTAGATCTGTTTTTCCTGATGAACAAATGTGACAATTACTTTGTTCATTGACATAGATGCGTTGAGTTTCCTCCCTAGATTTTTAAGGGGATGCATTTTAGTGCTGATGTGCACATTTAACTGTGGGCAGTAGGAACAAGGCAAGCATATCAGGGAAAGAATAGGGCCCCTAATGTCTCAGCTAGAGCCATATTTTAACATACTTGACACCTTTCCTTGGTATATGATGCTGTATCAGCAACTTGTACTCACTGGGTCTGGAGCCTCAAGCTTTTAATATTTTATCACTAAATGCTTAAGTGTTTATGTTGCAAAAAGAAAAGGAAAAAACGATTCCCACTCAGACTCTCAAACCATGCGATTAGGACACTGTGAAAACCACGTCATTGATGATTTGGATTGCATTTATAGGAGTCATTTATAAGTTGATGGTGCAGAATAGTATGTGATTTTTGCAGATCTGGTTGGATTTTCTTCTGGTACAGAGCAAGCTGTTTTTTATACGTGGAAGCCTGGGAAAGCTGTGTTCCTGGTAAAAGAGTAACTGTATCTCTCTTCTGAGTTGTTGCCAAGCAGATGTAGACTTTTGGAATGTACCCAGAAAACTTCGACTGCTGATGTTTTGGTGACTTGTTCTTACTTTTGCCTTTACTAACACCTATTTAAATCACAGAGGAACATGATTCTTTTGTTTGTGGGGGTCACAATTTTATACATTTCCTTGACATCAATTAAATATAGGTAAGTTGATCGATAGAAATGAAGTAAAACTCAATTTGCATTTCGAGAATATCATTGAAGATTCTCAGGCTTTGGTAATGGCATTTGGACAAAAAAGGATCAGGAAAATCCTTCTAGAATGTCCTCTGAGAGATCAGTTCTGAACGTCAACCCAGGCTATGCACTGTCACCAGCGGAAGGACTCTCAGCGTTTTACCACATCCCATAACTGTATCGTGTCCCATAGATCAGCCTTGGGGAGTTCTGGGTTTGATTGTAAACTCCACGTAGGGCTTTAGTATTCTTGCTGTGGATATTAATGTTAAGACAACTATGAGAAGTGAGGAAATAGCAACAATGTCAGATTCCCTAGTTTAGTAACACATGAGCATTTTCTGTAACCTCAGCTTGAAACGGCAAATGTTTGTGTCACAGCAGTTCAGGAAAGTTGGAAATGTTTGTGTCACAGCAGTTCAGGAAAGCTGGTAGCCATTGAAGTCTGGGCTGTGAAGGTGGTGTGCTTTGGGCAAGGCCAGTAAAAGAAGGAAGCTGGTTCAATTCATTGGCCAACTCCATTGCTGGTGAAAAAAAGACAATTAAATGAGGACAGAGGGAGGAACAAAGAAACTAAAATCTGTTGCTTTGAACAGAAGTTGGAAGAGGAAGAGTAACACGAAACTTTAGATATACATGTTAGAAATTTATAACAAATCATAGATCATGCTAAGGGATTACTGAAGTTTAGAACATGGCTGAGAGTATAGATGTCAGATTTTCTTACACAATAGTGGGTCTTTTGTTTCAGGCTCACTGTTGGCAAGCTGCTCCCTACCACTGCGTTAATTTCCTGTCGATCTTTCATTCAGCCACAGAACTAGAGAGATGGGGAGCAGACACTGCCCCCCCCCCGCCTTTGTAAGACTGTGCTTTGTGTAGATTAAAAAGAAGAGAGAAAAAAAAGAACAAACTTTTCCCAAACAACATGTCCATGTACATTCTTTAAGATCGTGTGTGTATGTGTGTACGCGTGTGTGTGCGTGCTTAAATTATCCTTAAAAAACCCTCTCTGTAATTCTGAACCTCTCCTTTTTCTAAAGACTTTTACAGCCATTTTTTTTCTCCTTCTCAGCATGTGAACCAATGTGTAATTCAAATAGATGTTACTTGGCTATTTACTTAGATTGTTTTAAACGGCTAGGCTAGCCGTGTGGAGGAATGAGGAAGGAAGGGAGGCGGGAGTGGCTGGGTTTATTTGTTCTGTGTTGACCTAATGAGTGCAGTTCTTAAAATATAATAAATATTTATATGTGATCTTAATTTTTAATGAGTCTCATAAACTGGCTGGTATAGAAAAGTGTATGAAAAGCCATATATATTAAACTATAGTTATTGTAAATACATGCATATGTACACAGGAATGTTTTATGAGGAAGGGAACTTACTGGTCTTGTTCACTGCTGTTTTCCTGGTGTCTAGAACAGTGCCTGACATATAACTCCCACTCAGTAAATATTTGTTGAGTGAAAAAATGGAATATCTACAGGCAGCATCATGTGGTGGAAATAGCATTAGACTGGAATTCAGGAGACCTGGATACAGTTCCGGCACTGCTGTTATCTACGTATGTGAAGTTCGTGGAGTTGCTGAAGTTGCTTGACTGCTTTGCCCCCCCCCCCTTTTTAAAAATGCTCTCCTTGCCTTTTGTAGGTTTTTATAATAATTAAATTATATCTAAGGGTTACAAAATGGCTTTCGAAACTACAGGGTGTTTTATAGAAGTGTGTGTGTGTGTGTGTGTGTGTGTGTGCAGAAAATCCTTTATCTCTTTGCTTCTCAATTTCTTTTCTTAGGAAAATCAGATTATTTAAATCCCATTATGCACAGCTCTCCTCTCTTCCTACTAAGCCTCTGTATTCTATTACCTCCAGTAAATCAGAAAAAGGTGGTGAGTCAGGCTATCGTGGAAGGCCAGACTGTTTTTTTCCCATGCCCATTGTACTCCAAGGCACTCTGATACCTGACGTGTGTGTCTCATAAAGTTTCTTACCTGTTTGAACTGTACGTGACATAACATGTACTCGAAGCCTCTGAGTTATGATCACTTCAGGATTCTTTGATGATCAGTGATCAAGTTAGTCTTTATTGTTAATATGGTAGATTGATTATCAGGTATTTAACATACAATCTAATTAAAATCAGTGTCATAGAGTTAGCTCTAAGAATGTTTTTAAAAAAGAATCATGTATATGTGTGCAGAAACATATAAGGGAAGGGTACTTTAAAAAGTTTATAGACAAATGGAATTAAGAGGATGTGTTTCTGTTGGTGCAAAAAATATTTTTTCATGGGGTGAGCATTGTGGGTGCAGCAGGTTAAGCTGTCACTTGGGAGTACCTGGGATCAAGACCTGTTTCCACTTCCAATCTTACTTCCTGCTAATACACCTGTATGACAGCAAACAATGGCCCAAGGACTTGGGTTCCTGCCACCCACATGTGAGATCTGGATGGAGTTCCTGGCTCCCGGCTTCAGCCTGGTCCAGTCCTGACTGTTGCAGGCATTTAGGGGGAGTAAATCAAGGGACAAAACATTGCTCTGTCGTTGTCCCTATCTCGTTCTCACCGTGCCTTCCAATTAAGTAAGTAAATAAAACTTTGAAAAAACAAAACAATATTTTATAATACATGGAAGGTGAATAGTTAAAAAAAAACTATGCAGGGAGTTCAAAAATTATTGCACCAAAATAATAACTTTTAATTCTGCTTTTCTACAAACTTTGAAAATTACTCTTTGTATGTCACACATCTGGTAGTGGAAAAGATAGAAAGTAAAAAGCTATGTGGATTGGTATTGACAAGGAGAGAGAGAACATCATCAGAACAACTGTTTTTGATTTTTTAAACTCCTCAAGGCTTCTACACATTCATTTTCCACAGTTATTTTTTGGATAGGGATTTTTAACTCTACATATCAAGTAACGAAGCATGGTGGTCCTTGTTATTAATGCATGCACTTAAATTAGGAAGAAAACAGTGTGACGAATGCAACAGACTTTAATAACAAGATAGAACATTCAGGATTTAAGACATCATTTAATCCAGCTCACCTCATTTGGTTCCTGAGAGAACTGAGGCCCAGGTAGCCCAGGCTCAGGGTCTTGGAAGGTCATGCCAAAGTTAGAGTCAGGACTGTGACCTTGGCCTTTAGGTCCCTAAATTTCAGCTATTCCTTCTTGTAATTTTATTTTCTCTTTTTTACCTCTTCCTCCCTCCCTCCCTCCCTCCTTCCTTCCTTCCTTCCATCCTTCCTTCCTTCCTTCCATCCTTCCTTCCTTCCTTCCTTCCTTTCTTTCTTTCTTTTCTCTCTCTCTTTCTTTCTTTCTTTCTCTCTCTCTTTTTCTTTCTTTCTCTCTCCTTCCTTCCTTCCTTCCTTCTTTCCTTCCTTTCTTTTCTTTTCTTTATTTATTTGAGTGGCAGAGTTAGAGAGGGAGAGGGAGAGAGAGAGAGATGTCTTGCATCCTCTGGTTCACACCTCAAATAGCTGCAAATGCTGGAGCCAGCTGATCAGAAGCCGGGATCCAGGAGCTTCTTCTGAGGCTCCCATGTGGGTACAGGGGCTCAAGCACTTGGGCAGTCTGCTTCTGCTTTCCCACGCCATTGGCAGAGAGCTGGATATGAAGTGGAGCAACCAGGACACGAACCAGCACCAGTGTGGAATGCCGGCACCACAGGCAGAGGCTTAACACCACAGCGCCGGCCCCCTAGAACCATTTAATTTTCTTAAAAATAAAGCAGTATGATACAGCCTGCTTAGGAGAGCTTTCCAAAATACTATTAATGTTCGCTGCTTTAGCATGATGTTTGCTAGTGGTGTCAGTGGCTTCCTGAGCCAGAGATGCAACTTTCAGATGAATAAGACAATACTGTTTATATGCCATTCATTGCTTGACATATCCATAGATCACACATTTTATATGAAAGAATGTAGACTTATTTTCCTCCCTCTGTCTCTCTTTTTAATGACAAAGGCTATTGAAAAAATTACAACCCTCCATTGTCCCTTGGATCCATGTGGCTTAAAATATATGTTACTTATTGAAAGAGTTGTTCAACTTCAACTCGGGAGATATATTACACCATGTAATATGCCTGCATTTGTCCGTGCATTCTTTTTGGAAACCTGATCTTACTTATGTCTGCTTTTAACAGATAGGCTAGGTTAAGTTATGTTAAACATGTTGTAGTGAGGCTTGATTCACCATGCTGCGGCCTGGCTTTCTTCCTTGATTAGCTTTAATCAAACTCTCCGCATTCCATGACCTTAATAAAGCTATTTTTCCTGACAACTGAAGACTGTCTTAACAAGCCTAGCTCATCTGTGCTGAAACTAAGGCTGAGTTAAGATGGGGTTTAGATCCTCATTAAAGTCCACAGCATGGAGTATAAGAGGAAATGATGAAATGGTGCTCCCCGAAACATCTCTTCTTTAAGTTTAATTAGACAAATTATACGCTGTCTGTAGATGCCCCGGGAAGGCAATCAACATTAGGGCTAATAAAAAGCTGGAATCATATAAAAGGGCTGGGGGAGGTGCAGTAAAACCTTTCTAACATGTATGAGAGGTAAATTAACACCAATTGCTCAACATAGAAATGTGAATTTCAATATTGATTTCTAAATTAATTTTATGATGCTGTTCTAAATATAAAGTACAAGTTATACTTTCAAAGTTTGGTATGATAACATATACGCACAAAGTATTTAATGGGTTTTGTAGATCTGTATATGCTGAGGGGAGCAATTATGGTCTGACTTTGAAGTTTTGCAGCTTTCAGTTTGAGTTCTAGCAGGTTCCCTTGCAGTTGTTAGTGTTTTTGTGTGTGTGTGCATGCTACTTCACCTATGTGCAATCCAATATCTCATCTATAGAATAAGAGAAACAATCCTTTCCATGGAGAGGCTTTAAAAGAATTAAAAGGAATTAAATGAGATCGTTAGTATAGAATGACATAGTGCTTGGCACATAGGTGCTCAGAAATAGGTGCCCATGGTGTTTGACACAGTGGTTAGGATGACACTTGCAGTACCCCTACCCTGTATCAGAGTACCTGGGTTCAAGTGCTGACTCTACTTCCAATTCCATCTTCCTGTTGATGCACACCCTGGGAGGCAGCAAGGAAGGCTTATGTGGTTGAGTTCCTGCAATCTGCTTGGAAACCTAGATTGAGTTCCCTTTCCTGGTTTTGGCCCATTGCAGCCGTGGCTATTGCAGACACGTGGGGGAATGAACCAGTAGATGAGAGACCTCTGCCTGTCTCTATCCTATCTGTCTGTCAAATAAATAAGATGAAATTTAAAGAAAGACCCAATTTAAATTCTGTGAGTCTTGGTTTTCTAATCTGCAAAACAAAAATCTTGACTCAATTGGTCACTCAGAGCATCTCTCTCTCTCTCTCACACACACACACACACATACATGCAGTGTAGCCCAGAACCCGACCTGTGCAGCTCCTGTCATAAGGGAACTGAGACACTGGGACACAGGTATCTGGGATCCCAGTCAGGGTGGGTGCTCCTTGCGAGGGCTCTGCCTGCGCAGCCTGGTGCTGCAAAGCAGTAGGCCTGCCCTTGACTCTTTTTTTTTTTTTTTTTAAAGATTTTATTTATTTATTTGAGAGGCAGAGTTACAGACAGTGAGAGGAAAAGGCAGAGAGAAAGGTCCTCCTTCCATTGGTTCACTCCCCAAATGGCCACAACAACTGGAGCTGCGCCGATCCGAAGCCAGGAGCCAGGTGCTTCTTCCCGGTCTCCCATGTGGGTGCAGGGGCCCAAGCACTTGGGCCATCCCCTATTGCTTTCCCAAACCATAGCAGAGAGCTGAACTGGAAGAGAAGCAGCCAGCACTAGAACCGGCGCCCATATGGGGTGCCGGCGCTGCAGACAGAGGATCAACCCACTGCACCACTGCACAACGGCACCGACCCCTGCCCTGGACTCTTAATTCATGTGGGGTTATTCAAAGAGATCTTCTTTCACCTAGGAGATTTCTAGGTATCTGCTGTAAGGACCAGAAAGAGGAAAGAAGTTAGAGTAATTCACTGAAAGCTAGTCTAGGGAGTTAGTAGCTGATACAGATCAGTGTTCCCTGAGATTTCATAACATCTGTTTCAATTCTGAGTCACTGGGGCCTGCCATGGTGTCGTTGCTAATGAATGTGTACAGTTATTGGGAAGTGATCTTGTCTTTACCCCATCTTCCTGCACAGCTGCCTCTAAATGACCCCAAACTGGATGTATTTCCTTTTTTTTAGTGTTTTTATTTATTTATTTGAAAAGCAGAGTATTAGAGAGAGAGAGAGAGAGAATATCTTCCCTCTGCTGGTTCACTCCTCAGATGGCCTAACTGCCAGGGCTAGGCCAGGTCGACACCAGGAGCGAGGAACTCCATCCAGTTCTCCTACATGGGTAGCAGGAGCGCAATACTTGAGTCATCTTCCTCTGCCTTCCCAGGCACATTAGCAGGGAACTGAATGGAAAGTGGAGTAGCCAGGACTTGAATCAGCACTCGAATATGGGATGTTGGCTTCACGAAGCAGCAGTTTTAACTTGCTGTGCTGCCGTGCTGGCCGCTCTGTTCCTCTTTAAAAGACTGAGTCGTGAGCTTAGATATGAAGACACTCATTCTGATTGCTATTGCTAAGCATGAGGTTGAGCATATTTCTAGTCCTGCTGTCCTGCCTGGCGGTATACAGTTGCTTTCTGTATTTAGGGATCTCTACAGAAAGAAACTTGGTATCTCTAATGGGCTGAATTAGTGGAAAGTTTTGGGAACTCAGTAGAAGAGTAACTTTCTCTGCAGATCTGTGACCTGGTGGAAATCCAGATAGAAGACTCCACCAAACTCGAATGATACCCAATGAAGGGTGATAGGAATACCCAAGAAGGTAAATGCCTTGCTACTGTTCCCTCCCTGAACTCTGAATCCTTACATGACCCTGAGATAGCCAGGCAGTGGGGGCTGCAAGACTGAGATAAGTACTGAAAATTGGCCAGTTTACTTTGAAAAAAAAAAAAAAAAAAAAAAAACCATAGCTCCCTCCTTTACATTTTTTTGTGTCTCTGCCCTGAAGGCTGTACAGCTTGCTACATACTGATAGCTAAGCAAGTGCAATCCACATCCCTTACTACTGCCTACAGAAAACATCCTCTATTGTGTATTGGCCTCCAGGATGTTGGTCAGTACCTGGCTGCTTTTGCAGAAGGCAGGTGCACAGTACCTCAATTTACATTGTTAAATGCACATTGGGGTTTTCAGAATAAGAAATGCAATGATTTATGGTAAAGCTGCATTGTTTCTAGTCATGGGAGCAATTAGCTTGTTTCCTCTGTGTAGGGGTCCCCCCCCCCCCAGTGGCTTTACATATTTTCTGTAGGGAAAGGTGCTATTTATAAAGTAGCCCAGGGTATGGAGAACATTTACAGACTGTTTTACTTTTCTTGGAGAGTAGCATGGGAAAGCTCCTTCCAGAAGGCTTTTACCTCTGGCCCATTCTGGCACAGTGGGGACAGAACAGAGATGAGAACGGGATGAAAACTGCCATTTTCTGTTGAACGTGGACAGGTGTGGATGGGACATTCTTCACTTATAATCAGAAATTTCGTGGCACAAAAGCAGTGTGGAGGAACCTCCATTGGCCAGCAGTTCATGTGAAAACAGCCTACCAGTGTTTAGTAACCAGGTGATTTCGAAGGCACCAGAAGTGTGACATTGCCATTTAAAAAACAAGCGTGGGGTTGGGCTGTGGTCTGACCACAGCTGGGATTTTCGTTTTATCCAGTTTTGGGAATAAAATGGGGACCCAGATGCTAATGGATTAGGGAGTCATATCCTGTGAGGGGAAGTTGAAGAAAGCCTGCAGAAGTAGAGAAGAGACTCTGCAGAGCGACCTTGACAACAAGCCGAAACAGCTGAGTGTCTGGTGCAAGTCAGGTGGGTATCTTCTGTGCTTGAGAAGACAGAGCAGGGCTTAAGTCTTGACTGAGCCTCCAACCCTTGCTCAACGTGAAACGATAGAAACAATCTGAATTCACATCTTGCATTGCCTGACATGTTTTTCCAAAACATCTGCTCATCTTCCTGTTTCAGAATGAGTGACTGTCATCTTCCTTTACCCTGTCTACGCAAGAGTTAAGGCCCCATCTTTGGTCCCTTTCCCTCAGGAAAAAACCAATTATGTTTCTTTTTTTTTCTTTTTTTTTTTTTTTTAGGTTTCTTTGTTTATTTGAAAGCCAAAGTTTCAGAGACAGAGGGAGAGACAGAGGAATCTTTGATCTGCTGGTTCACTGCCGGAATGGCCTCATCGACTGGCGCTGGGCCAGGCTGAAGCCAGGAGTCAGGAGCTTCCTATAGATTTCCCATGTGGGTGGCAGGGGCTCAGGGAATTGGACCATCTTCCTCTGCTTTCTCAGGTGCATTAGGAGGGAGCTGAATTGGAAGTTGAGCAGCTGGGATTCAAACTGGTGCCCATATGGGATGCTGGTGCTGCAGGAGGTGGCTTAACCTGCTGGACCACAGGGTGGGCTGAAACAATTCAGTCAGCACCTGTGGTAGAGGTCTTTGATTTATCTCAGCTAACCCAGTTGCTACTAACACTAGATGGGGGAGGCAATATTCTTTTTTTTTTTTTTTTTAAGATTTTTTTATTTATTTATTTGAAAGCAGAGTTACAGAGAGGCAGAGGCAGAAAGAAAGAGAAGTCTTCCATCCGCTGGTTCACTCTCCAGATGGCCGCAATAGCCAGAGCTGTGCTGATCCAGAGCCAGGAGTTTCTTCTGGGTCTCCCACATGGGTGCAGGGGCCCAACGACTTGGGTAACCTTCTCCTGCTTTCCCAGGCCATAGCAGAGAGCTGGATCAGAAGTACAGCAGCCAGGACTTGAACCTGCGTCCATATGGGATGCCAGCACTGCAAGTGGTAGCTTTGCTAAGCCATGGCCCCAGCCCTGAGGCAATACTCTTAAACTTGATAATTTCTAAAAAGAGTTCTGAGCTATTTAATACTAAGTGATGCCAAAGAAAAAGAATACTAACATTACTCACAGCTGAGGGAAAAACTTCTATATCCTTTCTGGGGGCCAAGGTTAAGTTCTGTGTGACTCAACACATTGACCTTCTATGTGACCCCAAAATCCCTTCAATTTCCTGATCTACTTGTCTTGACCTGTTTCATTTCCACACCAAAATAGTTTCATTAACACAGCAATCATGCACAGGAGATAGTAGCTAACTGATGTAATTAACTGCGTGTCAAAGGCTATTGGCTTATTGCATATGCAACTATCTTTCCTGATGGAAAGATAGACTTTCTGCTGACATAATAGGTGGGCAAACATGCCAGATTGCCAACTAATCTGTGTGTTGGTGAGGTATTTGTGAGGGTTCTACTTGTATGGGCACAATAGTGGGATCTGCTCCTGTTTTGTGCCCCTAGAATGCACCTGACCAGAGGTGCTAATGATAGTGAAAGCAGAAAAGAGAGAAGGCAATTCAATCTTGGGCCTTGGTGAGGTTCCATTCTTTTTCTTTCCCTTTTTTAAAATTTGTGCTTTTGGCATACCGGTGCCTGAATTTCATCTCTACAAGAAATTTCCGTTTAAGAAAGAATTTAAAAACATGAAGTGCTCAATCCGTATCTCCTAAACAACTAAAAAGACTGCAATTTCAAATGAGAAATTATGTTGCAAAGAAGAAAAAAGTTGTTTATTATGGCTCAAAATTTTAATCACCCAAGGGCTGTAAAGTTAAAAATAGACATTTCTGCCTTCTGTTTATGGTAAACTTGGCTGAGTCCCGGCAAATTTCAAAGCTGAACATACTGTATGTTATTTTTGCTTAATTTTAGATTCCACATTTTAAAATTATTTCTTACAAGAAGCATATTTCAGGATATAAACTTAGCCTGAAGAACAGTATTCTTGATTTCTGCCCATATTGAAACTCCTTTGAAAATAGTAAACTATGGTTTTGGGATTTTCCGATTCCCAAGAGTCCAAATGTGTACCTTTCTAAGTCTCTTACATTATGAATGAACACAGGAATATGAAATCATGAAGGTTACTTCTTGCTATCTGATTTCTTTGCTTGTAACTTCAGTTTTCCTAACAATATAATTTGGTGCAAATATGAAGAGTGCACACGACTTTTCACTAAAGTGTTTCCAGGAGGGAGGCGCATTTTGTAATATGTGTGTGTGTAGTGTTTCAAGTAAGAGACAGAGACTCACCTGCACCTGTGCCAGGAGTTTGAGTGTGAGCCTGGGATGGGACCTGTGTGCTGTGGCTGCCACACAGAGTGGCCTCTCTTCTGATGCCTTCACGCTGCCTAGAGAGCTGTTTGTGTGGTGACTGTTTGGGTCAAGAGCAGACGGGCTGTTGACAACAACCTTCATGCCCGCTCAGAGAGGAGAAACCCCTGGCCTCACCTCTTCATAGCTCTTGTTGATTCCTGTCCCTGGGCACCTCAGACTGCTATATGGGGCCTTTCTTCAACAGGGGTTTCAGAACGAGTCCATTGGGTTGGCAACCATCTTGGGAGGGGATTTGTGGAAACCTATTATCCAGTGTAGCATCTGAGAATAAAGCATACCCACAGGATCAATGACATGCTTGGTAAATATTTGCTAAATATTGTTGAGTGAATGGCTATTTATGGAAGATGAAGATTTCTGTGATGACCTTGACAAGCATATGTTTGTGATGAAGTTAATCATAGCTACCATTTAAGAATTCTTACTATGTAGACAAATAGCTGAACACTTCAATATATTTGATTCTGATTTTCTCAAGGACTTGTTTTATGGAAGAGAAACGAAAGCTGCACAAGGTTAGGAACTTGCCCCAGGACAGCCAGACCTAAAGAGAAGCTAGGGAGAATCTGTATTCAGTAAGTATGAAATTAGCCCCTCTATGCCATATCACTGTGAGTGAGAAAGGTTGTGATAATAGTACCCAGAAATTGACACCATGCCACGAAATGGCCAAATGATATGACACAATATTCCTGTAGGTCTTCAGGCCCTTAATCATGGGAGATATTCCTAGGTCACAGTCAAAACCTATTTAAGCTTAGTTCACCTGGAGCTTCTTCTGGGTCTCCCACATGGATGCAGAGGCTCAAACACTTGGGCCATCTTCCACTGCTTTCCCAAGTGCATTAGCAGGAAGCTGGATCAGAAGTGGGGCAGCCAGGACTTCAACCATCCCACATGGGATGCTGGCCCCGCAGGCGGCAACGAACCCTCTATGCCATAACATGGGCGCCACACACAATTCTAATAGATTTGGTTGTCTGCTTTGTAATACAAAGCAGAATTATTTATTCAATAAATATTTTCTGAATAACTGTTATGTGCCAAGTAGATTTGTCTAGATACAGTGAACACAAAAGGAACAGAGTTTTTGCTCTTAGAGAGACTGTATTGCACATGGGGAGATCAGCGTTTCAGAGTGTCGTGTCTGAGTTGACACCTTTGGGGACTTGTCTTAGACGCAGATCTGTAGTCTCCACTCCAGACCCCCACATTCAGAACCTTGGGATGGGGGAAGTTTTCAACAAGCCCTCTAGGTGATTGTGGTAGATGCTGAAGCATGAGAACTGCTGTTCTAGGAGGTTTTAGACAAAATTTTTATATTCTTGTGGCAGGTAGCTCTGCGAAAGACTTCTGTCTGCACATTTATTCCCAGACAGGGGTGTGTGTGTGTACGTGTATGTCTAATCTTGAGATGACGGACAGCATTTGGTTACATGCAAACTCTGAAGCCAGGACTTTGTGGGGCCTTTGTATGTAAGTATAGGAGTCGCCTGAATCCAGAGTTTTACTGTGCCATTCACTGGCTACATGACATTGGGAGAGTTATGAAAGCTGTCTCTGCCTTTGTTTCCTCATTGTGACAGTAATGGGACCATACCTCAAGCTTATCTAGCCTGCAGTTGGGCATGGGGCAAGTACTCAAGGAACATTCTTTGAGAGAATGGGTTGGGTGTTTATTTTTCTTTGTGTAAGCCATTAGCCTATGGCCTATAGCTATTTAATATCCATCCTATCGCTTCTGGGCCTTTTGGCTAAGATCAAGTGTATTTGATATCCATCCTGGGTCTGTCTTTAGCAGAAGAAACCACAATTAGTGAGACCCCAGCACCAGCGGTGCCTGACGTCCTCTTAGAAGCATGTGTTGACTTGTCTTGCTGTAACCTCTGCTGTTACTTCATCCTCACCAGTCAGAGTGGGATATTGCCTTCCTCCATAGCCCTTAACTTTGGAATATTTCAAATGCTTATAAAATTGCATTCAATTAAGTGGCTTCCAGATCTACTTGTATGTATTTTATTCTTGAAATGCTTGTGGCATTAATAGTAAATCTAATAAGAGAATCAGACCTCTGCCTGTTTTGTGCCATTTCAGCAGTAAGCCAAGGAGAAAAACTCCCAGGGAAATGAATGCTTCTCTCCAGCATGGTAGGAACACGGAGCTGACATATTGCCATATAATCTGGTTTCACTGACTTTTCTCTCTGAATTTTTGTTTTGCCATTTTTATTACATATCACACTGAGTATCTAGACCAGAAGTGCAATTATAAGGAGGATGTTGTCTCAAAATCTGTAGGGTCTGGCCAGATAACCTTTGGGAAGAAAAATTATCCCTTGGATGGGTTAGTGGTTGGTCACAAATAGGTTGTCTAAGTTTTATCTCCATGTGTCCATTAATGTGGCAGATATTATTGAGCACTTACTGTGTACCAACCATCATTGCAGGTGCTAAAGATTGCAGCAGTGGACAAACAGGATGAGGATCCGCTGCCTTCCTAGTACTTAGTTACTTTCTTTTTCACACATGTCATGTGTTTGAGTGTCCCTGGAGTAGTGAGTTTTACACAGAAGCTGAGTCTGGGGTGGTGTTGGGCATGAGCACTCTGGTGTTAACTCCCTGGGTTCTCTCAATGATAAAAGCAAGTGGAGCCATTTGTAGCCCATCTGTTTTTAATTTTATCGGTGAAGTTGAACTCTTCATTAATGAATACTACCACAGTGTCCCTCTTCTCTGGCACATCCTGGTGCCCTGGATTGGTGTGCTCAAGTCAGTGCCAATTTAATTAGGATCTTTTTTTATATTACTGCAAGCCCTGTGTTTTAGTTTCCTGTTGCTGCTGTAACAAATTAGTATAAATGTAGTGGCTTAAAATGATAAAAGGCTTATTCTCATAGCTCTGGAGGCGGAAGATCTGAAAGCCGGTCTTACTTGGCTATAATCAAGGTGTTCCCAGGGGTGGTTCGTCCTGCAGAGGGCAGAATCTGCCCCTTGCCTATTGAACATCAGGAGGTTTGGGCACTCCCTCCCTGCTTCCTTCTCCTGTGTCTTCGATCCTCCTGCTTCCCTCCTGATTATATCAGGGGCCTACCCAGAAAATCCCAGATAACCTCTCCACTGCAAGGTGCTTAGCTTGGTCACCTCTCCAGTCCCCTTTTTTCCCATTCACAGATTCTGAGAATTGGGATGTGGACATTTTAGCAAGCCATTACTCAGCCAGCCCGCACTGTGCCAGAGATGCCAGCGTCTCTGGGTTCAGCTGCAAAGGAGCAAGTTTTGTTGAGCAGTCTCTCCTTTTCAATGAAACCCAACCCAACCAAGAAGACTCTAAAATGCAAATATTGCTAACTTGGCAGAGCCTAATTGTATGTGCATAACTAGCTGAAGATTTCCTTGTTAATTCCTGTCTGTTACACAACACTCAGCTCAACCTCCCCACCACCACCTAAGAAGCCTTCCGGTGCTCCCTGGGTTTCTGGTGCTCCCCCTTGGTGACTGTGGCCCTGTGTGTGAGTGTGGCTGTGACTGTGCCCGTGCTGTGTGGTTGTGTGGAGTCACCTGTTGTGCACTGTTTTCCACATCCTCCCTCTAAAATACTGTTGAAAGTTTCTCTATCAATGGATTCTCTTCTCTCAAAAGGCTTGTTTTTGTTTTTTATAAAAATAAATTTAGATGTGTTTAAGTTAATTTTACTTGACAAAGTTGAAAGTGGAACGTGCAGGAAGGGCTGGGTGCAGGAAGGGCTGGCATCCAGTGGCTCGCCTTAGGTTGCATTTCGTATTGTTGGGACACCTGAGTGTGTTGGGAAGCACTGGGTCTGATGGATAGTTCTTTTAAAGTGAATATAATCCGGCCGGCGCCGCGGCTCACTAGGCTAATCCTCCGCCTTGTGGCACCGGCACACCAGGTTCTAGTCCCGGCCGGAGCAGCGGATTCTGTCCCGGTTGCCCCTCTTCCAGGCCAGCTCTCTGCTGTGGCCAGGGAGTGCAGTGGAGGATGGCCCAAGTGCTTGGGCCCTGCACCCCATGGGAGACCAGGAGAAGCACCTGGCTCCTGCCATCGAATCAGCGCAGCGCACCAGCCGCGGCGGCCATGGGAGGGTGAACCAACGGCAAAAGGAAGACCTTTCTCTCTGTCTCTCTCTCTCACTGTCCACTCTGCCTGTCAAAAAAATAAATTAAAAAAAAAAGTGAATATAATCCTGGGGTGATGCACCATTCTTTGCATAGGACATCATATGTCTACCATAAACTGTCTCCGAACATTTCGAAGTGATGAAAATCAACATGATTCCCTGCCTGAATCTTCTTCTTCTTTTTTTTTTTTTAAAGATGTATTTATTTATTTATTGGAAAGGCAGAGTTACAGGGAGGGCAGAAAGAGAGAGACTCTGATCTTTCATCTGCTGATTTACTCCCTACATGGCCACATGGCCATGGGCTGGGCCAGGCCAAAGCCAGGAGCCAAGAGCTTCACCTGGGTCTCTCACTTGGGTACAGGGGCCCAAGGACCTGGGCCATCATCCTCTTCTTTCCTTGGCACATTAGCAGGGCGCTGGATCAGAAGGGAGCAGCTGGGACTTGAATGGGCATGCAGTTAGGATGCTGGCATGGCAGGCAGTGGCTTACCCACTGCCACAAGAATAGCCCCCTGCTTGAATTTTTAAATTCCTTTTTTTTTTTTTTTTTTTTTTTTTGACAGGCAGAGTGGACAGTGAGAGAGAGAGACAGAGAGAGAAAGGTCTTCCTTTGCCGTTGGTTCACCCTCCCATGGCCACCACGGCTGGTGCGCTGCGGCCGGCGCACCGCGCTGATCCGAAGGCAGGAGCCAGGTGCTTATCCTTGTCTCCCATGGGGTGCAGGACCCAAGCACTTGGGCCATCTCCACTGCACTCCCTGGCCACAGCAGAGAGCTGGCCTGGAAGAGGAGCAACCGGGACAGAATCCGCTGCTCCGACTGGGACTAGAACCCGGTGTGCCAGCACCGCAGGCAGAGGGTTAGCCTATTGAGCCGCGGCGCCGGCCTGAATTTTTAAATTCTTAAAATTAGTTTCAGTCACCAAATAAGATGAATGAGTTGAAGTTTACTGTAAGGAGTCAAGTCTTAGGTCTTGAGATAATTTATTTTATGAGTTTTTCAATTTTAAAAAAGTAGAATCCTACTATGTGGAAAAATCTGAGTCCTATCAGGCTGTTGTTGAAAATCACTTTGCCTGCTTTGACAGCATTCAGGCTGATTCCTTTTTCCTTTGGAAATACACCTTTGGGGGTTCTAAGTTGTTGGAAAGCATGTAATTTTCTTTTCTTTCTATTTTTTTGTTTTTAACCTAGTGGTGCTTAATGACACCATGTGAATTTTTATAGTCCCAGCTGCACTGAAGTGTGTGCCCTGAAACTTCAGTTGGATTAAGAAAGTACCTTGGTGTGAGGGCTGACATTGGTGAAATGGGAGCACACAGGGCTGTGCCTGTATATGTTGCAATTAATATTGACGAGCGGGCAGAAGTCCAGCATTATCCTGGGGCTTGGCTAATGTTCATTGTACACCGGTGCATGTGAGTCCTTCCCCTCCAGGTGTGAATGGTTTAAATTAGGAGGTCGATTAGGAAAAGCAAGGCGTATTGTCTCGTACTCCAGTTTACACTGCGCATGAAGCGTTAACCAGCTGCTTCAGGTGCAGCTCATTGTTGGGTAGTGGTGCTAACAGGCATCCTGAGGCTCTGCTAACCCATCTTGGACTCGCCAGAGTCCTGGTGCATAGTAGGTGCTCATTTGTATATGTGAAAGGAATGGAAGAATGAATGAATGGCTGCTATTGCAAGGCCCCTGAAAATTCTGGCCCCTGCTTACCACTGTAGCTTCACCACCTCCCAACTTCTTCTTTTTTTAAACTTATTTATTTATTTATTTATTTGAAGGTGGAATTACAGAGGCAGAGAGAGAGAGAGGTAGAGAGAGAATCTTTCATCTGCTGGTTCACTCTCCAAATTGCTGCAATAGCCAAAGCTGAGCCAATCCAAAGCCAGGAGCCTGGAGTTTCTTCCAGGTCTCCTATGTCAGTGCAGGGGGTTGCCCAAGGACTTGGGCCTTCTTCTGCTGCTTTCCCAGGCCATAGCAGAGAGCTGTATCAGAAGTGGAGCAGCTGGGACTTGAACCGGCGCCCATATAAGATACTGGCACTGCAGGCAGTAGCTTTACCTGCTATGCCACCGCGCTGGTCCCCACTTCCCAACTTCTAACCATACGTTTTGTAGCTTGTTAAGTATTCCACCTTCTTTCTTGCCTTTGGACCTCTGTTCTGGTTTTCCCTCTAACAGCACCCTTGTCCTTAAGCTAATTCCTACTGGCTCTGACTTATCACCTCCTTGAAGAATTTTCAGGAGGTGTCAGTGTGAGTTATCTGTTTGAAGGCCTGGTTCCTTTTTCTTATCTCTGGGAGCCTTTGGTAACAAAAGAAAGCTACTGGCCAGTGGAACTGGTGCAATCTGAATCTGAACTTTCTGTTTAGAAGTGCATAGGTCATTTCATATGCCTCCATCATTCGTATATGCATCACCCAAACTCTGCTGCTTGTTTCCATGTGAAAGGCTCTACGGTAACTGGAACTGAAATAAAGTCGGCAACAAAATCTTCCATTTATAGAGCATTATTGCTATCGGGGTACAGTGGTATGGTGAAAGCAGATGGATGATGAATTAATTACTTAATGTGGCTGATAGGAAAGCATCAAAACAGGTGAAATGGAGCTGGGAAATCAAGCTGTTCACATTCTAATTCAGTTTTTGGATGTTTTCTGCTTCGTAGGTGCTTGCTGAGGATGGGAGAATCAGTGAATCAGTTTATTTTTTCTTTGCTTTGTAGTAATATTGCAAAAGAAACCCTTAGTCTCTTCCACTCCACTTCATTTTGCCCTCATTGCCCCTCAGACTATACTTAGTGCTTTTGCTAAAGCTGACTCATCTTGTTTCTGATTGCTTTAGTGATAGAAGACCCTGGTGTCCCTGGGAATAGAGTCAGGCTGTGTGCTTTCACTGTTGGAAGCGTCTGAGCCACAGGGGCCAGCTGTTGGTGCTGCACCAATTCCTGAGAGCTGTAGCGCAGTCTCACCCTTAAGTTATTAAGCCAGTTTGGAAAGCGACATCACTGATGGAAAACCAATCAGCCTTTGTGTCCGAGAGCTGGAATTCCAGTCTTGTCTTTGTTGCTGGTGGACTCTGTGACTTTGGGCAAGTTGCTTAACTTCTCTGTGTTTCCTCATCTCGGTTTTTTAATGTAAAACCGGGCATGATCTTGGAGGATGACATGAAAATTAGAAATGACTTGGCAAACGTCCTAGTCTATATTAGGTGTTCATACATGGTACTTACTGCCATGACACTACTGCTACTGTGTGAGTGAGGCTGGTGGGAGCCGCTTCCAGGTTTTGTGAGGATTTGCTTACCGGGAACCACCAAGATCAGGGCAGGACGGGCCTATTGCCATCTCAGCAGCCTCTGCATTGCTTCTAAGGAGCGGTTCCTCTCTCCCCCATCAGGGAGCATCCAGCCCAGTGGGAATGGAGAGCGATACTAGGGAGGAGGACCTCTAAAAATTACCCCCCGTGGTGCAGCAGGTTAAGCCAGCACCTGCTGTGCGTCTGCTCCAGCTCCCTGCTCAAGTGCCTGGGAAAGCAGCGCTGGATGGCTCAAGTGCTTGTGCCCCTGACAGTCATGTGGGAGACCTGGGTGAAGTTCCTGGTTCCTGGTTCCAGCCTGGCTCAGCCCTGACCGTTGCGGCCATTTGGGAAGTGAACCAATGGACGAAAGATTTCCTTTCCTTTCAAATAAGTAAATAAATGAATCCTTTTAAAAAAAAGCTATATTAAAAACAAGTTAGGAGGTGGCGTGGTGTAGAGGGAAGAGCATTGGACCCAGGATAGTGCTCCCAGGTCAGACTCTGCTCCTTTCAGCTCCGCCTGCCTTCTCTCCCAAGCCCTTTCCAGCCTTGTGTTCAGGGCCCTCTCTGGGATGCTGGCTTCCTACCCAGACAGGTGCTTCCTCCTGCCTGGGGTTTTTGGGTTGCCCTTTTGGGGCTGGTCTTACTGTTCCCAGAAGAGACTGGGCTGAGTGCCTCTTGCATGCAGACCTTTGGGAGCATCCTTTCATTGGTACGACAGCCTTTGCCAAAACATGTTCAGAAATTCTCTGAGGGGAACCAGAAGAGATCTGGGGTTGGGAGGGAGCACCTTTTAAAGGTTCTCTTCTGGCTTGGTTAAAGCAACTGCTTAGAGCATTGCCCTTCTTTGGGGGGGGGGTATTGATAATGTGTGTCTTTGAATGGAGAACAAATTTCCCAGCTTCCTGGGAACAATAACAAAAAAAATTCCCCAACAAACCCCGGGGTGTCTGAAGCGCCTGCTTTCTTCTGAGAGAGCGATCGAATGCTCTTCTGTGGGCTCAAGAGCTATCAGCAGTATTGAACAATTAGACTGGAAGGGAGGGTTGTGAACAGTCCTTCCCTCCAGGCCTGGGAATTAACAAAGGCCATATTAGCCAGCTTGGGGAGGGAGGGGCTGAAGAGAATGGGGGCTGGGAGGCACAATTCAGGAGTGGAGAGGGTGATTGGAGGGGTTTGTTTCCCAGATAGTTTTCAAAGAAAAGAGATTTGTGTAGTTTGCTGTGGAGCTGAGAATACGGTGCAAGACCAGTTGATGTTCTTTTTTATCTGACAATTACTTTCTCCAGTGCATTCTATTTAGGCTAACAAAGTGTCTTCCTTTCCTTTTTCATGGTCATTGATAGCAAGAGCTTAAGGGCTTTTTGCCCCCCCACCCCCACCCCGCCCCCTCCCTTTCAGGGTGGGGTGGAGAGAGGGACACACACAAGAGGGAATTGACATTTTTGCAGATTTCTCTGAGTTTTGTTACAGAGAAAAACCATCCCTGGCATAGAGAAGACTCAGGTTTTCATTTTCATCTGGGGCTGATTGATTTCTTTCTTTCAAGGGGCTGATGGAGGAGGTCAGAATCTTCGAAAGGGAAGAAGCCAGGGAAAAGGAGAAAAGAAACAAGGAGATTTATGACCTTGTGGATCTCAGCTTTTATGTCGCACAACCATTCCCCACACTGGAAGTTCATGACACCCTGAGAAATAGCCCCTGGAACTCAGAGCAGCGATATGCATGCAAAGGCAAAATTAAGTAGTGCAGCAACTGCTTAGACCCAGGGCTGCTGGAGGTCCCCAGTGCTGCTGGAGGTCCCCAGTGCTGGTGCCCTTGAGTCTCCCAGTGGTTCAGGGAGTGATGAGCGAGGCCCCCCAGGGCCACTCATCCTGGAGTGAGGGTGGTTGATGATGTTCATGGACGAATTGTTTCAGCAGTGGGACTCTTCTATTACTCTCTCTCTCTCTTTTTTTTCTTTTCTGTAGTTGCCCAACTCACTCAGAACATGGAAACTGTGGCAGCCTACACCAGGGGATACTCAACTAATAGGTGCTGTTCACATTACCCCTCCCTGGTCCTATGGCCTTGAGATAATAGTGGAAGATCTTTAAAAATGTATGTATCTTCCATTTTTCTTAGATACGACCCTTTAGGTAACATGACCCAATGTGGCCATTCAGTGACCCTGCTTACACTTGGATTACCCGGTACAAAGCAAATTTATGGTTGTTTATTCTCTCCTCCTATCAGCTATTAGTGCCTAATCATATGGTCTATCGATCATGAGATTAATCGCCTGCCCAAAGAGGCAGCAGGTCTTGTGGAATGCTGCACTGCGCCAGACTGAACTTCAACCTTTTATACAAACTGGAGGAGTTAGAATCATCATTCACTGCCTGAAGCCCCTGGTCCCTGGGCCTCCTGAACCCCAGGAGGTAAATCCCCGCTTTTTCAAACAGGGTACTTTGCACTTCCTTTCCTTGTGTAAAAACTTCACCTCATTGATTCAGGCAGGCCCTTGTAAATAAAATCCTTTGCAAGGCATCCTATAAATAATGATCTAAGCTGAAAATATGTGGGTTTTATTCTACAAAGCCCCATAATGCTACCATAATTAAAGGTCTGTCAGTATTTCTATTACAGATTCTCATTTTGGGAGATTTATAACTGGGCTATTAAAGTTGTCTCAAGCTAAGACTTTCCTAGAGTGTCACGGTCTGAGACCTTGTGTGTGTGTGTGTGTGTGTGTGTGTGTATGTGTATGGAATGTGTTTCTTTGACGAAATGAAAGACGGAGCCCAGGAGCTCTGTCACCCATTCGTGCCTGCATGCAGAGGTGAGCTGGACACTCCAGTATGCAAGCACAGCCACCTGTCAAGTGGCTGCTGTCTGTCCCCATTGCAGTTCAGGAGGGCTGAGAACTGCTGGATGGCAGTGTTCGTTCCGACTTCTGTCTCTCATCAGGGCTCTTAACTCATTTGTCTTCTGGCCCTGTGTTTAGGCCCCATGTTAGCACTGAGTTTGTTCAGTAAATGAGCCCAAAGGTGGGAGTTAGGAAACTGTCTTCCCACTCCTGAGACAGTGGCAGTCATTTAAGGTGAGCGGGGAATTTACGTAAGTTGTACTTCTGTGCAAACAAGTTTCGTGACCAATGAAATGAATGTTAAACCCAGAGCTGGTGAATCCGTGTTGTGTGGGCCTGAATGCTGCCAGCACAGTGTTTTCAGACGCTTGAATCTGAATGCCTTTCCACGGACTCTGCATTTGCTAGTTTGCCGTAATCCCCAGCACTTCCTATCCTAGTGTTTCATCAGCGGCCTGCTCCCATCATTTATCTGTTTGCATGGTCTGCAAGCATGTGTGGTGTGTGGTTCCTTGTGGTTATTTCTTTATGATGCGATCTTTTGTTGCTGGATCCACAGATTCAGGTTTGCTGGTGATGCCTTTGTGACTTTAATTCCTCAACTGCCATTCTTTTTGTCATCAAGAACCTCAGCTGTTACTTCTTTTGGTTTCATGTTTTGATAACTTCTGTGTTCCAGGCAAATTGCTTTGGTTAATAATTAATTTGTTTTGCTGTGTTCAAGGCAAGCAGACATACGTAGCAACTCCACAAACTGTGCCATCAGCAGTGCGAGTTTTGTTGGTGTTTCAGCTAGTTTGTGTAGTTGTTTTATGGGTAAGTACAGTTTCTCTGTGGGGCTTTGATACACTAAAAATACCTCTGAAATCTTCTGCCTTTTCAGACATGTGATGGTCCACGGTTGTAGGTGAGTGCATAGTTTATTCTTTGATGAGTTGCTGGGCCACCCTCTATACATGCAGTCATTTTAATTGTCTCCTTATGGTCAGCTTTAGAGAAGTTCTGTAAAACTTGGCTTTTGCGTTCAGTGAGATGAAAACAGCTTCCCAATAGGAATTCACCCAAAGACCTTGTTACATTTTTCTCCCTTTAGTCAAGAGCATTTTGGAAGATTTGTTAAAAGGATTGGGAGACAATATGATACTTGGCTTCCTAGCTATGGAGAATCCTTTCTTTCAGATCAACTTAGGTTGTTAGTGAATATTGTAAACTGAGAGCTTAGAAACACACATTCAAATAGAGTGGATTAGTGATCTGTAATATAGAAGTAATCTGCATATAAACTAATCTTCACTTGAGACTTGACCTGTGGTGCTTAGAGTAGATAATATCACACAAAGATAGAGCTTTTGAAAATGGTTACCTGATTCAACAAAATAACCATGTCATAGATTCAATTTAAGACACAATATCTGCATTGTTGTCAAAAGCTTAGGCTCTGGGGTTACACAATTTGGATTATATTCTTTTTTTAAAGATTTATTTATTTATTTGAAAGAGTTACACAGAGAAAAGGAGAGAGAGAGAGGGAGAGAGGGAAAGAGGGAGAGAGAGAGAGGGAGGGAGAGAGGCAGGGAGGAAGAGAGAGAGAGAGAGAGAGCACTCTTCCATCCACTGGTTCACTCCCCAATTGGCCGCAATGGCTGGAGCTGTGCCGATCTGGAGCCAGGAGCCTCCTCCCAGTCCCCCACATGGGTGCAGGGACCCAAGGACTTGGGCCATCCTCTGCTGCTTTCTCAGGTCATAGAAAAGAGCTGAATTGGAGGTGGAGCAGACAGGACTTGAACCAGCGCCCATATGGAATGCCAGCACTGCAGGTGGCGGCTTTACCTGCCATGGCACAGCGCTGGCCTCTGGAATATATTCTACTGTGGCTACTCCACAGTCCTGTCTAAGCCTCGGTTTTCTTATTTGTAAAATGGGAATGATACTAGCTGCCTGGGGGACTAAATGAAAGTAATTCATACAAAGCATTAATCATCCTGTTGGTCACAGAATAAACCATGAATATTTATTATCATTATTAGCTAGAATGTAATTGAAATATATCTCTGAGCTTTGAAAATTTTCTTTTGAAGAAGGCTGCTCATAACACATAGCGTCACTCACCTCCGTTGCCAGGAAATTAAATGTTCCAGCAATTGTATATTGCAGATATACTGCCTTCAGTTTTTCAGGAAACAAATGATGTCTGACTTGTAAAATCTGAAGTTGAAATTTTCCCTTTTACATTTTATTTTCCCTCTAGATGAATCTAAGTTAAACTTTGATTGCTAAAGTTTCATGGGCCTGTAATGGTGTTAATTGTTATCAGTGCGCTTATCTTAAAAATCATTAAGAATTAAAACCACTGGAGTGGGCTTTAGCCTCATGGTTAAGATGCCCACTTCCCTCATCAGAGTACCTAGGTTTGACTCTTAGCTCCTGCTCCTAACTTCCTGCCAGTGCAGTCCTGGAAGGCAGGCAGATGGCGCAAGTAATTGAATTCTGCTCCCCACGTGTGAGACCTGGATTGTGTTCCTGGCTTGGCAGTTGTGGGCATTTGGGGAGAAAGCCAGTGCATAGGAGCTCCATCTCTCTCAGTGTCTCTCTGCCTCTCAAAATAAATAAGTCAATGGAAAGTCAAAAACAAATGAAAAAGTTTAAAACCTTGAAGAAAACTTTAAACTCACAAAGAGCTGCAGGGGGCCTGGGAAGTGATCCCCACTAAGCCTGGTTTTACAGATAAGGAAAGAGTGTTACTGGGCAAAGAAGCTTTGAGCAGGGACTGTCCGACCTGAAGACTTTTTACCTTACGCTCTCACTGGAATCTGCACTCATTTGCCGTGTTATGACCATGTTCTTGCTGTGGGACTTGTATGTATTTATTAGCGAGCATTGAGATGTAGCATTGGGCACTCCTTTTGTGGCAGAGGCACCAGGGCAGTAATCATTATTAATGGATTCCATTATTTGGGAGAGCATTTTACTGACTATAGAGAATTCATTGCATTGATCTATTGTGCCACATTTGTATTATACCAGGTAGTTTAAAATGATATTCTCTAAACTGTTAGGCTGAAAAATTGTCCAATCTTGGCAGTTATCCCATCAGTAGGACCTCCCTTTTACGACTGAAAATACATAGTTCTGTTGAAAGAAAGCTTTTGACTGGTCCCCAGTGCCCTGAATGTGTTTAAATCCTTCACTACTGAAATCGGAGGATTACTACTGCTATCATTGTTCTAAAACAAACTTCCTTTTGGACGATAACAGCAGCGGTAAATCAGATGTTGAAGAAAGTACCAGCTTAACTTCAGTTTGCTTTAAAAGGGTTTCCTCTTTAATTGACAAGTGTCATGTATAATAGAGCATGGTAACTCACATAGAAAACCCTGTGCCGGACTGCCTGCTGGGGTTGGAGTTCTTAATGAACATGCAAGTGAATACACTGAGGCAAAAAATTAAAGCTCCCCAACTGGGGCGTATTCAGCCTGCTCACTCCGGCCAGTGTGGTGAGCTGCACCAGCCGCACTGCTGGCCGGAGAGACCGGTGTGGGCAGTGCGGCTGTTCTGTAGCTGGGAGCGAGGCTGACTGCCGTCTTCCCTTTTGGTATTTTGAATGACAGCCTAGGTTCTGGAGTCAAATCCAAGGAAAAGACAAACAGAAATTTGTTTTTGTTTTTAGCATAAAGATAAGCAGCCCTTTTGGCCACGTGCAGCCTCTTTACAAAGTGCTGGCTTTCCTGAGCTCTGAACCACTTGCTAACACTCAAAGATTTCCTTACACTCTGGCTCCTTCTTTCCTTCTCTCCACTCCCCCAAAAGAGAAGAGAACTGATTTTTTTTTTTTTTAGAGGTGATGTTTACAACAGTTCTACACACTCGAATAAGCACTTAGAATAACGTCAATAGAGGAAGGGGGAAAAAAGGGCGTATTATTATCAAATTAAGTAATGGATGGGCAGTGATATTTTATTTATTAAAGCTCGTCTGAGTACCATTGGAAACAGAGTGTGTTGGTTCTGAAGTGCACAGATTAGAAAGGAATGTTGAGTTTGGAAACGTGGCAGCCTGCAGCACTGTGTATGGTTTAAATTAAACCTTTTTTTGGAAAGCAGAATAGCTCTAGGCCACATTTAAGGGAAAAGCTACAGCAGAGTGAGCTGGCTGTGGTTTTTCTTTTACTCTGTAACCGGCCCACTTTCCCTTGTTTTAACACAGAAAAAAGACTTTGAACTCCCTTAGACCAACCACATAGCTTCTCTGCTGACCACAAAAAGGAAGCTTGGCGTGGAAGCCATAGGATTAATACCCACTGTCTCTTAACCCAACAGAGTGTGAAAACTTTTATAAGAGACTTCTCTGGGCAGACTGACACTGTGGTCGGACTTTAAACATTTTAAATCAAGCACAACTTTGAATTGCATTATGCCACAGCGCTCTGTAAATTGTTATGTGCGATCCCACTGTTAAAAGTTATTTACATGAATCCCCAGGTTTCAGAGGGATAAACCACTAACAGCTTTGTGCATCTTATAAAGAAATACAAGGAGAATTAAAGGTATGCCCATGCCAAATTATCTCAGATAGAGTAGGTAGATCATACTCAATCAGATTTTATTGTTCTTAAGCAAACGGAGACGATTGGCTTGTGGCAGAAAAGCCTTCTTTGAAAATAATAAGATTAAGATTTTGAATTCCATTAATCACTCATCAGCTTTATTAATTAACCACATTATTTTTAAACTAGGAAAACACCTCCCTTTTAATAGATGTACATCTTTCTTACATACAAATATTTGCAATGTGGGGGATTTTATTTAATGTACTGATCTACCCAGGTATTATAGATGGTTGTTTCTGTGTCCTTAGCATTAATTTTAACGATTAGAATCTTACTACCCTGATTAACTAATCATGTGTTTGCACAAAGCAACTCTGAAATTATCACCCACAACAACAGAAAACCCCTGTGTGTTTGTATTTATGTTTACCCACTCAAACGCCTAGGATTAATATATTTTAAAAGAAATCATTTGAATTTACATTTTGCCATGCTGAATTAATCAGCTTTTCACAAGTGCATTGTATCAGCATTCTGGTTTCTGTGTAATAAAGACTCTGCATAGAGGGAACTGATTTGAAAAGTTGAAGGAAAAATCCCAGGTCCATGTTTCAAAACTGTGGTCTTAGAGTAACCACAGAGTTAATTCTTGGTTGACTCTGTGTCGCGAGAGGGGTTTATTTGCCGTCATTAGAGAAATTGGCCTGTATAAAACTTCCTGTATGTGAAGAAATGCAGTTGTCATCTTTCCTGGACCATTGAAACCATCTTTAAATACTCCCAGTTGTGAGGGGCCTTGTGCTTATTGTGGTTATTTTCCCAGGTGTCTTAGGAGCAGCTGTTTTGTGCTTTCGTAAACTGAGTAGCTGAAGAATGTGGGAGAGAAGTGGTGCACTTTCCTGGGGAAGGTATTCTAGCCACCCTGGAGGAGTTGTACTGCATCCTCATCTTTTTTCATCTTGGTAGAATTATACTGTAACTAATTGAATCCATTGATCACTGTCTTGTTTTTTTTTTTTTTTTCCATCTTCTCAGAGGATTCATTTCATAGGGGTCTATACATCAGTCAAGAAAATGACTACAGAGGCATCACCAAGACTGGTAATAAAGGTAATTTAACCTAGTATAATATTTTTAAGGGCAAAATACTCTTAAGTGTCCTTTACCTGGTGAGCACCAACTGCTTAATTAGGCCTTATTGGAAAACATCACAGTATGGCCTTGACCAGTAGCTTCATTGAGTAAGGGGAAACGGAGGGGAGAAGAAACACTGATCTTGGAGCTGGCTGACCTGGTTTCTTCACCTTTCTATACCAGTGTGTTCATACTTGAATGTGTGTATGAATCAGCTTGGGGCTCTTGTTAAACTGCAGAGTCTCCAATTCAGTAGACCTCAGTCCACACCCTGAAGAACAGGGATCTGCTAGCCCATGTTGGTAACTTGGTGGCTTTGAATATCCTGTTTAACAACTCTGCATCTCAATTTAGAGACTAGGAAGTCTCTAAAATAGGGATGCTAATCTTTGCTCTGCTTACCTCATCTGGTTGATATGAGAGTTAAATTAGATAATGCAGATGAAATTTTTAAATGCTACATAAGTATAAAGCAGCGCGGATCTTTGTTTATAGATAAAGGCATTCCTTGGATACCTTTCATCAAATATGTGTGAGCTGTTCTGTGATGGGAGAGAGAGAGAGAGGGAGAGAGAGAGAAGAATCCCTGTTTCCCTAGCACCCGTTCGGAGGCTTTGACTGAATCATTTCACCCTCTGGTCCCCTCTTATCTCATTTGTAAGATAAAAGCTTGACCTAGGTTAGTGCTTCCCAAAGTGTGATCCTTCACTTGGACACTTGCTGGACGTGCCGATTGCCAGCCCTGTCCTGGACAGGATGCATCAGCCTGGGGTTAGGGTCCTTCAGGTGATTCCATGGATGCTAGATTTTGAGAACTACTCTGATGTGTTATCCAACTCTGAAATAGGATACTTAGGCTTTTTTTTTACAGGCTTAGCCAAGGCAATGCCTGTTTGTTGTGATCTATTTAGACTCTCGTGTTTCACAGGTAAGAGAATTGGGGGAAAAGTGTAGAAAACAACTAGTCCTTAAAGTGATCAATGTAAACAATTTTCCAAATTGATCAAGCTGCAGGTTCTTCGACTGTTGCATTGAATGTGTGATGAGAAGGACTGAACCAGGGCTATGCCTCACCTCTCTGGAGCTCAGAATGGATTCTAACTGCATCCATCTATCCCTTCTAGCTTGTGCAGCGTGGGGGTTGCCGAGCATGTGTGGCTCTGCACACTACGAGGTTCCCTTCTGTTCTGCTGTGTACCTTCTTCCTGTCCCTCATGGCTGCCATTTTGACACAATAGCAGCTCACATTTTTCAGACTTTTCAGGGTTCTCAACAATCTATTTGCATTGGTGTGAGATGAGAAGGGAAGAAGTAAAATGTGTTTTTCTTAGTCATTTATAGTTGGACCTCATGTCCCTGCAGCTTTGTTTTTTTTTGTTTTTAGATTTGAGATTACTTTGGAAAACCAGGAAAAAAGCATGCCCAGCCTCCAGTGTCCAATTAGATTTTTATCAAGTTCAAGCACTGAAGCACACGATCCTTACACACAGAAGAGACCTTCAATGAGGTCTAACAACTCCCATTCTAGATGCAAGCCTGATTTCTCATTCCAAAGAGCAGATAGGGTCTTAGTAGACAGCTGCTTGGATCCGGAAAGTAGAAACAAACAGGAGGTGTTAGCTGTCTGCCCAACAGCGGTGAGGAGACATGAAGACACATTCCGGGGAGGGGGAAGGAGGATGGTAGCCCAAGGTCTTCTCTCACTCTGCATTCTGTGTGTGTGTGTGTGTGTGTGTGTGTGTGTACTTATGCGGGTGCTTATAAAAACATTTCATTTGTTTACTTATTTATTTGAAAGGTTGAGAGAGAGAGAGGTTGAGACAGATCTCCCATCTGCTGGTTTAGTCCCCAAATGCCTGCAACTGCCAGGGCTGGGCCAGGATGAAGTCAGGAGCCGGGGACACAGTCTGGGTCTCCTACGTAGGTGGCGGGGGCCCAAGTGTTTGAGCCATTACCTGACCCCCTTGAAGTTATGTCTTAGCAAGAACTGGAGTTGGAGCTTGATCCTGGACTCAAACCCAGGCACTCTCACATGGGCTGTAGACTTCCTAACTGCTAGACCAAATGCTTGCCTCTACCAGGGTGCTTCAGAACGTTCACGGAAAACGGATTACAAGATGAGTTTATGTTGGTGTAAAGTAATTTTGAAATCTATATGTAATTTTTTCATAAGCTTTTTCAAGACCCCTTGTATACATGGATTCCAAAGACTATTTGCATAAAAATAAACATCTTTTAGTTCCATTTGCCATGAACTTTTAAAATTATCCTCATATGTGTGCACACACATGCCTACATAGGTATGTGTATCTGTGCACACACACACATGCACACACATATATGGTATACTTATATTTATACATTTATATACATGCACACACATCCTATATACTTGTGTTCCTAAATATTTCTGTAGTTGTTCACTGCATTGTAACACTTTACAGTATCTTGTGTGTTTTTTTAAAAGATTTATTTATTTATTATTTGAAAGGTAGAGTCACAGAGAGGCAGAGGCAGAGAGAGAGAGAGAGAGAGAAGAGAGAGAGGTCTTCCATCTGCTGCGCCAGTCTGAAGCCAGGAACTAGGAGCTTCTTCTGGGTCTCCCACATGGGTGTAGGGACTCAAGGACTTGAGCCATCTTCCACTGCTTTCCCAGGCCATAGCAGACAGCTGGATCGGAAGTGGAGCAGCTGGGTCTCAAACCGACACCCATATGGGATGCCAGCACTGCAGGTGGCAGCTTTACTCCACAGCACCAGCCCCAATCTTGTGTTCTTAATAAGATCTCTAGGAAAAAGATGAAGTTGTGTTTTGTATAGAAGGATTTTGTAACAAATTATGGATTTTTCTCCAAAGGAGTCAGTGTAGGAAAACAAGTACTTAAAAAATGTGAGTTGTTTACAAATTCATAAAGTCATGGACTTCTACAGCTACAAGGGACATTATACATCATTTTACTTAGTAGTTTCAAATATTTTATAAACAGGAATCTTGTCTTCACAACCAGTGGTTCTGACACTATACATACATATGTAAACTGAGAATGCTGTAGGCTGCATCTCTTATGTATCTATGGATATATAGATCTCTCTGTTAGGTTTAAAAAATGTGGTGGTACCGACCCTGTCATCTTTCCCCAGAAGAAGCCATAGGTGGAGTGGTCCCCTTGGGAAAGGACTCAGCTGCAGATCCTGATTCTGTATGTCTGGGGTGGGGTCTGAGACTCTGCATTTTGAATAAGCTCTTGAGGTGTTGTGTGCAGGACTGACCAGGTACTGAACAGCAAGACCCCGGGGGAATATGTGCAGATCATTTGGAAGCTTTTGCTGGGTTACCTTCTTCACTTTTCAAATGTGAAAAGAAAGACTCAGAGTTAAGAAATAAATTTCTTGGAGCTGACATTGTGGCATAGCAGGTAAAACCACCTGTGACACCAGCATCCCATATGAGCCTTTCAAATGAATAAATATTTTGTTCTTAAAGATTTATTTATTTTATTTGAAAGGCAAAATTATACAACACACATACACAGACACACAGACACTTACAGACACACACACACACACACACACACACAGAGATCCTCCATCTGTTGGTTCACTTCCCAAATGGTCACAAAGGCCAGGGTTGAGGTAGGCCAAAGCCAGGAGCCAGGGGCTCTACCTGGGTCTCCCACATAGATGCAGGGACCCAAGCACTTGGGCATCTTATGATGCTTTTCCAGGCACATTATCCAGGAGCTGGATGGGAGGTAGAGCAGCTGGGATTTGAATTGGCACCCATATGGGATGCTGGCATTGCAGGCAGCTACTTAACTGTCTACAACACAATGCCAGTCCCATAAAATCTTAAAAAAAAAAAAAAAAAGCAAGCAAACAATTGCCGTAAGTGAAAGGCCAATTCAGGGCCTTCTGGGTTCCAACAGGCCTCTGTAATTCCATCCCATAGCTGATGGGGTGGCTGGGTCCTTATATTGGGCTGACTGAGGTATCCCAGGATTGGGTTCTATGGGCATTGCCAATGTACTGTACAAACCTAGTTTTTAGCACTGCAGATGCCATGGGAAGCTCGTTCCCTTCCAGGCTAATATCCGCCCTATGGAAAAGCTAGACTTTGAATCAGACCCCACTTAGGGTGGAACATTCTGATTAGCCAGCAAGGGCTGTTAGGCCCAGAGCTGTGGTGTCTGCTGCCACAGCAGAATGTATAAGCAGTTCCCAGCACCCCCAACATAATCCATAAAACTCTTTCAACCTTTTTTTTCCTCTTGCATGATGTCTAGTGTTTGCAAATGGAAAATGGCTGAGGAAAAACAGAGTGAAAGTTTATATAAAATATTTATACCTTAAAGATCTTTTATCTTGTGTCATTCAAGAGATAGAGAAGTGAAAAATGTATTGAGAGTACATTATCAAGAGTACATTATAAATTTAAATCTCAGATTGAATAATACCAGCTGCTAATGTGTGGAGCTTTGGAAATGAGTCACTTTTGAATCTCAAGAATTTACTGTATCAGGTCAGTTACACTTAAGAAGGAAGTGCCTTTTGAAAAAAATCCTATACCGGAATCAAGACTTACACTAATGGAAATTAAAAATCAAATATTGGACATAATATTCATATTAGGATGTAGTTACATAGGAATAAGATGTAGGATATGAGACAGTTTCTGGAATATTTCTCAGAAAACTCCAGTTATTTCTGGACTCTTCTTGGGAAGCTGTGTAACCTGCTTAAGAGTTAAGTGTCTTAGAGTCAGGAACACGTAGGTTCTCATTTTCTGTGTAGTTCTCAGCCATGTGCCTTTGGATCACTTCCTTTCTCTAAGACTCACTTTATTTTTAATGCAAAGGAAACAGACATACCTAATTGGTCTTTAAAATATTTATTTATTTATTTATTTATTTCAAAAACAGAACTACAGAGAAAGAAGGAGGGAGAAGGGGAAAAAAAAAAGGTTTCCTTCTGCTGGTTTACTCCCCCAAATGCCTGCAGCAGGCAGAGCAGGGCCAGGCTGAGGCCAGGAGTGCACTCCATCTAGGTCTCCCATGTGGGTGACAGAGACCTCAGTACTTGAGGCATCATATGCCGCCTTCCAGGGTGCATGTTAGCAGGAAGCTGGATGGGAAGCAGGGGTGGGATATAGTTGTCCCAAGCAGCAGCTTACCCTGCTGTGGTACAGTGCCTGCCTCACCTTTTTTTTTTTTTTTTTTTAAGAAGTAAGTGTCATACTATTCGTAAAGCATTTAGTATATTGCCTCTAACTTTGTAGTCCTAATCATCAGAAGATATTATTATCACCATCATATTGTCTTGAGTCCTAATTAGTATTGCATTGTTCTTTGGAAGGACATGGAATTATCATTCTCATGGTATAGTTCTGTGATAGAAGTTAAAACAAAATTATAGAAGTGAAAGCAAAATTTATATGTCTGTTGAAAAAATAGTAATCAGAAAAAGAAAACACACTTTCATAAGGGAGACCATGACTCTATGTAATATACCTGGATTCTAACTATCAAAAATAAAATATTTTGTCGGTTTTAATGGTGCATTGTTTTAGGCCGGTGCCATGGCTCAATAGGCTAATCCTCCGCCTGTGGCACCGGTACACTGGGTTCTAGTCCCGGTCAGGGTACCGGATTCTGTCCTGGTTGCTCCTCTTCCAGTCCAGCTCTCTGCTGTGGCCTGGGAGTGCAGTGGAGGATGGCCCAAGTGCTTGGGCCCTGCACCCTCATGGGAGACCAGGAGAAGCACCTGACTCCTGGCTTCGGATCGGTGTGGTGCGCCAGCTGCAGCAGCCATTGAGAGGTGAACCAATGGCAAAGGAAGACCTTTCTCTCTGTCTCTCTCTCTCACTGTCCACTCTGCCTGTCAAAAAAAAAAAAAATGGTGCTTTGTTTTTATAGCTCATAGTATATTTTTGTATGCTGGACTCTCAAATCCAAATGTTTGAAGCAGCTAGGGATATAACTAAAGAAATGGGCTGTGGACATGGAGAGCCAATGTCCGGTTCAAAGGCGATATCATGAAGACCCTTAGTTGTAGCCAGTTGAGGCTGTGTCAGAGCCTGGGTATGGTGTTGCCAGTTTTTGCCTTTTTTTTTTCCTTCCCCTAAGAATCTGGCAATCTAGATTTTTATATGGATCATAAGATGTTTTGAGTAAGTACAGCTGTATCTTGGGAATGTCTGCAAGAAACAAAATCCATAGTTTAATAATGGTCTAAAGAAAGATGTATTTTTCTTACATCACAGTGTATCCAGAGGTAATAGCTAGTGCTGCTTTATTTGCTCACTGTACAAGAAGTGAGGCACTTTCCTTTTTTCTCTTCCAACATGCATTGTTTCTTGACCTTTTTTTTCGCCTGTGATGTTTGCCATTTTATGATTGCCATATGGACGTTTGTTCAAGGCAGGCTGATGGCGGAGAGCACCATCAATACCATCTTCAGTCTGAATTTATTCCATTTATCAGGAAAGGGAAAACTTCTTCAGGAATGACACGGGAGAGATCCCTGTATGATTTTACTGGCCAAAACTGGGTCGTTCTGGTTGCGGGAAAATCTGGGAAGGTGAGTGTCCACTTTTGCAGTGTCTGTGGCAGGCGGCCGTGAGGGCACCACTGCAAGCGGCTGCTGTCTTTACCAGTTACCAGTGCCAGTCTGCCTTAGCAACCGAATCAAAGGAAGTGCAGCCGCAGAGCCTGGCAGCCCTGCTACCTCCAGTCCCCGTCAGCCTCTCCACCTTTGAGGACTGTAAAGTATCCTTTGGACTGGGGAGGTGAAGAAGCCCGTGCTTCACTTTTTTTAGCTCACTAAGTAGTTTTGCAAGGATGGGCATTCTGTGCAGCGGCTAAGACGCTGCTTGGGACTCCCACACACCAGATAGGAGTGCTTGAGTTCCAGTCCTGCCTGTGCTTCCAACCCAGTTTCTTGCTAATGTATACCATGACAGGCAGCAAGTGATGGCCACTTATGTGGGAGATATGCATTGACTTCTGGGCCTGTGGCTTCTGCCTTACCCAGCTGTGGCCAAGCACTGGGGGAGGGAACCAGCAGATAGGAGCTCATTCGCTGTCTGACCGCCTGTCTCTCCCTGTATTTTTTTTAAAAAGAAAAGTTAAATGACTGCATTCTGTGTGGTTGGTCATTGTCAGCAATGAACAAACTGTTGATGGAACATGATGTAAGTTTATTTCTTAGACAACTTTATTTATAGTTTCAGTAGATGGGGTTAGAAAATAAAATAGCATTTAATGTTATTTCTGTACTGCTGTATTAAAATAGAATATTTAAATTACTCTATCCTTATAAATAATTTTAACTATGGCTAGATTATACTTTGTTTTTCTTCTAAAATAGATATATGTTTTGTCAATCATTGCCAGATAATTTTGATCACCTTTGTTGGAAAGAAATCTTTTCTGTGTTTTTATTTATTTGTATATTTAATTCAAACATGGGGAAAATTCTTCCACAGTGCACAGTTTTAAGCTGATTAAAAGCATATTTTAAATGTAAATATATAGTTGAGCTGTTATCAATCCAAGTATACGTTTAGTTAATTCAAGTCAAGAATGAGGAAATTTGAAGACTCAGTCACAACCAAGAGTGCTCTAAAGGAGAGCAGAATCTCTGTGATTCTTGCACGTCGAGTCATGTGTGATATTTTTGCTTACACCTCTCTGCACCTTACTGCTGAGCTAGCTGTTCTCGAATGTCCTTGACAAATTCAAGAAGCCACCATAGGTAGATAAATTGAGAGAAAATATTTCTGCCAATTCGATCTTGATCATTTCTTCTCTGGGTTGTAAATTGGGGTTTTAGTGATCTAAAAATGAATTGAAAAAATGAACTCCACACACTCTGAAGGGTTCCTCCTCAATCTAGTTGTGTACCAGAGAGGTTAGGTCTGTGAGTCAGCCGCCTACTGAATACCTTGAAGCATGGAAACTTTTACAACGTAGAATTCCAATACATAATCAGTTTGTCAGGCTCAGCAAGTTAGTGAAATCTCTAATAACACTAGGATAATTAAATATTTAAGCTGTAGGATAAGAGGCAAGACTTTTTTTATCAGGGAAACTATGCTTAGACAATCTTTTAGAATTAGTTAAGGGGGTAAATAGATATGTAAGTCAGTCTACTCCAAATCTATTTAGGTTTAAAAATAAGAGTATTGTCCACATCATGTATCAAAACCTCCTTTATAGCAGACTTGTAATTATTGCTTTGCTTTGATAGAGACAAGGAAAAAAAGAAGAGGGGAACTTTTATGCATTGGAAAAATACAGTGTATTTCTGTATGGTATATACCTAGACCCTGAGAGATACGATGCCAGGTGCATAATGTTGGAATCTTTTGTCTTCATAACAGTCGTACACATGAGATACTCTTACCCCTGTTTTCTTGATGAGGACACTGTCTGCAGAATGTGACTTGCCTAAAGTGTGGAGTCAGTGCAGTTTGGAGTTGAGGGTTGAACCCAGCTCCTTTTCTGTTGTTAAGTTCTCTCCCCTGTGTCAGAAGATCCACCCACACTGAGCAAGTCAGGAGAAAAAAATACCAGATAGACTTGAATGTGGGTAAATATCTGATAATGTACTTGGAAAGACCTCATCCAAACTGCTTAAAGGAGGGAACTCTGAGCTATTCATTATAATGAAAGAAGCCTGGGAATCCCTGTATTGGGTGTCGCTCGACGTGAGTGTTGGCTATTCTGTGAAGACAGTCCATCTGAAAGTGTTTACTGAGCCCTTACTTTGTGTGGGGATGGAAAGTGTTCTTGTACTTGAAGAACTTAGATCTTTTCCCATATGGCTTTCCTGATGCTGCCGTAGTGAGAAAAGTACTCCATAAAACCTCTTTAAGCAATACATCAATCTGTACGTGGAAAGGAAAGATAAGTGTGCCCATTTATGAATATGTGCTGATTTGGAGTGTATCTTGGAAATGAAGACTAGAAGTCATACTTCAGAATAAGGTTACTTCTCTCTAAAGGAGGAATATTCTTTGTAGTCATTATGATATGATTTTGTAGCTATTAAAATTTGCTATCTTGATGCTTGGTTATTCACAGAAAGAAATGAAATATTTATTAAGGTCATATCACTGTTGTGTACAAAGGGAGCCATGGAGTGATTTTTATGCAATGCTTTTTGGTAGCAGTGTTTCTGCTGGGTTGCATCAATGTCTGTAGATTTTATTGATTATAATTAAGTCAGTCTGCATTGTCTCTAAGAATTTACAGGGGTTTAAAAATCAATCCCACACATATTCATTTGAAATTGTTTGAAAAAGGATCCTAGTAGAAGGAACAAATCTGCCACTAATAATCCTATTGTTATTTTTTGAGTCAAAAAATAGTGTTATTATCCATTAAAACAATTGTAAGTTTTAGGTGTTAGTGTCCTTTTAGTTTTCTCTTAATTTCATTTTCTCTATCACCAACCTTTCAAAAGCTTGTTATAGCTTATCCTTATCTCCAGTAGATTTCTGTGTGCCTGGAAAACCCCCCAGCTCAAATCCTGAAGGTTATTTAAATTGTAATATTGGATGCCATCCACATATACAGATTTTTATGTGCACTTAATAAGATTATGAAGAGTTTATGCCAATTGATACCTTGCATATACATGATGGACCAGATACAGGATCATCAGAATCCCTGTGGATCCGGGGTTTGATTACAGGTAGTAGGGAACATAGTCAGGGCTTCTCACTAAGAGGTTCCTGGGTTACTTTATGTATGCATTTTAAAGCAAGTTTGGGAAAGACATTTATGTTAGATATTGGGGCCTTAACAGCCATATACAACTGTGAAATGAACCTACAGATGGAGGGAAGGAAAGCCTTTAATCCACAGTACAGATATGGTTTTAAGGTCTTTAACAACTAGTGCCTTTGGGGATGTGCAGGAATTTGATTTATATTTACATTGTTTTTTCTAAATCAACTGATTTCAGGTACATCTACTTCTGCCTAACCAGTCTATCTCTGTGTGCATATATCCTGTAGCTACATAAATTTAGGGAAAGATAATAGTTTTTAATATGAAAAATACTGCAGCAAGCTGCCTTTTTATTTTTATGATGGAGAAAGATTATATAAAAGTGAAAAGTATTTATACATTAATTCTTATTAAACAAACAGCTGGATATGCCTTCGTTTGTTTGAAATCCCCTTAATGAATAACATAGTATCCTAAACTGGTCTTATGTGGAATTGTGGACTCCAACATATTCTGTTTTTTTTCCACCCAACATATTCTTATGACCTTGATTTTGAAAGTGTTCCATGAAAAATTCTCATGTCTATTTCTTTTTAAAAATGTTTATTGTTTTTATTATTTTTCATGTCTATTTCTTAAGAGCACTGCTGTCTTTAGGATACCCAGGCTGGTTTTATGACTCAAGGATACAGGTTCCATATCTCTTTTTCAAAAGACTGAAAAGTGAAACTCTGATTACAGCAATCTTGGTGTTTCCTCTAAGTCCACAGCTTTGCTCATATTATTTTGAAAACAATTATGAATGACTGTTAAATATTTTCACTTACTGGCTTATCAGTATTTTCTCTTTGTGTTGCAAGCCTTGCTTCCTTTGCTTCTGCAGGGCCCCATGTTTGTTTAGAAAATAAAGTCTGTCTTATCATAATTTTGTTGGAGAGAAGATGCCACTACATAAAACAAAGCACAAACCTGGGAGACTTTAGCCCCTCATATCAAGGCCTCTGTGGGCAAATAGCAAGTTGTCAGACTTATCCCTCCCTCAGTTTAAGAAAATCTTTTATTTGCAAAACTTTGTTGATTCCTCCCTAAAACAGAACACATACACACAAGTAATTTCAGTGGATCATGAAAACTTTTAGATGATGCTTCCAAGTTTTTGTGCCTGCTGCTGCAAGCTTAACACACAGCATAGAAGATTTGCAGCCTGGGTTTTCCAGCTGGGTAACAGGCACAGAAGAGAGGATTCTCCGTATTTCCTCCTTTTTCTCCTTCCGGCTTTTCTGAGTTCCAACCAAAATTGATTTCTTGCTGTTTGTTTCCTGAACGCTTCTCACCCTGAGCTCTCCTCACTTGACCCTCCAGGGGTGTCTGTCCACTTGCATGGCTCTGTCCTTCCCCCTGCGTCTCTGGGCCTGGCTGTTTGTAAAGTCTTTATGGACTCCCCAGTGACTGGAAAGGGGTCTGTCGTTTCCATGCAATTATCCTTCCCACTTTGTGGTTGGCTCTGCCTTGTCCTCCATGTGCCTTGTGTTGTGGGTATTTGTGTTCTCAACAGTAGTCAGGGTCAGCAGGCATTTACTGAAGCCTGCTTTGTCAGTCTGTGCTTCACTTACTGGAGAAACCAGAAGGTTTAAAACCTGGCCTGGAGTGGCTTGATCGTCTTTCTTCTCAACTTGGCCCTGAATTCCCATTGGATACAAACCATTTCATGGCATTTCCCTTGGTATTCTCTGCAGATCCTGGCTTCCTGCACATGGTAGCTGCTCAATGAATATTCACTGAGTCAAATTAGTTGACAAAACTTGTTTTCTTCTGATTGACTATGAAAGCAAAGATTGGCTTTCCTCATTGGTGGTTTAAATAAAAGTAGTCTTATTTATTCCATTTGCAATTAAATTGTGATTTTTTTGGTATGGTATATAAAGGAAGGTTTTACTCCTATTGTAAACTCTGTATTTGGTACTTGTCTTGGGAGGCATGGTAACAGTTAGCATATGCTGAACAATCAGACTGGTATTGAAAGACAATAAACACCATTTTGGCCTCCTAATGTGGCCCCATAGATCTACCCTGGAGATCCTCTTGCATAGATAACTGTATGACTATATCTCCTGCACACAATCACTTGCAGCTTTGATGATGTTTCCAAAGGCATCTGCGACCCAAAAGAGTTGAAATGAAGTCCCACACTGATCTCTCCAAAGGATTTCCAGGATGTAGGTGGATTTGGAAAGGTTCGCATTTGCTTTGATCCCTAGCCATTTGTCAGGACCTCCTTGGTGAATGAGGAATACCTGTGACAAAGCGTGCAGAGTAAACCTCAGGCAAACTTTCAAGAAGCTATAGGGCTGCTGGGCAAGTTATGGTCAAGACCTACATTGTTAGAATTGGTCCAGAAACCCAGCTTGCTAATAACTGGTCTTGGCAGGTGACTAACAGCCTGAGCATATTATTTGGCATTTCCCAGTACTCCAGCCAGAGTAGGATTTCTGCATGTTTGGGACTGTAACCAAACGTGTACTCTTGCCTAGGAACATGCCTCACCTTCTGCCCTTCACCCCAATCCCATGCCATCCAAGTGACAAGGATAACTATCAGTGACTTGCTGAACTTGTCTGAAAGGTTGCGTTCCTCATGGGGTATGGTAGGAAATCTTTCTTTACTTTGAAACTTTAGAGGATGGTTGGAGCTGAGCAGAAATTAGTGCCAGTGCCCTTGTAACGGCTAGACACTTATCACGAAGTTGTGCTACATCAGTGATGGTGCATCCGCAAAGGTGTTTGGTCTTGATAAGGGTTTGAAGAGGCAAACTTTGTTTTTTCAAACAGTTATTGGGCTCTATTTCAGTTTCTTAAAAGAGAGAGGGAGGGAAAGATATATTCTTTTCTAAATAGTAAGGAAAGTTTATAAAAATAATTCCTAAGTTACTCATGTACCATTTGCCTTAGCTCTGTGGGGAGTGTGTGTGTGTGTGTGTGTGTGTGTGTGTGTGTGTGTGTTTATGCAAGCATGCACACACGGCACATGGCTGCTGTATTCATACTTAGTGTAAGGCCTAAAATGCATACCAGATTGTCTGTATAACCTTGGAAAGTTTTTTTCTCCTTTATTTCTGTTTCTTTTAGTCCCAGTTTTGGTCAAATTATGTTTTCTGATTATGTTCTCAGAAATTGTTAAATAAAGGACTATGGAAAAAATCTATAATTCAAAGTATTCCAGGCTTTTTAATAAGTATTACAATAGGATGATGTTGTTTAACCTATCCACTTGATATAAAAAGCCAAGCAAATGGAAATGTGATGTATTTAAGAAGGCATTTCTTAGAGAGAGAGAGAAATAAAAGAGCATACTTTGAAAATAACCAAGTAACTGTAGCAACTTTTCTTCTTGGCTTGAGCCTAGGGATAGTAACAGATAAATGTTATCTGTAATGCAGGCCACACTGGATCATTAAAGCCTGTCTCTGTGAAAATGTTGAATGCACAATATGGCAGTTGGTGATGCTATTTCATTTGGAAAGGTTTCTATTAGATCTTCCTTAAGGAGAGGCAGGAAATGCCCTGGCCGTCAATTTGAGAAGGAATAGGGAATTTCACCCACCTGTGGGCACCCTGCCTGCAATGTTTGCCCGTGTGCCTGTGGATGCCGACTTTTTTTGCTTTCACTGGCAGGAAGTAGAATTCTACTCTTCATTCTAAGCTGCATACCCTTAGGAACTATGTGCTCTGAGGGAGATGGCACCTTTTGGTCTTTGGAAAAGAGAGCAATTTCCTGTGCACCCCTTAGGAGTCTTCAGGGGCTGATGGAAAGAGTCGTTCGTTTCAAGGGTTTCACCTTGGGGGCTTTGCCACTGAGTGCAGAACAAGGAATTTCCCTGATGAGTCCAAACTCAGAATAAACGCTAGTGAAGAATCCATAGAGCTGGAAGGACTTAAGCCTCCAGGGAGAAAAGCAGTAATTTATAGATCTCTCTAGAAATTATGGTTGGGTCTCAACCCAGTCTTCCTCAGTCATGTGACCGGAATTCAATTATCAATGCCATAAATAATCTTGTGAATGGAAGTAGTGTGTTTGGCAGCAAATTTCTGCTTCCCAACGAGAAATGAACGTTTGGAAGTTATTAGAAATAATGCCACGCTGGCCATGATTCCGAAGGCAAAGGGCCACAGATGCAGAGAGCTACATCCCTGGAGGAAGTAGGTTTCAGAGGAGTCAGCTACCTGCTAGGGATGGGTATTGTGAAGGTTTGATGTGTTCTTTTAAATACATATTTAAAGCAGTCTGTATTTAGGAGTGTATTTATAATTGGCTGTAGGGTAAAGCTGGCCTGTTGATGCATAACAGGGTTGAGCTTCTGGTTCCATTAGCATCTTTGAAATATTTAACAAGAACTTGACTTTAGCGTATGAGCTCTTCCAATCACTGCTGGAGACAGGCAGCCCATGGTGCATGGGTCTGGTTGTAAAACCAGCAGGCAGCCCCTTTGTTTCTGCACCTTGCCCCAAGCCCAGTGTTCTAGACTAGGGAAGGTCAACTTTGTCCAGTCAGGGGTCTGAAAATAGCCATCCCCTACCTATCCACAGCCAGTAACAATTTATGTCCCCAAGATAGCAAAGAGTGCTGATTTAATTCATTTTACAACCAGTGTCCTTTCATGGGAGAGAACAGGCTGGTAAAATTGTTTCATGAATCAGAACGTTTTTCTTGGTTATTTATAACATAACTTGACTGTCCAGCTACTCAGGGCTTCTTCGTTCAATTGAGAAAGTCTATTGAATCCAAAAATAATCATCCTTTATATTTGTACAGTGTTTGCAGTTTTATAAGGAACTCTTCACATCCATTTTCTCATTTGATTTTTCTGACAACTCCATGCAGTAGACAGGGCAGGTATTGTTACCTGCAAATTACACACGAGGCACCTGAAACCCAAGTGCTGGTTAAGTCCTGCTCAGGATTTCACACACTAAATGACCGAGATTTTATGCTGGCCCCTACACCTGGGCAGTTTCCACTGTCCCAGTTTGACACACTTGGAAAGTTCTTTGCTCATCTAGGAAAGAAAAATTGGAGGTTCTTGCTGAAGAGCTTGGGGGTCTGCTGGGGATACAGCTATGAAAGTGTTGCATTCGCTAAGAAGTGAGACCAAAGAGCAAAGAGGTCCAGGGACGGGGCCCTGTCCTATAGTCCGTCCCCCACTGTGATCATGGGCAAGCTGCTGAGCTCATTGTCATAATTCCCCTTGGTCTCCTTCCCCTTGCTTCTGTGGGCCCGGTGAGATGTTCCTGTGAAAGGGGAGAGAGCACCATGGAAGGAACGTCCGATTTATGGTCAGGTGCCTGTGTCCACCTGTGTGACTTGAGACAAGTAACAGCTCCTCCCTGCCTCAGTTTCCCCACGGCTGGCATCAGGGTGAGACCTGGGGGTGTAAAATGAAGCATAGTGACCTCTTCTCCACAGCTTTCAGTTAGTGTAACTGTGTTGAGGAGCAGTGAACAGAGGTACTGGTAAGAGCAGAACAGATGGGGAAGTGGTGGAGAGGAGGATGGCTGTCCCCACCTTCAGCATGGTCTGTGACACTGTGTTTCAGCTTTCATTTTGTCTTCCACCTTCCCCCCTCCTCAAGGTGAGATGTCCCCAAGGCAAAGACAGCAAGGAGGTGAAGGTATCCTGCAGGTGGAACGGCCTGTGGCTCAGTGCAGGTACAAAAGCCCTGCACCAGGTCTGCCCCCAGCCTGCCTCGATTTGGAAACACGTGCGCACTCAGCAGGCCAGGGCCGTGTGCAGAGCTCTTCTGGAGGCTTTTCCCAGGCAGTGCTACCTGCTCTGAAAGCTCCACGCATGCCCACACGCACTTCACAAAGCAGATGGTTTCTTTTGCTTTCTGTGTGGTCTAAAAATGAAATGGACTTTTAATGGAATGAGTTGGGGAATTCCACACTCAATTATGAGTCCAGTGCAAGGGCAGAGATCCGGTCTGGCACAGCTTGTAGAAGAATGTGTTACTCCTGCTTTCAACTGGCCTTGGGGTGGGAAGGTGAGAAACAGGAAGTGAGTCAATGAAGCTGCCTCTCAGTGGTCCAGAACCAGCCAGCAGCCAGGTATCTGCTGTTTGTACTGAGAAAGAGGGAGGGGCTCGCTTGCTGCCTTGCATTCCACAGGGTGATGTGGAAGGGCAAACTGCAGCCCCTCCTGTCTGCCTGTGTGCCAGGCACTGAGGATAGGAAGACAAAGGCCGTGTCTCTGAAGAGGATTCGCCTGGGCCACTTTCCGTGAGGCTTAGGTTAGGCTTTGAATCCTAAAAGCTAGGGTCTTTGGATGAACTCCTGAGAGGGCCCTTGAAGACCTGTCTTCTTTCTTCCTGGGAGTGTCCTGGCATGCGGTGAGCAGCACCTGTAGCAGAACTAGGTTTACATTTTGGTGCTCATGAAAATGTGGCCTCCTCCCCAGTGCCAGTGTAGGGGTTTCCAAAAAATACATTTCTTACATTTTGGCTTTTTTTTTTTTTTTTATCAACAGACCAGTTTCCAAAACATTACTCATTGACTTTTTTTTTTTTTAAAGATCTATTTATTTATTTGAAAGGCAAAGTTACACAGAGAGAGGAGAAGCACAGAGAGAGAGAGAGAGAGAGAGAGAGGTCTTCCATCCACTGGTTCACTTTCCAATTGGCTGCAACGGCTGGAGCTGCACTGATCCGAAGCCAGGATCCAAGAGCTTCTTCCGGGTCTCCCGCACAGGTGCAGGGGCCCAAGAACTTGGGCCATCTTTTACTGCTTTCCCAGGCCTTAGCAGAGAGCTGGTTTGGAAGTGGAGCAGCCGGGACTAGAACCGGCATCCATATGGGATGCCAGCGCTTCAGGCCAGGGCGTTAACCCACTGCACCACAGCACTGGCCCCACTCATTGACTTTTAAACTAAGGTTTTCTATGTTGATTTTTATTATCATTTTGAGATCATGGGAAATGCATACTATATTGAGTTTTATAACTGTTGGAAGAGGAGTACCAGGTGTTTAGTAGTGGTTGTTTTTAATCTAGAGGTTACCATAACCCTCTCATTCCTTCAAAAGATGTGGCATTGGAAATGAACCCATACCACAGGAAGCCTTATTGTAATGGGCCTGTATTTTTTTTTTTAAGATTTATTTATTTATTTGAAAGGCAGAGTAACAGAGAGACAGAGTAAGAGAGAGAGAGCTTGTATCTGCTGGTTTACTCCCCAGATGGCTGAAACAGCCAGGACTGGGCTGGGCCGATGCCAGGAGCCCATAACTCCATCTGAGTCTCCCATGTGAATGGCAGGGGCCCAGGCACATACACCATCTTCTGTTGCTTTTCCAGGAGGATTAGTGGGGAGCTTGAGAGGGGACATGGAGCAGCTGGGACATGAACTGGCATTCATATGGTATGCCAGCATCGCAAGAGGAGGCTCAACCTACTGCCGTAATGCTGGTCCCTAAGGGCCAGTATTGTAGAGGGTTTCTTCTGTTTGTTTGTTGTCACATGCTATAGTCTATATGAGTCAGTTTTTCCCAGGTTACTTCGTTTTCATGTGACTGCCACATACAAGTGTCTGTTTCCTTCCTGAGTCAAGGCTTCTCAAGTGTTTATTGAACAGTTTTTTTTTTCTGAAATTTTTTCTTTAATGTTAAGATTTAATAATTTTTAACATTTTTCCATATTCACTTCATATGTAGATAGACACATATGCATAGGTACTATTTTTTCTTGAAAACAAATATTAATATCACAAAATGTGGAATTTGTGATAGAGATCATCAAGTAAGGAAAGCAAATATACTGTTACATCCATGGTATAATTCATTCACTAGTTTTTTGACACATACTATGTGCCATATACTGTATCAGGCATGCTTCTGCCGTCAGAGAGCCCACAGTGTGGTAGGAGGAGTGAAGATAATGAAGTTTTCTTTGTTACAGAATTTGATCCAGAGTGTTAACAGTTATCTTTTCTTTCTTTACATTTTATTTTCTTATTTATTTGAAAGACAGAGGTGGGGGGAGAGAGAGATATTCCATCCGCTGGTTCAATCCCCAAATGTCCGCAACAGCCAAGGCTGGGCCAGGCCAAAGGCAGGGGCAGGAACTCCATCCACGTCTTCCAAGTGGGTGGCAGGGACCCAACTACTTGAGCTGTCACCTGCTGCCTCCCAGGGTGTGCTTTACCAGGAAACAGAATCAGAAGTGGAGGTGGGATGCCAGCAAAGCATTGTGATAGGGGATGTGGTATTTGGTATCCTCCGTGGCTTAACCTTAACCACCCCATCACAGCCACAATCCCTGCCCCCAGGGCTCTATTTTTTGAATGAGATCTAATCAAAATGGGTTTCAGAGGTTGAGCCAAAACTTAGATGCACAAGATTAGTGTGGCAAGGAGATAGAAAGGGTGGTACCTGCAAAGCAGGGCAAAGCTAGGGAAGAGAGAGGGTGCTCCAGCTCTTTTGTCTAGTTCAGCAAGGCAAGAGTCAGCAGAGGAAAGCCAACAGACATGCCACCTGTTGTAGAAGCTGACCGTGGCTGGCGAAAGGTGACTTGGAGGGCCATATTTACATCTTCCTGGGTGCTAATTATTCTCCTTAAATGTTGCCCTTGTTTTTATTACAAATGTTATTGTTTTAAGTTGGATCATATTGTAGGATCAGGGGGCAGGCATGAGTGAGTGAATGATAAAGGCCTTTTACTTCTTAAAAATTTCTTATGAAGGTTTATTTATTTGAGAGTCAGAGTTACAGAGAGAGAGAGAGAGAGATAGAGAGAGAGAGAGATCTTTCATCTACTGGTTCATGTCCCAAATGGCTGCAATGGCTGGGGCTGGGACAGGCTGAAGCCGGGAGCTTATACCTCCATCCAGGTCTCCCACATGGGTGACAGGGGCCCCAGTACATAGCCATCCTCTGTTGCTTTCCAAGGTGCATTAGCAGGGAGCTGGATTGGAAGTGGAGCAGCCAAGACTTGAACCTGAGCTCATATGGGATGCCTGCGTCTCGGGCAGGTTAACCTGCAATGCACACTGGCCCCAATAAAGGCCTTTAAAAAACTGAGTCCTACCAGGTTCTTCCTTTCATCTCCGAGAAACAGAATATTTTGAGGTTTAGAATACCAGGAGATAAAACATTTGGCTGAGTGGGTTTCTTCCCTTGTAATTTTACTTCCATTTAAAGTTTTTTTCATATAAAGTATGTTGATTTGAAAAATAATTTCTTTCTTATTGTAAATGGGTAATATCTTAAGTATAGAAAATTCAGAACAAGAAAAGATATATGAATGAATGCTAAAATTAACCTATTACTAGTCAAAAGACTGTAGAGTTACAGTTGTATATTTTTCCTTTTAAAATTTTTTTCTATAATTACACACATTCTTTTTAATACAAATATAATCACACTACAATAAACTGATTAAAACATTAATTCAAACGATATTTGTTTATTATGTTTCTGTGTTATATATTCATTCTTCACTTGGCAAAATCAAGCTCTGAAATCATCTAGAGGGAACTCTGGCCATTATTGGGAATATAAAAAATAAGAAAGTAGAAATAATTATTTCCTCTCTTTTCATATTTAGTTCTCTGCATTTCTGGAATAAAAAAGTCAAAAGAAACTTATTAAGAGTTAGTTCAGGCCGGCGCCGCGGCTCACTAGGCTAATCCTCCGCCTGTGGCACTGGCACTCGGGGTTCTTGTCCTGGTTGGGGCACCGGTTTTGTCCTGGTTGCTCCTCTTCCAGTCCAGCTCTCTGCTGTGGCCCGGGAGTGCAGTGGAGGATGGCCCAAGTGCTTGGGCCCTGCACCCCATGGGAGACCAGGAGGAGGCACCTGGCTCCTGGCTCCTGGCTTTGGATCAGCACGGTGCACTGGCTGCAGCGCACCAGCCGTGGCGGCCATTGGAGGGTGAACCAACGGCAAAAGGAAGACCTTTCTCTGTCTCTTTCTCTCACTGTCTAACTCTGCCTGTCAAAAAAAAAAAAAAAAAAAAAAAGAGTTCAAAGATCACTTTAAATGTTGTAATGGAGTCATGTTTCTACAATCTCCTACACTTTCATATGCATCTTTAGCAGTATTTAGTGAATTCACAACGACTGTCATAATAATTCTAAGCTTAAAACAGCAGCAGTAATAGTTGTATGTATGACTTCACTTTCTGCACACCAGCTCATTCAGTTCTTGTAACTGGCCATTATCACTATTCTAAAGACAAGGCAACGAAAGCAGGGAGAAATGAATCCTGAGGCGTGCCAGGGTCCTCAGGTAAGGTCGTAATCATAACACAAGGTTATACATATATATTTAGAATAATGTTTACAGAAAGGATGTTTTCTGTTGTGTGTCTGTATCCCCCACTATATGGAAGTCTGTATTTGCCTCTGGTCAGCGCTCCTTTCCAGAATGCCCTTCCTCAAATTGGCGGCATCCTGCATAAAGAAGGGCCATCATCGAGTGTCTCTATTATTGGTGCTGTAAGACCTTGACATTTGCAAACTTTATTTTTTCTCTTTTGTCCCACACAGTAGCCACTCTTGCAAATCAACCTTGGGAAGTTAGCATTCTTAATGAAGATCTATCGGAGACTTTATCTTTAGACAGTAAATCAGCTCCTTCAAGGCACCATTCATCTCTTCCTTGGAGCGCATGAATTGGTATATGGCACCTTCCAAGAGCTCATTTATCTTACGTGGGTCCCTAGTTATTCCCTCTGCCCGCTTCCCCTAGATGGCCAGAGATCAAGGCAGAAATGTAGTAGAGTATGGCTTTGTGCTTTGAAAGTTGCCAAGGTCAGCTAAGGTGCTTTTAGCATTGGCTTGCAGAGAGCTGGTCTCGAGTACCACCCACACCTTTCAGGGTGCTGTCATGTACCCCAGCAAGGGAGTTATTTTGCTAAGGCATTTGAATCATGCTTGGTTAATTAAAGGTGGCTAATTAAGTGGCAAGCAAAACAGTAGGGGAAGAAATTTGTTACCTTGAAAGTTTTTCCCTCAACATTTATCCAGGTCCTATTGGTGTCCTTTTGGTTTTACAACTAATTTTTTTTTCCTAAGCGTTTATTTGGAAGGCAGAGTTACAGCATGAGAGAGGGACACACACATACGCACACACACACACACACACGGAGATCTTCCATCCATGGTTCGTTCCCCAAATGATCACAATGGCCGGGGCTGAGCCAGCCCAGAGCCAGGAGCTAGGATCTTCTTCTGGGGTCTCCCACATGGGAGCAGCGATCCAAGGACTTGGGCCATCTTCCGCTGCTTTCCCAGGCCATTAGCTGGGAGCTAGATTAGAAGTGGAGGAGCCAGGACTTGAACTGGGGCCCCTATGGGATGCCACCATTGCAGGTGGTGGCTTTACCTGCTATACCACAATGCTGGCTCTCATAGCTAATTCTATATTAATGACAATGATAAACTTGTATTTAGTACTCAGGGTACGTGCTGGGTGTGCTTACAAATACTCTGTTATTTTTTTTTCTTATCCTACCACGATGTTGGACACATTACTGTCCTTTCGCATGGGAGAAGCTGATCATCTCTGAGGTTCAGTAACTTCAGAATTCATCATCGGGGGGGAGGGGCAGAATCAAGATTCAGAGCTAGGTGTCTCCAGCTTGGGCCTCTGTGCCGCGGGAAGCCTATGGCTTCCATGGAATCATCTGCTTGTGGAGGAGAATGATGCAGAGTAACACTGAGACAATGAACTAGGCGAACAGGCTACTAGTATGAGGTCCAGTGAGCAGTGGACCCCAAAGCCAGGCTTTATATTGCTGTTGGAGCTAACGCTTGCTTTGATGGTTTGGATTTCCTCACCAACAGACTTGGAGACAAACATCTGGATGCAAGCAGTTTATCTGGGAGGTGATCCCAGGAAGTCTGTAAGGGAGTGAGCCAATGAAAGGTATCTTAACAAGCAGGTTATCACTGTGTGCAACTGGAGCTCAGTGCCTCTGCTTCCCCTCTCCAGTGACTGCAGAAAATGCCTCTTGATTATTTCACTGAGGAGCAACCCTTGCCCCTCATCAGCTAATGGTTGACTTGAGTGCATGAATTCTCCTGCACATCCAGCCTGTTCCACCCTACTGTGTGCAAAGGAAATGCTCTGAGGCAGAGAGACACAGGTATTGGTGCCTGAGACTGGAAAGCATCTCTGCCCCAGCTGCAGGTGACCTCCAGGATGTGGTGGGCAGCATGTGGGCAGGGCACCGATAATTTCTACTGCATTTGCTTTTGAAGCCAGCAGCAGTGGTGATAAAAATGCATCCAGACTGATATCCCTGGCTTTTTGGGGATTGTCAACCTTGTGTTGTTGTTGTTGTTATTATTATTATTTTAATTGGAAAGGCAGAGAGACAGACAGACAAGAATTTTCCATCTTCTGGTTTACTCCTCAAATAATGACAGTAGCCAGGGCTGGGCCAGACCAAAGCCAAGAGCCAGAACTCTATCCAGTCTCCCACCTGGGTGGCAGGGACTGAAGTACTTGAGTCATGATCTGTTGCCTGCCAGGGTGCTCATTAGCAGGAAGCTGGATCAAAACTGGAACGAGGACTGGAATCCAGGCACTGTGATATGGTTGCAGGCATTCTAAACAGTGGCTTACTGGCTATACCAAGTGCCTGCCCAGCCACACTTGTGTAGATCAGCGAGGCTGTAGGGTAGGCAATGAGGCTAGGTTTACTCTCAGAAGAGGAAAATAGGATTTAGAATCAGATCACTGGGGCTTGGTCCTTTTTCTGCCAGTTTTTAGTGATGCACTGGACTAGTTACCTCTTTTCTCTGAGTGTCAGTTTTCTTGTCTGTGAGGGGCCCGAGCTGCCTCCCAGGCTTTCCATGTGGCACTGTGCATGACAACTTTTGTGAATTATGGAGCACTGTGCGACCTTCCTGTTCTTGTCCTTGGAGCTCCTGACTGAGGACTCTCTGGGAGGACTGGGTGTGGGCAGAGCTCTGGGGGCAGCTGGTGGCTTTGTGAGAAGTGCCTGAAGAGTTGTGTCCTTACAGCCCAGGAACACTGTCTTCAGATGTCCTGCACACTGGGAGTCAAGTGTGAGAGAGGTCCAACCCTGTCTAGGCACCCCCTTCTTGTGAGATTTCCCATCTTGCACCAGGGTGAGGCTGTGTCTTCAGCCGCTCCCTGCAGAGCACGGCTTTTTCTGGTGAAAGTTGATTTGAATGTGCAACTCCAATGGAGCAAGCACTGGCCTTTCCAGCGGAGAGGCCACAGTGACTTCCATCTTGGCTGTTTCAGGCTGTTCTCTGACCAAATACCAATTCTGTCTTCTGACCAGCTGGCTGAGACCCGGTGAGTCAGGCCCCAGCACTCATAAAGTGAAGTTGACCCTCCCAGAGCCAAGAGCTAACTGAAGAGTCAGAAAGACACTCTGGTAGCCTCGGTTCAGTGCCTCCCCACTTCTCAGGAGGGGTCATGCTGCCAGCAGGCAGGCTGTTGCCCCTGCCCCGAGCCCTGTCCATCGCCGTGCCTGGGACAGCAGTCCCTTCACACACTCGCTCCAGTTCACCCCTGGCTTGAACTCCATCACCCAGGAGGGAACATTAGAAAAACCCACACCTCTGACTCATGCTTTGATTTGGCGGCCTAAAGAGGCAAAGACGCCGTAAGGAGCTTTTAGGGGCCATCACCATGGAGCCTCTTTATTGCCGAGCAAAAGCCTTAAATGATAATGGGAAACCTCACTATTGATTGGCTGACTCTTAATTCTTCCTCTTTGGGTTTTGAAGTAGAAGTGATGGTCCAGAATATTTATATTACTCGTTGGATATATTAAATTAAACATACAAAAGTCCTATAACCATTTAAGATGAGGTTGCAGGACTGGTGAATAGGACTTTATTACTCGAAGAGAGAATAGTAGCTTTTAGTTGTGGCTTAGCTGGAAAGTATTCTGATGACAGAGGCACTGGGACTCTTAAAAGGAGCTCAGAGTGTATTTCTTTTAAAAAAGTTCTTCCGGCTCATCCTTGATAAGCCACCCATATTTGTGGTGTGATGAGGGTATGGTGACAAAGACTTGACTTCTGTCTTGGCTGACGGTACACCCCACTGACATCTTGGCAAAGGCTGGCATTTGGCTGTTAAGCATGGTGCTTAAGTTCTGGGGCTGCAGATCCAACTCCCTCTCTAGTATGTCTGCTTCTGTGAGAAGCCTCAAGAAGTACAACCTCACTGTCATGTAGGATTTAGAATCTTTATTTCTGTGTCTCATCTGAAGCCCACCAGAAGTTAATGTGCAGGAGTGTCAGTCGATTCTATTCTATGCCAGGGCTGGCATCAAAGGACTAAACTTTTTATTGTTAAGTCAGTCCTCAGGGTTTTAAAGGCTTTGACCCCTGGCGAAAAATACAGGGTCTGAGGCAGTGAAATAGTTAATATGACTGCCTCCCTTACAGGTTTCCCCAGATATGCTTACTTGCCGTACAATGGATAATTGTTAGCTCTTGTTGTGCAGATGCTGTTGCAGATGGAGTCCTGTACCTGCATGCATAGCAAATGAATTAGACTGGCAATCCCCTTTATAAAGCATAAATATGTAATTTGTTCAGCTGTTGTAATTAAATATGTATGTGTGAAACAGCCACCATTCAGGTCATTAATGATGCGCCATGCCAAATTAGAGCTTACAGACAGTAATGTACATTGTGGTGCAATGAGGGAATTGCAAATAACATAGCTAAGCCTTTCCTTGTGAAGGGATGCATTCAGCAGCTTTAAAAAGAATATTTACATTTGTAACATCATTTTTATTTAGTAGGTACATTTTTGTTCAATGTCTGTAAGATGGAGTTACTTTCATCACCAACTTAGTTTTATTATTGTTTTAGCATTTTATTGTACAAATGCCACAGATTTTATTAAATATGCTGCTTAGTGATAAGTCTTAAGTATCTACTTAGATATAAAACAGCAGTTACCCCTGGTTTTCTACATGATTGTGATAGAATTGATGTATCATAGCACCTTGGAATGCCTTATTTCATTGCAGTGAAAAAAATAACACTTCATAAGATTTTGCCTCTATTCCCCACTGATAGATAAAGAAATTCCTCTGATAGTAAACAGTATTTTTATTTCCATAGAAATTGGGCTGAGAAAAATGCAGTTATCAAAACATAAACAAATAGAAGTGGTAAATTTGCCCCTTGTGCTTTAATTCCCAATGAATTACTTGTGAATCTGAGGAATTTCCTAAGAAAAGTGTCATCCATGGGTCAGAATGGCTGTTTTTTAGATTGTTAAGGCTCCAAGTTTGTAAAGTTAATGCGCTTGGGAAAATTATTGCTGGGTCCTTTTTCTCCTGGGTTTCAGGTTACAGTCTTTGAAAATACTTGAAGCTGATATTTAAATATATTGAACTATTTTTACTTTAAATTCTTTCTGTATTTGTATTTTGGTTGCCTACAGACAACCTATTTTTAACACACATGTTGTTTTGACGGTTCATACTGAGACTACAAGAGCTCACCATCTTGACCTTTCTGTCCACCAGGGCAGCAGGAGGAAGCGCCTCTGAGTTAATTCTGTCTTGTTCACAGCTGGGAACAGAACATTCCTCTGTGATCCCCTTGCACATGATTCGCTGAGATCTCTTGGAAGCCTGACTTGATACTTTAAGTCCCGGCTTCTGAGGTCGAACACAGATCAAAGTTAGTGGTACAACTGGTTAAAAATTAGACAGGACCAATATGGTTGTTAAAAGTTTCACCATCAATGGAAAAATGGGACTATTTGATCCATGATTTCAGTTTTGCAAAACATTCAAATTTAAAAATTTCCGTAAGCCTAAGATTAATTAAGATTCAGGATCTTAAAGAACTTTCAAAGTTAGAATTCTAAGTTTTGTATGGATATAAAATCTTTATTTTCAACTAATGGTAAATGTTTCAATTAAGTAAATGTGTATTTTATTTGAAACAGATGAAATCATAACAGCGTGGCTTGCTTTAGCTAAATTATTATCCTCTAATATAAAAAAAAACTTAAAAGAAGTTCTTATCTTCATATTTCTTGATTTTCCTGTTCCATTTTCCATATAACTTTGTGGTTCAGCTAAACAGAGGCATTTCACTTACAATGTTGAAGAAAAGAAAAGTTTGATCCATGCATTATTTATAAAGATAGAAATGTTATATGGATGATAATAATTTAAAAACATTGACTTTTTGATTATATTAAGACTGAATACTGAGCGCCATGAAAAGGCTTTACTCTGTCAGCTACATGCTCAGCACGGACTATGAATCCATAACTTTTTACAAAAGCTTTTCTTGGGGTTCTTTTTTTCATTCACTTCCTTTATCCCAGTTTGAGATCTTCCATCTTTTGATGGGTACCTTCTCTTATTTCTTCCTGATTCAGAACTGCATTACTGGTGAAATGGTGCAATGTACATTTCGGTTTTTAGAGAGGGAATGTGTCGGATACATTGCTGCATTTAAAATATTTGGTTGCAAAGAGCTTTGCAGTTTCTTCCATTTTCTTGTAGGGCTTTCACAGATACTTAAATTTACCAAATGATGATTGAGGAATTTAATGACAGAAAACTTAAGAGATGGGAATTAGGAGGCACTATACCTGAGAAGGTGGGAGTGTGCCAAGAGGTCACAGGCCCTAGCAAGGTAGTTCCAAGGAGCAGTCACTTGCTTGGCAGCATGGTTTGGCTGACTCTGGCCCCTTGCTCTGGAGGAACATGTGTGAAACCCTCAGTGTGTCTTTTGGTCTTGTGTTAACTGTGGCAAGGCTGTGCATTGAAGAACATGACCATTACTGAAAGGGTGGGAACACCCAGTGGCCAGTGGCCAGTGGCCAGGTGCGTTAAGATAACACCACAGGCAGGCTCGGCCAATCGGAGGCGATCTTTTGCTGGCAGTGGCTCCTTTGGCCACCACTGCAGTAAACACTTTCCCTTGGATGTTGGTTTTCTGTTGTGTCTGGCAGCTACACAGGGCTGCTTGAACTTTAGCCAGAGGCAAATATTTATACATCAGAGTGTGCAGTGTTCAACTGGTCAGGCCTGAGAGGGAGAGTGGGACCTCCGTGCCTTTTAGCCAAAGAGGATGCGACCTTCCCCCACCCCTTCCCTTTCCACCGAGCCGTGGGGAAGTGGGACCATGGTGGAGGTCATTTGAGCTGCATGTGCTTCTTTCCAGAACGCAGACACGTGCGAACTCGGGGGGGCGTGCTGACGTTCCTGCGTGCTCCTTTAATTCCTCTTGGAAAGTTTACAGTTAATATTTTCCCTGGAACATTGTCAAGCTTTTGACAGAGCCTGAGTGTATGCCGAACTGTGAAATTGAGCCGGAGAAGCAAGTTGTGAGAAATCTGTTTCTACTCAAACCCGTAAGGTTTATTTAAAAAAACAAAAAACAAAAACAAAAACAAAAACAACAGACACACGCAACTTCAGGGGGGGAACTGAGAAGGGACTCGGCTGCCTTCTCGTGGTGCGGGCTCAGGCCGCCATTTTAAGGAGCCGGCGAAGGGCGACGTTCCGCTCCTTACATGGCGGCTGTATTTACTCGGCCGCAGCCAATCACGCCGGCTGTGCCAAGCCACGTGACGTGCCACGAGGGCACGCACAGCCATTTCCTTGTTTCTGAAAAACTTGCTACCTCCACAGAGTACTTTACCTTGTTTTGCATGCCAAATGTTCCTGCAGAATGTGTCTAGCAGACTGGCATTTGTCCATAAAGTTATTTTAGTAGGTAAAAAGTCTCTGAGCACTTGAGCTTTGTGCATTCTTTATGTAAAATGGATTTCCCTTCTTGGCCAGAGGCCAAGGGTACAGCACACTCGCTGGGTGAGAAGAGAGCTGCTCTGCTGAGAAACTGGTGGACCGACACACTCTAATTTTTTGGCTTCTGACCAAACAAGCTAGATGGATGCCAAAATTCAACAAAATAACACATTATTGTGTGATAGGAGCCGTGCTCCAAGAGAGCAGGAACTCAGAGGAACTTCATACTGGCCCTTTTTAAGAAAGCATTGTCACTTCGGGGCGGTTTCTTAGGGAAAGGAGAGGAAAAAGGCAAAATGCAACCTAGAGTGAGGTGTAATTCGCACATAAACACGGAGGCAGGAACTAAAAACAGAGGAGTTTGAAATTACTTTTATGAACTTTTCCCAGACATAACACACAGTTCCCTGCCTTGACTTAACTCACACGTTTTTTAACCCTGTAAGTTCCATCTATCAGAGCTGAGCACCGGATTACTTAACATTAATGTGAGAGCGAATGTGAGATTTGAACATTTTAAAAAGGTTTTGAAGTCCAAAGATAGCCACAGATTCCAAACATGGAGTTTTGTCATGCTAATGAGTAAGGGAAAACTTTGTCCCCTGACATCTGATTTTGAGTGGTCAGTTACTAATGACTTGTGACATCAACAAGTCTTTTGGAAGCTCTCTCTACCTCAGTTTCCCCAGACTGCTGTGTAGGATACAGAGATTAAAGAAGATAGGATTCCTCTGAGCTCTAAAGACATGAGCAGTTGAATTTGAATAAACAGCTGAGATAATTATAAATTTAACTCCAGTGTTTGTACAGAGATTTGTTAATCAAAATGAAGAAAAGGGGAATTATCTCATTCCAGCCGCCACCATCCCTATATAGACCATTTCAGTAGTAATTCTGAGTATTTCCGCCCTTCTTTTCCTTTGCACAGCAACCAGAGTGATATTTTAAAGCAGTACACTACTTTATATCACCCTTCTGCTTAAAAACCTTCCTGGTTTCCTATCCATTTAGAATAGAACCTAGATTTGTTACTATGGTCTACAGAGATGTTGAAGATGAGGATCTGGCTTCCCTCTCTACCTCTGTAAGCCTGCTTTTTGCCTTGGTGCCTTGATGCCTTGATGCTCCAGCCTTCCTGGGCTGCTTTTGATGTTTGTGAACTGCCAACCCCTTTGCTTCTTGTCTGCCTAGACTGTAGTTTCCTAGCTCTTCTTGTGGCTGCCTTGTTCCTTCTTTTCAGCTCCCAGTTCAAATGTAATCCTATTTAGAAGAATTTTCTGTCTAAAACCGGCCTTCTCTTTATATTTCTCATAGTACTTGAAACAATCTGAAATGCTCTTGTTGAAGTATTTGATTACCCATTTTATTTATTTATTACTCTTTTCCATTACAATTTCAGCTACACAAGGACAGGACTCATACTTACCAGTCTCTTTCCACTGTGTTTGTACCTAATCACATTGAGAATGAATATTGGAATGAAACACTTACAAGATGAAGTACTCTAAAATACATACTTCATTTACCTTAAATGTCACGGAAGAATCCTTTGTTGTACCAGAAGACTTCTATTACAAAATGCCTTATTAAATTAATGTTTTTTGCTCTCTGTTGAGAGTGAGCACATTGGTTCGGAGAGGTCAAAACTGTGGAGCATCAGGCTGTCTGTCTGTGAATCTTGGTGCCACCGTGTGACCTCCAGCAGGTGACTGAGCCACTCTAATCTCAGTTTCCTCATCTATAAAGGGTGATTGAAATAGTGGCCACACCATGGGATTATTGTAAAGGTTAAATGTGATATAACTGTAAAATTCTTATCGCACAGATATTCTCTGTTACTACTACTGTTGCTGCTGTTGCTGTTAATTAATAACTGTGGCAGGCTCAGTACCAGGCAGTGAGCATGGGATTGTGGTGGGAAATGGTCCTTCCTGTGTAACTGGTGAGTCAGTGGAGGAGTCTCTATGTAAATAGGTGAATTACTCTCCTGCATTGTGCCTAGAGCACTAACAGCACACAAACAGATGAGCAGTCGAGCAGACGTTAAAGAACACAGTAGAGGGAGCAACTGCCTGATAGCAGACAACAAAGATGCCTTGGGGAAGTAGCATTTGAGACAGATTAAGCTGCCTTTTAGGTAAAATATGTTCCTTGGAGATAGTAATAAACTAATAACAGCTAATACCTATGTAAGTCTTTCGCTAATGCACCAGGCTCTAAATGTTTTACGTAGATTATCTCATTTCATCCTTGCAGTAACCCTGTGAGGCTGTATTGCTAGCACCCCCATTTTATGGAGAAGAAAACTGAACCAAAGAGGGGGTCAGTGGCATGCCCGAGATTGCAACCCTACCAGGCACACAGCAGTGCCGGGATCTGCATGTCTGTGCTGTGGGAACGCAGGTGCTGTCCCTGCTTAGTCACTTTGACAGCCCAGTGGTGTTCCCCTTTTGCCTTCATGATGTATGATAGGATTCTGTAAAAAACCAGCTTCACCCTGTTGACCCTTGTTGCCTTATTGGTAAAATGTCAGCTGCAATGTTTTCCGTATAGCTTATAGGGTGACCGTGAGAATTTAGTGAGATAATTCAGGTAAGTGCTTAGCATGTTGCCTGCTGGATGGTATACATTTGACAAAGGTTTGCTGCTACAACTGCTGTAGTTGTCAGGGGTACCACATTGGGATGAGGTCTGTGGCCCAGGGCCGCCTGATCCCCTCAGGTCTCAGGATAGCCCCTACCACGGGAGGCCCTCTTGCAAAGCGAGCAAAGCCCCAGCAGTTAAGTGGCATCCTATCCAGGTTGCTAGCGTCATCCCTCAGCTGCCTCTCCAACTGCCGGCATTGCCGTAGTGATTTCAAAATTACTCTTCCCATTTTATATTTCAACTCAGAAATGGATGCATCTGTGAGGCAGTTTGTTTTCCTGGGGAAGTGTAAGGAGCGCCGGCGGTGGCATGGAGATGCGCTCCGTTTAGACTCAATATTGCCACCCACGCCCTGCGCGGTGCAGAGAACAGCCTCAGGAGGATCTGTTCCTTCCCTCCCCACACCCGGCGGGCCTGAGCCCTGGGCTGCTGGCCTACAGCAGTGGGGAAGGACGGATTGCCCACAGTCCTGCTGCTGTGGTGCCAGAGTTGTAAAACGCAGCTGATGTTTGCCCTGTCTTGCAGATATCGGCATGGTGTGCATGCCCTGGTTCCTGGTTCGCTGTGCCTGCTACAAGCTGGGGCTGGTCCCCCCCCCCCCCAGCCCAATTTCCATCTCCCTTTTGTTGCTGGGGATCTGTGTGAGCGTGGCCTGTGCCTCTCTGTGACAACTAGGAAGAGCAGTCTCTGCTTCCTGGTGGAGGAGGACTCCGTGTTCCAGCTCTGGACAGCCAGGTTGGACCAGTTGTATAACTGAAGCAGAGGTAGCTTACCCTTGAAGTTTTCTTACATGATGATCTTTCGATTTCAGAGGAGGAAGAACACAGCCCCTCAAAGTACCCTGAGTTACAACATATAAATAGCCCTGCTGAGCTGAACAAAAGCGGCCATTGTGTGGTGTACTGCAAAGCAAGATAGATATGCGGAACTAAGAGCAAGATACCAGGGACTTCTTTTCTTCTTTCTTTTTTATTTTCTCTTGAAAAATTTATTTTCCTCACGTAAGAGTGCATTCGCTTAAGGATCTTAACACAAGATAATTTAATAATCTGGGTGCAAATACTGGCCCTGCCACTTGGCTGCTGTTAAATTTTAGGCAAATTAACTCTGAGCTATTGTCATCGTCATCATCGTCCTTTAGATGGATTCTGTAAATTAATCTTTGAGGGCATTTTTGGTAGACAGAAATAAGTTCAGGTAAGATAATAATCATTCAGTGTATTGGCAATTTTCCATCCTCAATAATTGGGGCCAGTTTTTGTCATTATTTTGCTGTTGGCTGTTGCTACCAAGCCATACTTGATTTGTATTTTTTTTAAGATTTATTTATTTGAAAGGCACAATTATGGAGAGGCATAAGCAGAGAGAGAGAGGTCTTCTATCTGCTGGTTCACTCCCCAAATAGCTGTAATGGCCAGAGCTGGGCCGATCCGAAGCCAGGAGCCAAGAGCCAGGAGCCAGGAGCTTCCTCGAGTCTCCCACACAGCCGTATTCTACTGCTTTCCCAGACCATAGCAGGGAGCTGGACTGGAAGTGGAGCAGCCGGGACTCAAATTGGCACTCATATGGGATGCTGGCACTGCAGGTGGTGACTTTACCATCTATGCCACAATGCCGGCCCTGATTTGTAATTTTTAAATCAATTACTCAGCAAGTCACAGAAATTGGCACCTGAGCTGGTATTCAAAGGCCAGGTGCAAAGTACTTAGGAGCTGCTTCCTCATGTGTAAAGTAAGTGTAGCAGTGGAGACCTCACAGGACTACTGCAGAGGTGCCACACGCCACATGTAAGCAATGCCCATTTCAGTGTCTTAAATCTCCAAGGGCCTCGCCATCCGCCAGGCAGTCGGGCTGGTAAGGGACCAGACATCTTGATTAAAGTCTCGAAGTCAGGAGCTCAGAGAGAGATTAAGGAGGAAGGTAGCTCTCTGTGGTCCAGAAGGAAACAGGTGTAGCAGGCCAGGGCAGGCAGGGGGTAAAAGAGACGGCCCCAGAAGGCAAAGCAGACCATCTCCAGGAGCCCTGAAGACCGGGAGGGGCAGTTGGGCCTGATCTTTGGGCAACAGCTCTGGACCTTTCACCTCCCTCCCATTCTCTGCCTGGGTCCACGTGGCAGCAGGACTGGGAGTCCAGATGAGGAGAGAAGGCTCTCCAGTGTGATTAAAAGGTGGGCACTGGTTGCCTCCCCAGCTTTCCCATAAATGGCTTGGAATCGGTGAGTTCACCACTGATATTTGATTATTGAGATTCAGTTTGCCTGTATTAAGATGACATCCTAGGATCTTACATCTCAGGAGACATTGGCTAAAGGGGTGCTAGGAATGTGGAATCACAGGTAAGCAAAAAATACTTGCTGATGGATTGATCAGGTTTGTATCGCATCTGAGATTCTAGGAACTTCAATTCCCATTTACAGTTTGAGGATAAGGGAAAATATCAGATATTGCTATTTCTGATTACAAGTCTTTAATTTTAATGATTTCAAATCAATTTAATGTAGTTAAATTAATTATGTCAAATAATTATATGTAATAGCATTTCTTGAATGCTGCTGTGTGGCACATAGGCCTCTACATCATTCATTTCATTTTAATCCTTATACTCCCTGTGGGGTGAGAGTCAGTTTATTCTCCTTTTCCAGACCAGCGAATTGGCACCAGGCAGGTGACTTCAGGAGTTGCCACTTTAATCAGTACACGACACTGTCTCCATCAGAAAACGTTCCTTTTCCATGATATGAGAGGTATTCAAAAAGTCCATGGGAAATGCATGTTATAAAAAAAAAAAAAAACTGTTTCTATTTTCTGTTTTTTGTACCAATGTAAACTTCTAATTCCATTTTCTCTGAACTTTTTGAAGCACCTTCATACTTTGCATTAATTCTTACCCCAGCCCCATGAGGCAAGTAAATCTCTTTATTTGACAGATATTTATTATTTCTGTGCTATCATTATTGTGCTAGGAACAGCTTGGAACATGGACTCCCTTGTGGAGGCCAGGTCATTTTCCTGGGCAGGGCTGCTGTCAGAATCAGGATTTAAAGGTCCAGGTCCTAGGCTTCCGACTTTTGCTTTTCTTTTCTTAAAGACTTATTTATTTACAGACATACATATCTTCTCACATTTTTATAGTTACATCATAAGAATGATTCACATTAATTAGACACAAGGAGGGCAGAATTCTAGCTAATTTGTCTCAGGGTTTGTTGCACATTTTATCATGTACACACCTTGTGAAGTAATAACTGATTGTATCCTGCATGGGGCAACTGTGTCATGATTAACCTTTGGAGAGTTAGAAAGTTTGGAATTAGAATATGTAGGGAGTTGGGGCCCAGGAGTATGAACTGAATAACATGCTTACAATGTAGACCAGATTTGGTTCCCCTAGCACTCAGGATTTTGGTTACATGATTTAGGCTTGGATTTCCTGCCATACCAGCTCCTTTTCTTTGCTTTCCCCTCCCAGTCTTTGTATCACTTTTTTTTTTTTTTTTTCAAGCACCAAACTCTTGCTGCAGTTTTTGTGATTTTAATGATCTGGTACTATAAAAAGCCAACTTTGTGCCAAATTTTTTTCCAAGGCCAGACATGGGTTTTGACATCACGATAAATTAAATAAATGAAGAAACTGGCAGTGAAAATGAGGGTTGGGTTTTTTTGGTTTGGTTTGGTTTTGGTAAAGAAGCAAGTGAGGCCTACTTATAAATTTCAGGCTTTTTTCTTAGTACTTCATCTCAGAGTTAGAATGCTTAGCTACATTAATCTGTTACTGGGTCACTCCAGAAAGAATGTTAGATCAAACCATTAGGAGACTAGCCATCCCCCTCCCCCCCACTTTGAGCATTACTGAAATTTGACAACATGCTCATAGTCTCTGCTTTCTTTTAAGGATTTGGCTATCAAAAATACGAGTCAGTGAAGGGAACCAGGAGAAACGAATGACCACATGAATAGCGTTATTTAAAGTCGCAAGTTGCTATGAGACAGGCTTCCCGTGACCTGGGTGGATAAATGCTCAACAGGATTTGCCCTCCGGAGAATCTGGGTGCCTGTTCCACAGATTCTGTTGTCCCCAGCCTGGTTTGTTGGCCTCCTCCTTTTCCCAGCACCACTTACTTCGGTTCTGAGAAGCAGCTTCCTCCCATTACAGGCAACAATTCAATTAGGCAGGAGATAGTGCTGGAGGCTTTTGTTTCCATCAGCTTCTGGTGTGTAGATCGCAGCTCTGGCTGAACAACTTTGATGTGCATCTTTCTGAGTTCTGAACCCTCCTCAACCTGTGACCCAGTGGCATTCAAATCCATTAGTCTCTCTCTCTCCGCCTCTCTTTCTCCTGCCGCCATCCATCACACAGAATGGGGTGGTGGCCCTGGTTAGGGATCCGCCGCGGCTTGTGAATTCTGGCAAATCGTCAGGAAACCCAGCCTTTCCTTGGAGGCACTTGGTAATTCTAACAATATTCTGAGCACGTCAGTTTGGAGGTTGGTTTGCCCCTGCAGCTGAACTACACCCAAAGCCCTATTGCCTTTCTCCAAACCATGAGTTAAATTTTGACAATTGGGATTAACAAGCGTATGTAAGTAACCCAACAAAAAAGTCCTTCTCCTTCTTTCATCTACTTATCTCTCCAAGTGTAGACCACCTTGTGGAACTGAGCTTTTGACCTGTGAAAGGGCAGAGTCAGAGGGAGGTGTGTATATTTTCATTTTTTCCTTCATTTACTGAGAGTGCTGAGGCACGGATTGGAAGATGGTGCAGGAGGTACTGCTGATTTAAAGAGGAAATTCCATAAGTCATCCATGGGAAAGTGTTGGTGTTCCAAGGAGGGATGACGGTCGTTTTCATCATGCGTCTTGGCCGTTGACTCCATACCTGGATTTCAGCACTTGAACATTTCTGTCTCTTACTGTTGAAGACTTTTATGATCACATTCTTAACATCCTGTGTTAAATCCTTTTTTATATTAGCCTAGTACAGAGTTCAAAACTAGCAGGCACTGCCAGACTCCTTTGATATGGGGGAAACATGGTTATTACCACTGAACCGGCCTCCAAAACCTACCAGAGTTGGCGAGTGGCCATGTATTTGGCTTGGACCCGTTTATAAAATGTTCACATGCTTTTTGAAAATTGTTATCTCTACTATTCAGAATAGTGGAGGACATAAAAGTATAATCCGGAAAGCTTTCTGTGACTCCATCACTGAGCACCAGGAGAAAGATCTTTTTTCTGCATCCGTTTCCAGTTAGGGAGGTCGCTCAGGGGGCGTTTCAGCAGCAGTGCTTGGAACACACCCTGGTTTCTTCCATCTTCTCTGCAACCACTGCCCTCCCCATTGAGAAAGCTGCTAAATCAGGGGTCACAGAAACACGCGGTTTCTGATACATGGTCAAAATGACGACTTCTTCCTTTGTTGGCAACATGCACTGTGTGTGCTTTCAGTGTCATTCTGCAAATGTTAGCTGGAGCACAGAGGTGGGAGACTATCGTCTGTGGTCAGTTATATTTGACTCTTTCCCCTTAAGAAATTTCCCCCACTATATCCTGATTGCCTTGCCTGGAAATACCAAAAGGCAAGCAGCCTACACTAACAGAACTGAGAATTCTGGTACAGATTTTTTTTTTTAATTAAAATTTTTTAATTAACATGCAATATCTTTACCTTTTTTATGGAGTGCAGTGCAGTATTTCAACACATGTGTACAGGAGAAACTGATCAAACTAGACCATTATCGTTTCCCTCTCCTTATGTTTTCTTTATATCTGGAGTTGGCCAGCTCCTCTCTGCCAGTTTGTGACACAGTCCACTCCAGACGATTGTGAGCTCTCGTTGTCCCACTGTGCTTTGGAGTTTGGTCCAGAGTCATCAGCGTGTATCTCCTTATGCTTACATTTTCATTCCAGGCTGTGTCTATATGCATCCCAAGTCAACTTAACTTTTTGACCCAATTAACTGATTGGCCTGATGAATTTAATTAAAATAGGGGAAGTGCTTGTGTAGGGAGGAACAGCATTAGTATAATGTGGTGGTTAAAATGAACAAGATTGATTTGATTTGGTAATTAATTAATTTGATTAACAAGATAATTTAGTGTCAGGCAGAGACCTAGGTTCAGATTCTTACTAGCTAGGTGACTTTGGCTTTAAAACTCTGTAAGTCTCATTCCTCCCCACCCCCATCTATTAAAATGTCATAAAACACCTACCTCATAAGGCTGCTGTGAGAATTGGTGAAATCAGTCACGTAAAGTGCTTAGCACAGCCCTGGGCCCAGAGTCACTGGTGAACAATAGTACCTGTTATGTACTCTAATTTTCAAAGTATGTGTCCTCTGAATGACACCCGTCTCAGATTTCCATCAGATTTCTTTCTACATGAACAGAGAATCATTTCTTGTTCTGAAGACATCAGTAGCACACACCTCGTATCATCTTTGTATTCTGTCCACCTGATTTTTGCACTTAGGCATTCTTTCCTCCTTAATTCACATCCATTCTGGATTAAAAAGTTCCTACATTAAAAAAAAAAGTAACATCTTTTGATTTCCATCCAAGCTAATTCGTTTTACAGAAACTCTGTAACTGCAGCAAGGCAGAGATTGGGTCCTGGGGTAAGGAATTCTGGAGTAGAGGGAAGTGTGGTAGCCCTGGCTCCCGTCCGTCATCTTGCAGGTGGAGGAGCACGGAGTTCACGGTAGAAACTGGCACAGGCAGCAGAGGAGATCTGAACTCAGTGCCCTTCCGCTGCCCCATGCTGATCACTTTTCTTTTTAATTAAAAATGCCCTGTTCCTGACCTTTTATTGACAGGTTGCTTGTAGCTCTTAATTTCTAGGGCTCTCAAAACTGCTTAGTGAGTGTATCTGGATTAAATCCAGCTACTTTCACTACATAGAGCTCCTTTCAGTTTCAAAGATATCTAAGTGAGTATAGCATAGACTCCATCACAAGTTCCTGTCCATTTCCTCTCTTTAAAATCAAGGGAAAGTTGGGTGTGGTTTATGGATTGTGACAAATATGCTAATATGAAATGATAATAATAGGGGAAACTGGCTGTGGGGTATTTGAGAACTCTTCATACAACTCTACAAGTTTTTTTTTTTTGTAAATTTTAAACTTAGGAAATAAAATGTTTTTCAAAACATCATGGTTCTTTTTCCATCGACTTCTGAGAAATCAGTTCTGTTTACTTCTGCTGCATTCTGTCCCCACCTCCTGTTGCCCATGTTACTCTGACATCAGTGACCACGTCTTAAAGAAGGATGACCAGGAATGCAGCGTGAAGCATTTTCAGTTACTTCTTAATTGTCCAGCACAAGGGCACTCGTAGGGACTCTGGGTGGACATTTACAGATTTCGCTTTCCTGGAGTGTTTTGTGGATTGTTAATTTTGTTCAACTGTGATTTCTTGGTTGACACTCTTCTGGTTACAAGATGTTATGCTGTGAGAAATATGGTGCCCCGTTAGTAATTGTCTGAGCCACATAAGAAAATGACCGACGTGTGCCATTTGTATGTGAAAGGCAACCCAAGAACCCATGTATCTTTCACCTGAATCTTAGTTTCCTTGGATCCTTTTTTTTAATTTTTTATCAAAGCCCAGTCTGTAATTTAAAAACAATATTGCTTTCTTGGTCTTTCTTGTATGCGCTCCTTTATGTGTTTATAATTTTATAATTTTTTTTAGTTTTATTATCTCGTGTCCTTAAAGATTAAGAATTTCAAAATATAATTTACTGCCTTATCCATTTTTATCTGTACTTAATTGTATTCGAAATTTTACTTTTGCATAAGATTAATGAATTCTTTTATACCTTGACAATTTTAACCTATTCAAAGGTGCTGCTTACTCTTTCTGAATGTTTTGTCATTCTGTGAAAAGACTCACTGAAAAATTACATTTAATTAACAGTAGATATATTCTAGAACCACAAGCTTTAAATGTTACTTCTTTATAATATTATTATTCCAGAGGCTAGACATTGAATTTCAATTTTTATTAACCTACTTATGGTGTTAAAAAATTCAGATGTAAATAAAGCAGAGTAAAATTCTATACATGAGCCTTTTTTTTTTTACCAAAGTAACAATTTTCCTATAATAGGCACTTGCTCTTTTTACTTAGACTTTGCTTTATTTCGTCATGTATATATCGAGTCCTGCTAATCTTGATTATAAAATACATTTTAAACTCCACTGATCAAAGTTTTATAAGTTTTTTTATTTTATAGAAAAAATGAAAAATAAGTTTGTTTTGTAGGTGTGTGTGTTCTTGTTTTGTGTGTACACGCTATAGGTGTGTTTTAAACATGCCAGTGGTATCTTCTGGGGAAATTACACCTGTAGCCAGCCAGCTACTGAAGACCTGTGCTTGGGAGTCACACTCCACACTTGACTTGGATAAGAAATTTGTAAGAATTTTATAAAGGGCTTTGGAAGGACAAAAGTGTGTCTAACACAGTGTTCTATACTAGGTTGTGGTCATGGAGCCCTTATTTGAGTTAAAGGAATCTTCACTTCAGCTACTCAAAAACTGATTTGAGATAAATTTGGAAAATATCTAAAATTGAGAATATTTGCCTTTGCTTTCCTCTGTTTGTCTTAGGGATACATTTTGGTACATTTCCTAGGGTAGAGCAAATTCTGCAGGCAGTATGACTGGCCATTGGTATTTTATCTCAAAGAGCTTATTCTGGTATCTAGGAAACTACAGTTGTTATTTTGTTTCAGTCTGTTTTTAAGGGTAGTTGTGTGAAAATGCCTATTTGGTATCCAGAGTAGACAATGAGCTTACAGGCAAGGGTGTAAATTCTGGTGTCTGTGTTCTCCAGCGAGGGGCAATATTGAATGAAGCCTAACGTGGCTGATGTTCACCTTCAGCTTGTTCTGTTCCTATCCAACAATTAACTTGAACTACAATATAATGTGATATACATCTATTTCTCTGAACAATCCTAAAAATACCAATAGTTCAAAAGTAAAGTGAAAAGCTGTGTGTTACATTGTTGAAAACTTAAAGGATTGTGTGAGTGTTTAGTGGAACAGGAAGAAGCAATGAATTGTTGACTTTTTGTCAAGGTGGTGAATTTTGAATTTCTACCTCTGTGATGATTTCAATGTTAAATTCACTTGGCTGATTTAATAACAGTATTTAGAATTCAAGGAAGAGATAAGGGTTTGGACCCCATATTTAAAATATCCCAGAAGAATTTCACTGCATACTGGCTAGAAACAGATTTCCCACAGAGCTGTAGAGGGTACAATTTGGCATGTTTATTTGTTGCTCTAGTTCTTTACTGTCAAAGATTTATAACTCAGGAGTCTGTGGCTAGAGGAGGATCCAAAGAACGATTCTCTTAATACTGCATGGTTTGGCTAAGAAATCTTATGCTGCTGCTTACTGTGGGTCCTGGACTTGCCTAGAACAGCAGACTTGGATAGACTTTTCCCACTCAAGATAAATAGTCAGAGAGGGCAAGAAAAAGCAGATGAACAAGCCACAAGGCAATTCGTTAACCCATTTCAAGACATTTTTGGGCAACTTGTTAAGTTCCAAAGGTCAAACTGGCCAACAGTGAATTCATCACAGGAAAAAAGAAATTCTAGGAGAGGAAAAAAGTTAGCAAACTCGACCTTTCGTGCTTAACAAGTTGTCTTAAAGTGTTTTCTATTCAATCTTGATACTCTGCTAACGTGATTCATCTCCTATTCTATATAAATCTGACTTTTAAATCATAGCCAGATTTACAGAAGAGCCTAATTTCAGGGCACTTTGGAGCAGGCAGCACATTATTCCTGGTGGTCCTGCCCCAGTGTGTGCTCCATCCCAGGCTCCTGGAAAGCATCCTGTGCCAGGTCGCAGAACACCGTGGCTGTGCTGTTCGAGTATTTTCTGGGCGTGACACTGAGGTGGGGAGCCGGGGGCCGAGTCTGCGCGTGTCTCCTCGTGTGTGTGTGCTTCGCTGTCAGTGCAGCCGTGGGCCTCTGGCAGGCTGTTGGTGAGCGGCCGGGAGGCGGGGCTGGGCCGTGGGGTGATGTTGGCAGGGCACTTTGTAGGCATGCTAGCACCTAGCGCCCGAGCGGAGAACTTTGCTTCTGCCAACTGTGACTTCAGAACCCAGGTCTGTTCCTGAACCTGGACGCCCAGCTGTCAGTGTGTCGCCATATGTCACCAGCACATGGCGCCCTAATTAAAATTTCAAATTGCGTGCATTTGTGTTCGCTGGCTGGCTTGCTTAAAAGGCAGGGACCTCCCCACCCCAGCGGGCCCCTCCTTCCTCTCTGAAGTATTATGTTTGCCATCCTCAGGAATGGGCTGGAAAACGGCCGCTCCCCACTGGAAAACCTTCACCCTCAAACACAGTCGCCCCCGTCACTCCCCGTTTGGGAGCGAGACTAATCTACTGCATTTGAAAGGAGAACGAGGGGCATCAGGAAACATGCCTGATGCCCTTGATGACAATTCCTGCAGCCAGAAATGCAATTCCAGTTTCACCAGCGCCGCAAGCTGATGACAGAGTCTGGAGCCACTGTTTTCTCCACTGGGGGAAAAAAAAGTGAATATTACTATCCCTTAAACACAGTGTGAAAATTGTAAAGGAAGCTTTTTAGGAGTCGTGTTTATACTTTAGGACCAGACGTGCGGGGTGGTGTGGATAAATATATTCCTTTTGTGCTGAACTTTCCCTGTGCCTGTACTGGTAGGTGGCTCTTCGTATGTTTACATTGGACACTTTAAAGAAGAGTTAGACTGAGAAAACAAGAACAGCAGAGTTGTGTACAAAGCAAGGAAAACACATTGCTGGCTGGAGGTACCATCTATTAAGAGCTACCAATTTATTCATCTTTTAAAAAATGGTGAGGAAAATGCTAATCGGGTTACCTGTGTCCCCTCATTTAGTTCTCACCTCACCTGTATTCCATAGCAACAGCTAAGTCCTCATTTTATTTTTTTAAAAATTTATTTATTCAGAGACGGGGGTGGGGGAGAGACAGAGAGAGAGAGAAACATCCTCATTTTAAAGATAAGTATCCTGTGGCTTACTTATGTTATATTTCCAAGGGAATACATCTCATATGTAGTAAAAATGAGATTTAAACCCAGGTCTCTCTGTCTCAAGACCATGAATATTTTGTTGTTTCCTCTCTGGGAAAAGGATGCAAAGTTTTTTTCTGGTTCATTAAAATCCTAGCTTTTTAGGTATGGGGTGTGCTTCCAAGTATATCCTTTTACACATACAGGTTAAGTATCCCTTATCCAAAAATGCTTAGTATCAGAAATGTTTTGGATTTTGGACTTTATTGAATTTTAGAATGTGTGCATGCAGATAATAAGAAATAAACATGAAATTCATTTTTGTTTCATATATACTTTATACACATAACATGAAGATAATTTTATATAATGTTTGTAATATGCCTTCTTTTTTTTTCCTCTTGGTTTTTGTTTTTTGAGAGGCAGTGAAAGAGAGTGAGTGAGCCCAGATCCACTGACTTATTCCTCAGATGTCCACAGTGGTGGAGTAGGGTGGGAGGAGCCACATCAGGACTCAGGCACTCCGCCCAGGTCTCCCACATGAGTGACAGGAGCCCAGCTACTCGAACCATCACTGATCGGTGCTCCCAGGGTCTGCACTTGCAGCCAGCTAGAGTCAGGAGTGGAGCTGGGGCTTGAACACAAGTGCTCTGATAGGGAATTTGGGAATCTTAACTGGTGTTTTCACTGCTAGGCCAACCCATGCTCCCATGTACCTGCATTCTGACTGTGACCTGTCACTTCGGGTGAGGTGTGAAATTTTCCACTTGTGGCATCATGTCAGAACTCAAAATGTTTCAGAATTTGGATGTGGGGGGCAGTAGTTGGATTTTGGATCAGAGCTGCTCAGCCTATACTCTTAGTAATTTTTGTCATGTGTTAAAAAGTTGAGCTAGAATTATGCAACTCATTTCATATTGATCCCTAATTACCACTAACAGTCACTACAATGAGTGTATCCTCTATATATGTCTCAGCTATAGACAGATTGAAAATATACTGTCTTGTGGCAAATTATGCCCATGGCTTATTTCAAATCTATGTTAAACACCAGCAGTGAGCTCTGTGAGGACATTATTACTAAAGATGTCACTGGCCAAGCTTATGTGACTGATCAAATACATGTCCTAGAACTTACTAATACTGATCTTTTTACTTGTTAACTTGTGGCTAATGACAAGGCCACTTATCTATAGAAACAAGAAATAAATGTGGTTTTCATTCTGACTCCCTCAGAGACAGGTGATTACCTTGGGTAGGCAGCATGCTCATTAGTACAGGTCACCTGCCCTCGCTGTGCCTCAATTTCCTCATTTGTGTTCAAGGATAATAACATTAGCACCTCATTTATGCAAAACACTTGGAATCATTCCTCCTAGAACACTGGAAGTACCCAAGAGATGTTAGATCAAATTTATCATCACATTTTTTTACCCGACAAAGAAACAGAAGTTATTTTTGGGGAAGATGAGTTGATTCAGTCTGCTGTTAAGGCATTGCCCTTTTTTGTAGTAGTTGACCAAATAAAATGAGTCATTCTCATACTTTAACATGCCAGTCAACGATTGTAGATGGAGTTTCTGCTGTGAAATGGTGAAAGGAATCTCCAGAATGAAAAGTAGTATCACCAGCCTTGAAAAGATACCAGTCATATTGGGTAAACCAAAGGCACTTACTTATGGTTCAACAAATGCTGTAGGTGATTTATATGCTCAGGCCCAAGAACTGTCATGGCCATATAATTAAATATATGCTCTAACCCAAGTAAGGACAGAAAGAATGAAGAAAGGCAGGACAAACCGAAAATCCTCCCCAAATTTTACTAATATATGTGATACTAATCCTATTATTTTAAACGATAATGATTACAACAGTTGAAGGTAGCAGTACACTTTTTTTTTTTTTTTTTTTTTTTTTACAGGCAGAGTGGACAGTGAGAGAGACAGAGAGAAAGGTCTTCCTTTTTTGCCATTGGTTCACCCTCCAGTGGCCGCTGCGGCAAGCGCACTGCGCTGAAGCCAGGAGCCAGATGCTTCTCCTGATATCCCATGGGGTGCAGGGCCCAAGGACTTGGGCCATCCTCCACTGCACTCCAGGCCATAGCAGAGAGCTGGCCTGGAAGAGGGGCAACTGGGACAGAATCCGGCGCCCCGACTGGGACTAGAACCCGGTGTGCCGGCGCCGCTAGGCAGAGGATTAGCCTATTGAGCCATGGCACCGGCCGCAGTACACATTTAAATGGCTTCTCTTACGGCTCCTCTCAAGTTACTTACATCCTGAGCTACATTATGAAATTCTGTCATTTGTAATCTTTTCAACCATGAGCTATTCATTTCTTGTAAAATTCCTGTTTGTTCCATAGGGTTGCTGAAACACAGCAAAGTGTGAAAGAGAAAACAACTACTCCCTCTACATTTTATTTAAAAATAGAAAGTTCTGATGAGAGTTGGCAACACAAGCCAAAAGATGTATTAAGATTTCACATGCTTTCTTAGATTTGGCTCTTTTTTTTTTGTTACCTTCGGTATCATTTGAGAAGACATCCTGATAGCTTAAAGTATTGATATCTTTGACTACATCTATATAAAATATAAAGGTTGTTGATAATCTTTGTAAGATTTGTTGCAGTAATTTTAATCAACACATTCTCTATGTGTAGTATCTGTGCCTTGAGATAAAACTGGCTAATAATCTATCAGCTGACCTGTTTTTTCATTGAGCTTTAAAATGTAATGCTTTTTTCTATACTCAGAGATTTGTTTGAATTTTTGTGTATTTTATGCAACGCTTCAAGAAAATAGTAAAGAACCTAATGAAGACTTAGACATCTCTTTCTTAAACATTTGTCTTTGATTTATTTTGAAAGAGAGAGGGAGAGCTAAGCCAGGCCAAAGCCAAGAACCATGAACTAAATCCAGATCTCCCACAAAGGTGGCATGAATCCAAGTACTTGAGTGATCACTTGATGCCTTCCAGGGTGCACGTTAGCAAGCAGTTGGAATAGGGAGTGGAGCTGAGACTTGAACCCAGGCACACCAAGATAGGATGCAGATATTTGAAATAGGGTCTTAACTGTTATGCCAGATGCCCAACCTCAGGGCATATTCTTAAACTAGTGCTTGTCAGGCTAGATTTTGGTGTCCCTTGAATTAGATAAAAAGAGGAGGAAGAAAGGAGGTGGGGGAATAGGGGAGAGGAAAGAGAAGGTGGAAGGAGGGAGGAAAGTGAAGAGTGGGGTGGTAGGTAGTAAAAGCCTGTTTAATGTAACATCAATTGTGGAGAAAATATTAGGTACAATTACATAAGGATTGCCTGAGAGGGAGCACCTTGAGAAGCATAATTTAATTAGAATGAATTTATGAGAGAGAGGTCCTGAGCCATTAGACAAAGGGAAGGTGGTGGTGTTGTGCTCTCCTTTCACAAGAGCATTTTAATGAGTTTCCATACAACGTGTGCCAGGTAAAAGACTTGTAGCAGGCGTGAATAGAAATATAACTCAAAAACCATCGAGTAGTTTCAGTTGCAATTTCTAGGCTAAGAGGATTCAATAAAAATATCTTGGAAATTGGCATTATTCAATGATGACTTGAATGAACAATTAGCATGTGTAAGATAATCTTTTCTAAAAATCACACTCCAGTGTGTTTTTTACTTTGCTGTGTAAAGATCATCTGGGGCAGATGGGAAAATCATGACTTTGATAGCATGGTAGACACATTGGTTGCCCAGATAATTCTGGGAGGAGAGCTGCCAGAGGTAACCCTAGGTGGAGATTGTGCCTTTATGACTTGTTTCCTATTATCTACCAAGAGCGAATTAAGATGTTGTCTCCCTATGGGGTAATTGTGGTCATAAACGTTATCAGACTCTTTTAAACAAAATCTAAGTAGGTAAGAGGAAGGAAAACACACTGTGGTGAAATTTGGGGAAGGATGATGCAATAAAGATATGACCCTAACCTTGGTCAAAATATGTTCTCTAAGACTCTGGGAAATCTTGAATATATGTAAGATGCATATGGAGGAGTTTTTGAAAAGTTGACAAGGGAGTGCTTCATTGTTTAAGGATTTATTTGTGCATGTTCCTCTGAAGATATGTTTGTGAGATTTATTGCAAATAATTCTATTAATCTTTTCTTAGATATTCTGACATGCCAGGTGGTTAAAGAAGGATGATCCCTACTAGGTTTATAGAAATGTTGTAAATTATTACACAGTAATATAAGTATTTTTGGTATTCATGACTAACTTCAAAAATGGCCAAGTTATAAATATCTGTAGTCTATGGGCAGTTGTTACTGATTATTGTGCATTATTATGTAAGGAAACATGTTGTTTTGTTTTGTTTTATTTTCTACCCCTAACGTTTTATATGTAAAACAAAAATTTTATATTTGCACAGAAGGAGAATTAGCAAGATGTAAAATAAAAATGAAAGACCCCAATGGGAAGAATATTTTAAATGTCTTAAAAGGAATGGGAGAAAAAGCTTTGCTTAAAAATTTCACCATATGCTAACTATATACAGCACTTCAAGTTTATTTATTGTTAAGGCCTCATGTAAATCACGTCATTCTGAAAGTCATGGAAACTGCACATTTGTGCATTAAACTATGTAAACAACAAAAACTGGTCATCCATCCAATTGTTGCTTCACTTATTTTGAATTATAGTGCAATTTTGTGGAGGGTGAAATGGGGATTACACAATATAGCGATTTCCTGTTAACACCTACATTTTTTGCTGATCAAGCAAGGTCTGTTGGTATGAGAGCTTAACCTTTATTTTATTTCAAAATGTGTTTTTTATTCTGAGTTCCGCTGGTGTCTATGGTTTCACTTTTCTCCATGAGCCACATGTTAAAGCCTGTCCTGTCCAAATGAAGGAGTCGAGCAGTGGAAAAGACATTGGTGGTGGGTGAATGTCACACTGGAGTGAGTTTAAGGTTTTGAACCCATCAGTAATATTGTTAATAGGGAGAAAGTGTAAATGCTAACAACTTTAAGTGCTCGAGCGTACGTGTCAGAGTTAAAGCACAAGTTAGATGGCACTGTGCAGGACTCTCCCTTATTTATGAAATAGAAGTATCTTTTATATACAGTGCATCCTCTTTCCCTCTCAGTCTGGTCTCCAGGCTGGCTCTTGATAGCCTGCTCATTCTTCAAGTTACCTCAGGACTTTTGTGGAATAAGGCAGGGGTACGGCGTTCCTCTTCTGTCCAGCCTTCCTCCATCTGCCTTCTTCCTCTTCCTTTTGCCCGCTGCACATGGTTTATGTTACCCAGTGGTAATTAAGTCTGGTTCACATTGTGGTCTCACATAGTGGGCTGAGTTTTCTTAGGGCTTCTAACAGTTCTTTCTAACAGTGGTTGCTCAGTAACTATTGTTCAACTTGAGTTGAAGAAAAAAATGGAAGAAATCTACTTCAGTGGGAGGCAGGCCTTGGAGGGGTAAGGATGCATTAAGGAAATCTATCCATCTTCAAGGCCTTGGCCATTTGCCAGGCTCCAGTTGCACCAAGTGACAGTTTAGCCCCATATTTCAGGATGGCTTTTGGGGAATGTGTTTCTGCTATGGTCTGTGAAGACTCATTCTTGACCAGAGCAGATATTATTTCTTTCCAGATGTTGCTGTGACTCCTTCTGTAAATTCCAAATGAGGTCACCGCCCCCCCCCCAAACTATCAGCTGCCTGGCATTGCATGAAATGTTGAACTGGAACTGGGACCTTTCTCTATCAAGTTGCTCTTAGCAAAGTCCATTTACCTTTCTTCTGGCCTTCCTCAAGAGGGCTTGGTCTAGAAGAGCCTCTGATTAATCTATTGTCCTGAGATCTTTATCTATTTAGGCATAAGCATAAAAGATAGAACTAAACTTGAGGTTTAAATAGTGAAATAGAGCCAGTTAGCTGGTTAGGATGTTATTTAGGCTTAAACTGTTTCACATCTAGTGTCTAGGAGGTTTGTTGGGCTGCAGAACTTTTTTAGATGGTCTGGTCTCATCTGTGCATCTATTTGGATTTAGAGCATACATGTACATGAATTTAAAGGTAGTACCTGATTTAAAACATAGCAAGAAGAGATAGCTTTAAAAAAAAGCCTTTGTGTGCAATCCTGGATGGTTGAGTTTTATTTTATTTGTATCTACCTTCATTCTTTATAAAGACAAAGCAGCAAAAAAGCACTTAAATTTGATTTAATATCTAGCTGTGAGTATTTGTATTATATCTGCATTTGTAAACTTGTAATCCCCTTGGGTTGATGCGGTTACTAAAGATAATGAAGCTATCTGGAGATTTGACATTGACCTTCATTTCAATAGAACAAACTCAGCTGATTTTCTTACTTAGCAGGGATGAGGAGTTGAGGAAACTATAGCTTATGATTCTGTTATCGTATGACCATTCCTCTGACATATAGTCAGTAATATTGAAGGCATTTACATGGAGCTTTTTTTCTCTGTAATAATTTTGAGCATTTTGTTTCCTTCACTCATTTAACAACTACTTACTTAGTGCCCACCATTTAAGGCAATGGAATTATATTCTTTTGTTTCAAACACACTTTTCTTTTTTGCAAGAGGTTAGCATGGTACAAGGCAAATGTTAGGACACAAGTGATTGATAAAGAAAAATCTATTGCCAGTAGCAAATTTATTTTGCTGTCAATTAGGTCCTTAACAGATACCTTATAAGCTAATAAAATTATTATCTTAATTTTATAGATAGGAAACAAACACAAAGAAGTGGATCCATTTACTCAAGGTCACAGTGTTGATATTTAAGTCATTAAAATGAGATTTGAATCTAGGCAGTTCTAACCTGTAATATAACACAAGGTTACCTAAGAATTTTAGGAAGGCTTAGTCCAAATGATATAGAACTTTCATCCTTCTGAACTGAAAGTCCTTATACAAGATTTGCTTGATTAAAGAGAGATGTTTCATCGTAGAACTTATCTGTCTTCACATTTGTTTTAAGATTTGCCTTTTATGAGGCTTTTTAAAGGAACAGTAGTGATGGCATCAAAATACAGAAAATTTTGAAATCCTGCAAATCTAGGGCTCCTGACAATAACCTCATCTGTGAATCCAGTATCTTTATTTTTAAGAAATGAAGTAGGTAGTCTGAATGTTGTGAGACTGAGCAGAGTCCAAACACTTGGTTATCAAGAGGTAGGACCAAAAGCTTTGTGGAATTGAACTGATGAGAACTGCTGTGCCTGGTGTTGATCATCCTTTCAGCATTGACAATAGGCTGCAATATTCAACCTATGTGCTTCAATGATAGCTTATTTTGTAAAATTTTATAGCATTTTAAAAGATATAAACTTCATTTATATGAAAATTTTCATGGGTGAAAGTGTGGAAGTATTTAAGTTTTTATATTTTGTGTTTATGTGGCTACAGCGTGAAAGCAGTATGCTGAATCTTATCAGGTTGGAGTTGGAATTTGCCTCTGAGGAGTTTTCATGGTTTGGTAATAGCCATTGCTAGGAAGAAGAGCTATAGATACTACCTTGACTATCAACAGATCTTCAGATCAGACTAATTTTGGTATTGGCCAGGACAGAAAACTAGTGGAACTTTCATCAGATTTCAACTGAAGCCAGTGACTGAAATTTTATCTTGTACAGTCATAACCCAAGATTAGATGTCCACTTGAAAATTTTCTTTCACCAACTTTGGTATTCTTGTCATTGTGAGTTTAGGCACACAGAGAGCCTCCTTTGACCACATGAAATGTCTTGTACTCATAGTGACACACACCACAGTGCATTGTAGGTTGCAGAATTCTGCATTGAGACCAACATCCCTATGGTTCTGAAGCACTGGCACATGAAAGGAACTATATATCCTCTGGTTTATTTACCTAGGACTAATGGGAGTTAGAGAAAGATAGAGGCCAACTCAGCAAGGAGAAGGCTACTATATGGATCCAAGAGGCTGACTCGTAGAATGGCTGGGAGGAAGTAGCTCTGTGGAGGTGGTTCAGAGACTTTGCTGCTGGGAAGGATTGGAAAATTAGATAAGGAAAACTTATAAATTTTATACAACTTATAAATTCTTGATACAAAATGTAGTAAATTATTGGTTTGTGGAACAACTGATTTTTTTGAGCATTTTGTTTCTCTCAAATTTAATAATTCACTGGGAAATTTTTCCTGAGTAATAAATAGTAGGCTCTTTTCATAACTATGCATATCTTGTGTCCCTCCACAGATTTTAAATATAAGAAGAAAATCATGAGGCCATTTTAAATAGCTTAGCCAGAAACTAGAATGGATATGATTATCTTCTTCATGTGTTTTTCCCAGAACATTTACTAATTTCCTCTTACATGTGCCTCCTTCCTAACCCTTCAGTATGGGAGCTGTCTTTAAAAACAAACTTAAGAGGTAGACATTTAGCCTAGTGAGTAAGATTCTGGCTAAGGTGCCTGTGTTTCACACTGGAATGCCTAGATTAACCCCCAGCTTCACTCCAACTTCCTGTTAATATATGCCCTGGGAGATAGCAGGTGATGGCTTAAGTGATTGGGTCCTTGCGACTCATATGGGATACCTGGATTGAGTTTTCAGCTTCTAGCTTTGTCCCTGGCCTAGCCCTGACTGTTATGGGCATTTGGGAAGTGAACAAGAGAATGGGGGCTCCCTCTCCCATCTCTCTCGCTCTTAATCATTCTCTCTAGTTATCTGTATCTGTATCTCTATCTCTGTCTCCATTTTCATCTTTCTCTCTTTCTCTCTGCTTCTCAAATAAATGAAAATTGGAAACAACAACAAAAACCATACCTGGTCAATCATAGAACATCTAGAGTTCAGTTGCAAGCGCAGAGTGTGGGAGGAGACTAGGGAAATATGTGGCAGTGTGCACTCATCTTTGACCACAGCAGCACTGCTCAGATGAGTCCAGGTGGAATTCCTATGAACCTCTCTTCTGTGAAGAGGACTTTTGTGGCACCAACTGCAGAGTGATTCATGAATGAAAAGCTTTCTGTGGTGCGGCGGTTGGGTTCACTGTGCCTCCCTCTGCTTTCATTAGACACAGACCCTTTATTTATCCAGACAAAAGTTTTTGAAAGATTAGAACCCACTTCCATGTTAATCACATCCCTCGAGTTATCATTTTGAGGGAAATGTGCGCACTTTACTTGGTGTTCATATGGGGGTGTTGCCGAGGAATAGCAAGAGGGGGTTGAGTGAAGTCTCACCCAGCTAGGTAGATGGTATGCCTCAGAAAGGCACTGAACCTCTTCTTGTCCTTTGGACTCAGCTTTTCACAGATGGATAAGGTAAGGCACCATCTGCAATGTGCCAAGTGCTTTTGAAAGAGGGAGGACTCCCGGGAGATCTCTGGTGCCGCAGGAACAGGGCAAGTGCTTCCTTTCTTTTATGGTCAGCTAAGGGAGATGCCTTCACTTCTTAGGACCCCTCCCTGTGGCTGACCCCCTTTTGCTTTTCTCTGTTTGTAACATTTTGGTCCAACTCATGTTCTTACACACCAGTAAGATCTTGTTTCTGGAATCCTGCTGCAAGCAAGCAAGTCTAATTCATTGTTCTTTCTGTTGTACTCCTGATAGCAGTGAGCTTTGAAAAGTGTGGTCCATGCCGGACCAAGAGTGAGCTCAGCACAGGAAGACTATCAAGTGGTTTAAGAGCAAGAAGAGAAAATGATTATTCTGACGGATTTTCTGTCTTTGTGTTTGCTTAATTTTTTTTAATTTATTTTTTAACTTTTATTTAATGAATATAAATTTCCAAAGTACGACTTATGGATTACAATGGCTTCCCCCCCATACCGTCCCTCCCACCCACAACCCTCCCCTTTCCCACTCCCTCTCCCCTTCCATTCACATCAAGATTCATTTTCGATTATCTTAATATACGGAAGATCAGCTTAGTATACATTAAGTAAGGATTTCAACAGTTTGCTCCCACACAGAAACATAAAGTGAAAAATAATAGATGATTTTTTTTTAAATGATGATGAAATCAGATCAGACCTATTGTCATGTTTAATCCCAGTGAGAGTCAAGTTGGGAATTGATAATTTTTTTTTTTTTTTACAGAAGATCAGTTTAGTATGCATTAAGTAAAGATTTCAACAGTTTGCACCCCCATAGAAACACAAAGTGAAATATATTGTTTGAGTACTCGTTATAGCATTAAATCTCAATGCACAGCACATTAAGGACAGAGATCCTACATGAGGAGTAAGTGCACAGTGACTCCTGTTGTTGACTTTACCAATTGACACTCCTGTCTATGGCATCAGTAATCTCCCTATGCTCCAGTCATGAGTTTCCAAGGCTATGGAAGCCCTCTGAGTTCTCCGACTCTTATCTTGTTTAGACAAGGTCATAGTCAAAGTGGAGGTTCTCTCCTCCCTTCAGAGAAAGGTACCTCCTTCTTTGAAGACCTGTTCTTTCCACTGGGATCTCACTCACAGAGATCTTTTGCCAGAGTGTCTTGGCTTTCCATGCCTGAAATACTCTCATGGGCTTTTCAGCCAGATCGGAATGCCTTTAGGGCTGATTCTGAGGCCAGAGTGCTATTTAGGACATCTGCCATTCTATGAGTCTGCTGAGTATCTCACTTCCCATGTTGGATCACTCTCCCCTTTATTTATTCTATCGGTTAGTGTTAGCAGGTACTAGACTTGTTTATGTGCTCTCTTTGACTCTTAGTCCTTTCATTATGATCAATTGTGAACTGAAATTGATCACTTGGACTAGTGAGATGGCATTGGTACATGCCACCTTGATGGGATTGAATTGGAATCCCCTGGTATGTTTCTAACTCTACCAATTGGGGCAAGTCAGCTTGAACATGTCCCAAATTATACATCTCTTCCCTCTCTTATTCCCACTCTTATGTTTAACAGGGATCACATTTCAGTTAAATTTCAACACTTAAGAATAACTGTGTATTAATTACAGAATTAAACCAGTCATATTAAGTAGAACAGACAAAAAAACTACTAAGAGGGATAATGTATTAAGTTGTTCATTAACAGTCAGGGCTATGCTGATCAAGTCACCGTTTCCCATAGTGTCCATTTCACTTCAGGAGGTTTCCTTTTTGGTGTTCAGTCAGTTGTCACCGATCAGGGAGAGCATATGGTATTTGTCCCTTTGGGACTGGCTTATTTCACTCAGCATGATGTGTTCCAGATTCCTCCATTGTGTTGCAAATGACTGGATTTTGTTGTTTCTTACTGCGGTATAGTATTCTAAAGAGTACATATCCCATAATTTCTTTATCCAGTCTACCGTTGATGGGCATTTAAGTTGGTTCCAGGTCTTAGCTATTGTGAATTGAGCTGCAATAAACATTAGGGTGCAAACCGCTTTTTTGTTTGCCAATTTGAATTCCTTTGGGTAAATTCCAAGGAGTGGGATGGCTGGGTCGAACGGTAGGGTTATCTTCAGGTTTCTGAGGAATCTCCAGACTGACTTCCATAGTGGCTTGACCAGTTTGCATTCCCACCAACAGTGGGTTAGTGTCCCTTTTTCCCCACATCCTTGCCAGCACCTGTTGTTGGTAGATTTCTGCATGTGAGCCATTCTAACCGGGGTGAGGTGAAACCTCATTGTGGTTTTGATTTGCATTTCCCTGATTGCTAATGACCTTGAACATTTTTTTCATGTGCCTGTTGGCCATTTGGATTTCCTCTTTTGAAAAATGCCTTTGCTTCATTTTTTAACTTTGAAAACATCCAAGCTCTCTCACTCTTCTTAAATTTAAAGGGCAACAGTTTGACCCATTAGAATCTAACTTTGGAGTTAAGATCTGAGTTTGAAGCTGTGTGTGATAACCTTGCTTCTTATCCTGTCCATGATCTAGTTTGCAGTTTTTGCAGTAGCCATAGCAGTAACAGCATAGCGTTATATATAGGTTAAATGAGACATTTCATGTAAGGGTCAGTGCATGGGGCCTTACTCATATTATTAAGTGGCTTGCTTTTATTCTTATGTTAACACAGTTTTCCTGGCATATTTTTCCACTGTTAATTTTCATAAAATATATATTAAATTTTATTTTTGACTATGATGTAAATTTTTAAATAAACATATCTGGAATCTAAGATCCAAGACTTTATAGGTACTCAAACAGGATTTTTTTTAGTGATTAAGTAGTGGACAGTTTTTTCTTTTAAAAGATTTACATATTTATTGGAAGGGCAGAATTACAGAGAGGGACAGAGACACAGACAGAGATTTTCCACCTGCTGATTCACTCCTAAAATGGCTGTAACGGTCAGCACTGGGCTAATCTGAAGTCAGGAGCTTTTTCTGGGTCTCCCAAGTGGGTGCAGGGACCTATGTACTTGGGCCATCCTCTGCTGCTTTTCCAGAAGCATTAGCAGGGACATAGATTGGAAGTGGAGCAGCTGGGACTTGAACCGGTGCCCATATGGGATGCCGGCACTGCAGGCTGCAGCTTTACCTACTACACCACAGCACCAGCCCCGAGGGCACTTGTTTTATGACACATGTAGGAGAAAGCACTGACTGAAGCTCATAATTGTGTCAGCTCTTTCACTGAGGCTCAGGTGAGAGGAGTCAGCCTCAGGGCTGCTGTGGTTGGGGGTGGATTTCCAGCTGATGGAAGTCACCCTGGCTGAGGACCCTGGGAACAGCTGGATTAAGGAAACTTGGAAACTAAAAAGCACAGGTTTTTTTTTTTTTTTTTTTTTTTTTCCTTGCCTTTAATTTGTCTTTTACATTCCATGATACTGTGTGGAGGTTGATTTTTCACAGGAAAAGAAATGTTAAGAGTTGCTTTGTCTGTCAGATTTACGTATTTCACTTTAGAGAAATGAAACTTGTTCATTCTGTAAAAGCAGTTATTTGTGTACAGATTTGCTCTTCTGGAAGCCATCAATGACTGTTTAACCAGGGTTAAACAGTTTTCTCATTCCCCAAATAGTTTTGTGTATTACTTATTTATTTTGTGTTATTTTTAATTCTTTTTTTGTGTATGGTCCCTGTGAGAGCCAGTATCATATGGCCTTCAAGGTTCACATCCCAGTACTCAGAAGGCGCAAGATAAATAAATAAAATTTTATTTTAAACTTCTTTAATACAACATAATATGCAATCATTATAGTTTCGAAGATTCAGAAAAAACAGAAAGTGGTCATATGCTGTTCTACCATCTAAAAACATTAACATTAATATCTTTTATTCCATTTTGGACTTTCTTCTGTTAGTACAGAATACTGTGCTATATATTTATGATTGTGAATATATACATAAATATCCTCATGTTGAGTCCAAGTGTTGTAGGACAGATATTGATGGCCAGATATGTGGGCATAAAACTAGGGGTGAAGGACATAGGACCCTAGGATTTCTTAGCCCAGGATCCCGTTATCTCTGTAGTAGGAAATGCAGTTTTCTTCAAGTAGAATAAGATTGCAAAGAAAACTTAGGTGAATGCCACAAAGAAATCTTCAAATTGTCCCTATGGTAGATAATAGGGCGATAAAATAACCCAGGTTTGCTGTGCTGTGGTATTCCTGCATTCAGAAAAAAAAAATCATTAGTTTCGGCAAGTGCTGTTTTGAAGTACACTTTTCCTCAGAACGTTTCTCCTTTGGGCTGAAATTATTATTGCCAACTTCAAATACAGAGGGGGAGACTTCAGCACGAGGGGATAGAAGGCAGGTAAGCACGTACACATTTTTTGGGTAGCATCTATTACAGTCCTGATTCCTGAAAGACTATTTTCCGTTGAGTTTTATCTTTATTTGTAGGCACTTTTAAGTGTGGCCTATGCCATCTCTCACATTTCTCGTACAGAATCTTTTAAAAGTTTTCTGTTATTGGACAAAGACTAGAACAGTCAATACAGCATTGGGAAATGTGCAAGATTTCCAAAGATCACCCGTATTGAGAGGTAATTTCACTGTAATCCTTTCTGATTGGACATCTCAAGCCTGCAAAATGAACATTTTCATCTCTTTTCTCTTGGCTCTGTTGGCTGCAGCTGCATGCAGTGCTCAGGTGGACTTCTTTACCAAAGGGAAGATCCTAATACTCTTCTAGTTTGCCTAGCTCTTTGGCATTTAAACAAACTGGAGAAAGGCATAAATTTAGCAGAGGATTGGGGCCAAAGTGATGGCTGCACTGGCATCTTTTCACATTTTTCATGCTCTGTATGTATAGCAATAAATTTTAAGTAAGGAACTAGATTGGAAGGAGTATGTTGTGTTAGGAAGGAAGTTTGCATACTTTTGTGGCTTATGGATATCTTAGTATAACCTTTTCCCCACTTCCCTCATTGAATGAGCTGCTTCATTCTAAGAGCTGGAGGATACTCTAGAGTGACTGGTTCCTCCACTGCTACTACACTGTAGAACCTTTGCAATGAGTTGCATGTGTTAACTTAATAAATAGGACTCAAGTTTTACTGGGAAAATTATAGTAGTACCATAAAGTTGTTTCACAGTCACTAAGACCTTACGAAACTTTCATAATATTGAGGAAATTTTGGTTCCATGATTGTCTTGTTTTCTGAATCAGCAGTTGGTCACAGGTCAGAAAGGAATTACTAAATTGCTGTTTATCAAACAATTGTAAGATTTAAATAGTAACGATGAAGGTAAATAGTAACAGCTTATTTTTTGAAAAAGATATCAAGTTACATGCTTTCATGAATAAGCTAATTTGATTCTCTTAATAACCTTTTAAGTCTTGTATTATTATTATTTCCATTCTATAATTGAAAAAAAACTATCAAGCCGGCGCCGTGGCTCAATAGGCTAATCCTCCACCTTGCGGCGCCGGCACACCGGGTTCTAGTCCCGGTTGGGGCGCCGGATTCTGTCCCGGTTGCCCCTCTTCCAGGCCAGCTCTCTGCTATGGCCAGGGAGTGCAGTGGAGGATGGCCCAGGTGCTTGGGCCCTGCACCCCATGGGAGACCAGGAAAAGCACCTGGCTCCTGGCTCCTGCCAGGATCAGCGCGGTGCGCCGGCTGCAGCGGCGGCCATTGGAGGGTGAACCAGCGGCAAAGGAAGACCTTTCTCTCTGTCTCTCTCTCTCACTGTCCACTCTGCCTGTCAAAAAAAAAAAAAAAAAAAAAAAAAAACAAAAAAAACTATCGTTTTTGGAGAGCACAAATAGCCTTTTTTAGAATGTAGTGCATGGATCTCTAAATAAGGGACACCAGGAAGTCATTCTCTCAAGTAAACACGCTTCTCCACTTCTTCATCAATTAGAGAGTTTTGGAGAAGGGTGCTGATTTTGAAAACAAGGAGAAAGCTCTTATTACAGATTTTAGTCTTTATAAGTCTTATGGTATGGATTTAAATGAGCAAATTGAGTTGGTGGATTTGTCGTTGTAGGAGGAACAGGTAGATTGTGTGAGATTTTAAAGGGAGGGTGGGAGGTAATGAATGCAGGGTTGTGCTTTGGAAAGGGAGTAAGGGGAGCTGCCTGGCCCTCTGTGATCCAGGGTACAGGGGAGGGCAAAACCTGCTGCTAAAATTTCACTTTTCACCCTATTCAAAATGGTCTTCTATGTCACTTCAGGGACACCCACTAAAGCTTATTGTCCTGTAGAGCTGCCAAATGAGTTACATTTACATCAGACAGTGCATATTAATCTGCAGAAGTATTTTGTCTTTCTAAGTGTTTATTATCCAGGATGGACTGTGAGCCCCATGAGGGTGGGTACTGAATTATATCTTTATGTCCAGAGTACCTAGAACAGTGTCTGATAGATAACAGGATAAAGACTCCATAAGGCATTTTAATACATCAGTAAATGAGGGAAGGAATGAATAAAAATCATGAAGTTTTCTATCATCTAATAGGCATCTGCTCCCAGATTTTTAATAACTTCATTTTATACAGCCTTAACAAGATGATGCATAACATCGTTTTTATTAATAGTGTTCATTCATTTATATTGCAGTTATCCTTATTGGTAAGTGAGAACTTTGTGGCTTGGTTCATAAAAGAGTTCACAATTCAGAAGAGTTAGGACCACACCTTCAGATGCAGATTCTATATTCGGACTTATAGACCCCCACCCTGCTCAGTGTCTGGGCTGCAGCCCAGACTGAGGTTGAGCCGTAGGAAGATGGAGGCCATGTGGTTAAACCACTTGTGGATAATCGAAAGTAGCCTATACTTATTTTCAATTTGGCAGCTGCATTAGCTTTTTACTAAAGTGTGCAGTTTCCCTCAGTTCTACTAATGCTGTCTTCACCCTGTGGCCAGTCACCATTAGTGGTCTGGCAGAGACATCTGAGGAGGCTCACCATCGCTCCCTTTGGCTGTTCCTTAGCCTGTTCCAGGGTTTGCCCTGACTTGGCTGTGCTCTCTGGAAGCAGGCTGTTGGGTCAATTGCAGTGACTATGTCTGGGGAAAAAAATAATAAAAAATCACAAATCAAGTGTAACTCCTAAGATCACTGTAATGAAATTTTAAATTCAAAATGACTCATTTGATTTATGGTGTGGGAGAATGTGGTGGCTCCCCCTACTATTGCACATACTTTGATTTAGACCCTTAGAAATTTCTGGTTGTCAGTTGATATTTGAGTCCACTAACGTATCAGTCTTGATGATTCAGACTTGGATATCTTCTGAGTTGGAGGCGGTGTGCCTGATATAGATTATGTGCGAACATTGCAATGTCAACAGGAGATGAGGGTTGTGAAGATGCGTGCCTGTGGGGACAGACTGCAAGCCCACATCTCGAAGGATGAGCTGGTGTAAACCACTCTGTTCATGACAGGGCTGGTGCTTTTCCCTTTTTCTGTTTCCCACTCTAGTTGATAAGTCATTTAAATCTGCTCTGGCACATGGGCATGGCTTCCCACCCACACTGAACTTAGAGCCTCATCTCCGAGTGCTCTTATTTAGCTGTTTTCCCTGGATAAAGTACCCTTGATACCACATACTCATGGAGAGTATTTATTCTTACTGGAGCGCACTTCCTTGGAAAGGACAGCAGGAGGTTCAGAAAAGGATAGTAAAATCCACTTTTCCCTCTAGCATTTACCAACAACTTTGCAATCCAATGACTGAAATAGCGGGCAGAGTGCATATTACTCAACTCTCCCAGCTGTACCTGCTCTTTCACATTGTGTGCAGATAATGCCCCCTTCCCTCCAAACCGTGTAAGCCCTGCTGTGCCTCAGGCGTGCTTAGGGCCTTGGTTGTACCCTGCATGATTCTAGTGGGGAACAATGCATGCTGGGAACACGGAAACCAAATGAATGACTTGTGTGACTTAGAGAGTACCACAGAGTTTCTCTGGAAATGGGGAGTTTAGAAGTGCTGCCCAATCAAACCCAAACCCCAGGGTCAGCCATGGTTGGGCTGCTTTGATGACTACACCTAATCTTGGGTAGACCACGGATTAAAAGATGTACATTCATAGGTCATGTCAGAGGGACAGGATTCCACTCTTTTTGGCAGGAGGGGGTAGGAGCTGCTCTTGTGTTCTACTAAGGGTTAATTAGGATATTCCTTGCTAGAAATTCTCAGGGATGGGAATCAGGATTAGAAGCTAGAGTGTATTGTTTGCCTTATGGAAGTTAAAAGTTGGGCTAATAATAAATCATATATGCATCTCATTCAATACCTTATGAAGTGCCTTATGTGATATTTGGGATTTATCTTTGGTCACTGAGAGAGAGCAGCTATTATTATTATTACTGTTGTCATCACTACCACCTTCCATTTTATAGACAAGGAAATGGAAGCTTTGAGAATTTAAGGGATTTTTTTTTCTCCAAAAATCACTAAACTTTTACTTCTGAATTTGGGTTTATGACAAGACTGCAGTCTCTAGATCTCACACTTTTGCCTCTGTTTTATATGGTAGCCAGGCCATGCTTTCTGAGGTCTTCCTGTCTTATATTTTGTCATATTTGACAGTAGAGCAGAATTGAAGATGTGTTAAAGACATTTATTTTCATTTGAAAGGCAGAGAGAGAGAGAGAGAGAGAGAGAGAGAGATTGCTCCCAACCACTGGTTTATTCTCCCATATGCCTACAACAGCTAGGGCTAGGACACGCCAAAACCAGGAGCCAGGAACTCCAATCAGGTCTTGCACATGAGTGGCAGGGACCCAAGTACTTGAGTCATTATCTGTTACCTCCCAAGTGCATATTAGCAGGCAGCTGGATTGGAAATAGAGTTGGGACTTCAACCCAGGCACTCTGGTATGGAATATGAGTGTCCCAAATAGCTTAACCACTGAGCCACAGTGCCTGCCCCTGAAGATGTTTTTACAACTGCATGTTTTAATACCTCAGTAGCCAGGATAGCAGATAGTACTGAATCAGCATCATTTGGGAAGTAGGCTTTAGCTCTAAGTTACCTTAAAAGTCAACTCCTATGCCATAATAAATCAAGTTTTCAGACACTGCAAAGATCAAGTAGCATACTTTCCTACTTCCCTGAAGCAGAAGGGACTCTGACATATCCAAAGTCTTCAAGAAAAGAAATTGCCTGTGGTGAAATGGTTAGTAAAATGCAGGTTTTTCTCAGAAATTTTTCTTTTAAAACTGAAAATGTAGTGCTATCTAATCAGAAATTTTAGCATTGCTTTAAATGTATTTTAATGAAGAGATTTAAAAATACATTTGCTAGATTCTTCAACATTGTCAAACTGCTAAAAAATGAGTATACTGTTATTTGGGATATACAATCTTTTATACTACTCACAGGAATATTTCCATTATATATAATGTAGCTGGAAAATTCCAATGGGGCCATGTTCATGCGATTACTGATGATGTAATGTTGTAAATCTTTGATATTCCAAGTTTTTTTTCTGTGGTTTTTTTTTTTTTTTTTTTTTTTAAGATTTATTTGAAAGGCAGAGTTACAGAGAGGCAGAGGCAGAGAGAGAGAGAGAGATCGAGATCTTCCATCTGCTGGTTCAGTCCCCAGATGGCCGCAATGGCCATTGCTGGGCCTATCCGAAGCCAGGAGCCAGGACTTTCTCCTGGGTGCAGGGGCTCAAGGACTTGGACCATCTTCCATTGCTTTCCCAGGCCTATTAGCAGGGAGCTGGATCAGTAGTGGAGCAGCCAGGACTCGAACTGGGACCCTTATGAGGTGCTGGCACTGCAGGTGGTGGCTTTACCCACTATGCTACAGTGCTGGCCCCAAGATTTTTTTCCTGTTCTAAAACCCACTGTATTCAGGTCACCCACTGTTGAAGAAAAAAGACCATAACTTTATTAGGAGAGCTGTGGTTAGAATTAAGTTAAAAAGCCAAAAGACTGGATTAGAAATCAGAAGACTAACCCCACCAATGAAAAACTGTTCCTGCAATTGCGGATTAAGATAGGTCCTTTCCAATGATGACCACTGAAGGCAAAAGACTTTTAGAGTAAGCCTGGTCATCATCATAGAAGTGTTACTTCTTCAGGTGGGTGAGATAAACCAATTGCATGTCTATCCAGCTGCTGTTAAGGAAGAGACTTTTGACCTGTGAGTGGCTTCTGTGTTATACTGCCTGTGCAGATCGGGTAAATGCAAAGGGACTGTTAACTCGCTTCAGTAGCATGATGGGCAGCAGTGTGTCAGAACTTGTTCTATGTCATTCAGTATCAGATCTGTCCTCTGCTCTGTTGAGGTCATTCTGACCCAGTCAGGTAAATTGAACAGAAGGATCTGAGGATCCAAACTTGAGTACATGTAGTCAGCATTTATGGACCTTGCTTGAGATAACTAAGCCCTTGATATACTTGATGGCTTACATGCCAAAAAGTTGATAATTCCACAAATTGCTGGTGGTGCCAAGTGCAAGCAGAGAGGCTGGTGATAGTGAGTGTTGCATGGTTCAGATGCCCCAAGACTGTGATGTCTTGGCACATTCATATCTTACTATAGTGACTTAATTCAAATGTTTTTACCAATTTTCTTCATCATTTGAGTGTTTATTAAGTATTGCTGTGTGCAGTTCTTGATGATACATATTTCGCCCTTCTAGAAAGGCTGTTAGGTTTGCGTAATAATCTGGCGCCATCATATCATCTTTTCCTGGAAGAGTCATCTGCATAGCTTCGATAGCTTGTAACTTCTTGGTGTACCCAACTCGGTGCTCTCAATGCAGTTTTTACCTTCAGGCCCCACAATCCTCTAAATAACAAAATGTTGTGAAACTAAATAGGTGACTCTATGGATTTCAAAGAAAGGCACCTTCTTCTGGGTAACAGGTCGTTGCATGTCAAGTCAGGAATTGTCCCGGTTTTCTCTTGCTAAACCAAGTTATCTGAATTGAATAGTCAGTTTAGTTTCTGAAAATCAGACCAGTTCAGCAAAACATAATGTGATTGCTCAGGTAAGTTAAAAGACAGATGTTTAAAGTAGTTATTCATGCACTATCTGTGGAATTGGTGGTAGCAATCGTTGTTTCTGTCCTATTTTGTTTGAGTACATGTATATATTCTCTAGAAAGGGGATTGAACTTTTAATTAGCTGTATATATTGTATGAATTCTATTAATGAGCCTACTTAAGGTTGAAAGAGAACTATAAATAATTATAAAATTTATTGCCAAGACAAGTGATTTTTTTTCTTTTTAGCTGCATTTCAGGAGCTGTTCGGGAGTACACATTTGATTAATGATCCATGACAGAACTAAAGTCAGGAGGAGAAGGTCTCACAGGACTTGAGGCAGCTCATTTTGGGAACAGCTCAGGATTAGGAAATGGTGCTTTGGTGGGCACAGGTCACAGGGAGATATGAAATACTTGCCTCACGACCTCACACATGATTAACCTTTGTTTTGGAGGGGAAAGGCTTCCAGCAGATGCCCTGCAGAATGAGCAGAAACCTCACTGCAGTGGTTTACCAACTTTTCCGTATGACAGAGCATATACCCATGCGTAGACATTCCATTCAGCCTGAATGTTGGGACTTGGAAGTGGGCTGCTTATTATCCATTATCCTCAGTTTCTTCAACCTTAGAAAGGGTGCGATAGTATCTCCATTGTGGCATTTTTATGAAGAAGACATGAGGTGATGCTAAAGAGTGGTTAACACAATCACTGGCACACAGGAGATACTTAATAAAAGTTGGCTTCCTTCTTGTTCCACAAGTGTGAGGCAGAATGCTCATGGAATGTGTGTATGTATTTCATGACTTCAGTGACTTTTGCCAGGATATTTGCCTCCTTGTTGCTAGGCAATGGGAAGAGAAGGGTGCATATCTACATATGCAGAGACTACTCTAGAGCGCGGGTAACACTGTTGGTTTGTACTGCATTGCTGAGTCTCAGGTTGTCTCTGCAGAGCTGATGATTGTAAGATGAGTTTGAAACTCTGATGGTAGGAAGGTCTCCACCTCATGTTCGTGTACTGACTTCAGGAGGTCTGAGAATTCCCAACCCCGTACACAGAATGGTGCGTGGTTGTGAGTGTATTTATTTTCCTAAAAACTGCTGTGGCTTTTGTCTTGTCCAGAAGACATTGAGGATCCCCTTCCCCCCACAAAGGGTTTCTTTTTTTTCTTTTTACAGGTAGAGTTATAGACAGTGAGAGAGAGAGAGAGAGGGAGAAAAAGGTCTTCCTTCCGTTGGTTCACTCCCCAAATGGCCGCTATGGCTTGCACTGTGCCGATCCGAAGCCAGGAGCCAGGTGCTTCTTCCTGGTCTCCCAAGTGGGTGCAGGGGCCATCCTCCACTGCCTTCTCAGGCCACAGCAGAGAGCTGGACTGGAAGAGGAGCAGCCAGGACTAGAACTGGTGCCCATGTGGGATGCTGGCGCCGCAGGCAGAGGATTAACCAAGTGAGCCACGGCGCCGGCCCCAGAATTTTTTTTCTTTAAAGCATCAAAAGGGTGTGATGTTAAGAATGATCATTTCATTAAACATAGTGTGCCCAGTATGCCTTAGAGCAGCTTGGTTTGGTTTGTGTTGTCTACATGTTTGCATAACTAACACAAAGACTCTGCAACTGCCAAAACGATTAATTCATATCCACCTGTTTTATATCGTCTCCGTAATTGCCCTATGGGACTCTGTGTGTGTGTGTGTGTGTGTGTGTTGGGAAGGGGGTTGTCCAAAGAGATTCACATTGATCATGAAACCCAGGGCAAGCAGCCTTTTGTCTTGAGGTCCCCAGTAATAGTTGGGAAAATTAGGAGTTACATACATTGGCAGATAGCTGGATGTTGACCATTTTGAGGACATCTTTAGGGTCTTAGCAAATCCTTACTTGATTGTTGAATTGATCCAAACATCATGTAGACATAGGTTGAAATGGTTAAACCTGTGAGCTGGTGGTAGGGTTGTTTTTGCTGGTTTAGAATTGTTACCCAGTGTCACTGGATAGGTATTTCTCTTTAACGATAGTCTCCGGACATAGCCTTTCTTTTTGTGCCTGGAGTGTAACACAGAAGGAGTACCACTGAAACTCACTTTGAACGGTGATTTCCACTTCAGAAGGTGGTCACTTTTGTTATGAATGTAAATGCGACATCCAGTAGCATTTTTTCATCCATCTACTGTACCACTAGTTTCTGTAGAGTTGCCCTCATACTTCATTCACGTTATTCATGTAGTGTAGTGTGTAAGTACTGTACAGCTGTTATGTTGAAAAATGAGTTCTGTGCTCCAAGTATTATTTCACTGCTTTTTAAAAATATATTTATTTTATTTATTTGAAGGCAAAGTCAACAGAGAGAGAAGGAAAGATAGATCTTCCATCTGCTGGTTCACTCCTGAAATGGCTACAACAGCTGAAGCTAGGACCCAGGAGCTTCATCTGGGTCTCCTATGTGGGTGGCAGGGGCCTAAGTATTTGAACCATCTCCTACTGCCTTTCCTAGGCCATTTGCAGGGAGCTGGATGGGAAGTGGAGCAGCTGGGACACAAAACTGGTGCCCATTGCAGGCAGTGGCTTAACCTGCTGCACCACAGTGCTGGCCTCTATTTCACTGCTTTGAAGAGTTCCTGCCTTTGGCTTGGCCCAGCCCCAGCCGTTGTGGCCATCTGGGGAGAGAATCAGCAGATGGAAATCAATTTCTCTCTCTCTCTCTGCCTTTGAAATAAATAAATGTCTTTTTTTATTTAAAGAATACATATCTGGACATTGTCTTGTGTTTTTCAGTTGTATTGTATTTAGAGGAATGAAAGGGAGAGGATATTCAGTAATTTTATACATGTTCAAATATCAAAATTGATGGAGATCAACTGGACTGTTCTTTTCTAGTCCACGTGAGCCCAACAGTTTTAAATTTAGCATGCATTGTGAAATGTTCGTATTGAATTGCTATTTTTCTAAAACCATCGTTTGACTTTTTAGAGCATTTAAAAGGATTTTACTTTATTTTGGCTAGAAAATTTGGTGTCTCCATTGAATCTTGGAAACCAAACGAGACAGCTTTGAGGTCTCATTCATCATTTAGAACATTAAAATAATGCAAATACCATTTTTGCCTTAATTCTGCATATTCATTACATTGTTTTAAATTTCTGCTGGTTAAGACTGACTTGACTTGCTTCTTAGGAACTCTGTTACAAATGAGTTACTAAGAAAAATATTGAGGAAAGAATAAACCCCAGCCAAATCATCATATGCATCTCACCCAGGAGTGCTAAGTAAATACAGATCTTCAGGCAGTTACGTTCTCTGTGTGACTTTCAGTCCACTCCTTGATAGTTTTTAAATTCTGAGAGTCTTTCTTCTACTTTATTTTCACCTAAAAATCTCATAATAGTAGTTTAATAACAGTCCATATCTGCTGTGTCTCTTAATTTTTATTCCTTGTAGCATTTGGGAATACAGCATGGTTTAGTGATTAGCATTATCATGAACAAAAAGTCGTTAACTTTTCAAAAATGCATTTATTGTTAGGGGTGACTTAATGCTCTAGAACACGTGTCTTGTATAATTTCAAAAAGACAAAACTTATTTCTGTTCATTAGTACAGGATTTATCTACACTCATTAAAATTCGCAACTGATAATCAGTAAAAAGAAGGAAGTAAAACTACCTGTAAGAGAAGAAAGTAAAAATAAATAATATATAATATTATAACAATATCATATATAATGCTGTAACAACCAGGGACAATAATTACTAATGTGACATTATTTGAAGCTTAGTCTTCCAAACATCTGTATTCTTGAAGTCTTTTTTTTTTTAATTAATGCCGTATCATGAATACCTTTTCCTATTACTCTGTATTCTGCAGAATAATTTTAGTGGCTGTAATATATGTATTTCATGAAATGAATGGACCATTATTAAATCATTTTTGCAATGGATGTTAAGTTTGCTTGCAAGGTTTGCTACAATTAATGTGTCAATTAATATCCATATAGCACAGTTGTGACCCTGTGCTTATAGATCATCTTTATTAAAAAAAACAAATGCTCTTGTGTTTTAAAAACATTTTTAAAACAAAACTCAGCTATTTGAGGTGGGTTGACTGTGTATCCTTTATTATTGTTTGCCCACTTTGTAGAAAAATTGTTTTCCCAACTACTCACCTCAACCATTTCTAAGCTATTTTTAGACACTTATTTGCTTTGTAGTTTTGGCATATGTGACTAATTAATTATGCAGCTTAAAGCTATCACATATTTAAGGAAAAAACAACAAACCCACATTGTTTTAAAGGCTAGAACAAAGTATAACAGCTTTCGTTCGGGGGTGACAGGTAAACTATGACATGTTTCATTGGCATTTTCCGCCAGTGGAGCAGAGCAGGTTTGATGCCACTGCTTCCCTGGTCATGGGTAGTACATCAAGAATTTCTTGAATCTTAAGGTGGAAAGAGGACAATAAAATGCTTAGTATCATGTTAACATTTTGGGCAATAATCTGTTACTTGCTGCTTGTTTCCAAAACACATGGGGTTTTAACTTAATGTGGTGTGTGTGTGTGTGTGTGTGTGTGTACATGTGTATTTTCTCCTGTCCATATTGCCTCCCTATCCATCACAGGATATCTTAAATGCCATTGGCATACTTTAGGCCGACCCCTTCAATTTGTGGGTTTGTGGGCTCATCCAGCAACAGGCTTTGGAGAAGTTACTTGCTACTACCTTATTATAACATACTTAAACTCAATAGCAATTCAGGCCTTACTGGGTATTTACCTAATTTATTGTGGCAATGCGGTATTTAGACCACTGATTAAGTGAAGTTTGTCAGTATAGTTAAAAGAAATTAGAGACACTATCATTGCTAAATCACTTTACAATTCAAAGAGGAATTGTAAACATATGAATCCATTTAATTATAATAGTGCCAATTATAAGAGAAATTGTAACGCTGAGAACAGTGGCTTTTATGTAATCATAATAATGGCATGTATTTATCTTGGTTTGGCAAGTTAGGCCTTTCTTTAATACTTGGCTTTGCCTAAATAGAATGTGGTTTGCTGAAACCCACAATAACCCCCACACCCTCCAATTTGTTATTGCAGAAAATACTGAACAACAATCATGCGGTGTGAATGATTAATGTATGCATGGGTTAGTGAGTATCTTTGAGGTTTAAAAAGTGTTTTTATTTACATTCTTCTGTTGGGTGAAGATATAAAACAAATAAATATAAATTCACGTGTTAAATATTCCCATCCTTTTTCATACAGGTATTTGCTGCATGAGTATTTCTCTGTACTTTTTGTTTTTGTTCACTCAACACATATCCCTTAAATATGTTTTGACTGTAGTATTTGATAAGCAATCCTGGTTTAAATTTACTAAGTACTTTGGACACTTTTGTTTCCACAAAGCATAGAAGATACTCAATTTAATAATATTTAAGATTGATAAATTTATAATGTTATATTCAAATAATATTTGTTAGAACAAGTTATTGAAGTATATATGTAAAAAATTGCCCATATTCTCTATTTAATAAAATTACTATTACTATTGAGGAAGAGGTGCTATCTAGTGGTCTAAGCAAAATTGCTGTCAAATTGGAACATTTCTACACTTTAATCTCTAGGCTTTCTTTATTTCTGTTTCCTGCTTTCGGAAAGATAATTTGCAGCATTTCCACACGTGCATTAATAGAATTGGAAGGTAATCCTACTTTACTAAACAAAGGAGGAAAGAATTTAAATTTTTAAAGGACTCTGATAAAACTTACTTAAAAATAATTGATATAAATCTTTTAAAAACATATAGACCTCAAGTAGACATTTACAATTTGTTGTAAAAACTGTATACATTATAAGGAACATCAGAAATCCAAGCTGTTGTTTTTTTTTTTCTTTTGCAAGACACAGCCCCCAGAGTAAAGATAAACCAATTGTAGATTTAAAAAATTGGTGTCCTGAAAGAGTTAATCTTTTTATTACTTGAAATTTGATATAAAATTATGGGCAACCCATGACATGGTTTGGAGTACTTGATTATTCTTTTCTCAATAAATAAGAGTGGCATACAGTTAATTTCAGCGCTGTAATTGAGCAGTGCATTCTGGGAAGTTGAAAAGCACTGTAAGATGAGGAAATGTTTGAGGGACTAATCATGAGAAGAAAGGGGCCTTTCATAGCCCGTATGATGCTGTTGTCAGAGCTAAAGGCAGATAATGATTCGGTAATAATGGCACATTGTGAATATTTAAGCTGAAAAGATTTGGGCAAAATGAACAGACATTGTTGGTTTGTTAAAACTGAACATTTGGTCTTTGGGCTTCAAAAGCATTCTGAACTCAATGCAACACTTTTATTCAAAATTTTCCATAAAACAAGATACTTTTTTTGGAAAGTTATATCAAACACTGTCCTTATAGGAAGTTTTAATATGATCGTCTTGTTTTAATTTTTACTGTAGAAATTGATAGCACGAACTCTTTTTGGTGCAGAAAAGTTAAAAAGTGTCACGTGTTTTGCCCTTTTTATTTTACTTGGCAGAAGCAATACCTTCCAAGAACATTTCTCATGGCAGTGATGTAAAATATTAAATATGAAACCTGGAGTGTCCGATTGTAGAGAAAGTCAAGTAATTTGCATTTTGTTTCTAAGGTACCCATTACACCGGGTAGAATCTTGCAGCTGGGTTTCTGTGTACCTTGTCTTTTCTCCTCATTAGTATATTTTCAACCTGTTTGGTTTTGTTCTTGAAACATCTGTTTAATGCAGATTTATACAGCTCTTCTTTCCATTTTGGGGTGAATGTTACCAGGATCTTAAGGGTTGAGTCTTTCTAGTTTTTCTTTAACTTAGGAAGAAAAGAGAATTGAACCACGAATTGAGAGCAGTGTATATTGAAACCATCTAACTTTAGTGATGGGTATTTTGAGTCAGTAGCACATCTGGGAAAAAGCTAGATCCTATTTTGCCAAAGTATAGGTAAAGCACTGTTAAACTGAAATAATGCTTCTTGAAACATTAAGCAGTGATTCAATTAGCAAAGAAAACTTAAAAGTTTAAAAGAATAGATTTTTAGGATAGAATTTGACCTTTATGTATGTGAGAGATGTGTCTCTACAGTGGGTTCTCATTTATTATATATATATGCTACAATGACATAAATAATTCCAAGTCTGGTATTTCTTTTATAAATATACTTTTCATGTGTAGTTTTACACAGAGACTGAAATGAAACAGATTTCTGAGGCTATACAAATGTTTTTTCTTGAGTAAAAAATGATTACTTATTAAAAATGGCTTCACAATTTAAACTGAAATAACTTTTTTTGTTTGTGCTCCGAGATTTTTGAAGGAAAAAATGTTGCCGTATGTTTACACTAACATTCATTTTTACCCATATGCTTTAAATCTGTGTATTTGTTTAACCAAATATTGTTTATTTTTAGAACTGCTTAATTTTTCTTTTTAACTGGAGTTTTTAAAAAGCAGTTCTTTTAAAATTAAGTAAAATAAAATTACACTATTTAAAGGACATTTTCTACAGGAGTTTGGACCAAGAAATAAATTCTGTATTACCATTAGGTGACACTAGTCTTTGGGCAGAAAATTAGCAGAGTCCCGAAGCAAAAATAAAGCAGAACAAATGTTTACCAGGAAAATGTGCTGGGGTACAAGCGTATTCTTCTATTGGTTTTTAAAAAAGTAGTTTCTATGAAAGGTACCATCTGCAGTTAGGAGCAGAAGAGCCTTTCCCTGTGCTTCTACAAGGTGCTAAACTTTGGATTGTAATGCTCCAACTGTATACATTTAGCTTCTCAAGTTGATAAAAGGGAATTGGAAGTATAAAATAAGGATGATTGGAAACTCCCTAATATCTTATTTTTAAAACATAAGGTAAACATTTAAAATCATATTTAAAAATTTTTTCACAACAAATTTTTGACTTTTCCTTAGTTTCCACATAATTCCAGAAGTGTTTGTACTTTTTTTTTTTGGTCTGAGCATATAGAATTATCTTTTGATATGAAACAGTAATTTTATTTAGAATGACCTGTATTGTCCCCTATTTCTTTGTATGTCTGTGTATTCAAATCCATGTTTTCTACTTGGATAACTAAATGACCAGAATCAAGGTCATCAGGTGTACTAACCTTTATGTACTTCAAGGTTTTCAGAGGATATTCATAAAACTTTGTCACTGAAGCTCCCCAGGAAAATTATTCTTTAATTTTGCTTTAAATAATTTAAAGCCCACGTTCAGAAAGCAGCCCGTTTGAAACATTGCCTCCGCACTTACTGTCTACAGGATGGTTTCTTGCCTAGGATGAAGAGAAAAGCTGAGTTAGAGCTTTGATGGTGGAAAGTGAGGGGCATTAGTGTTTATGGAATAGCATTTTACTTATTGAGATATAAAACAGTAAGATCAGTTAGACAGTGTGTTTAAAACAGGGAAACATTAAAGAGTTTCAGATTTTTTAGAAGATTTTAGTTTATTGTCTTGAACTCAGCTTTTCAATTGAATTATGAATAGCTTTATTTAACTGTAACTTTAAAAAATTCCAAGTTAATATGAGAATACTACAAAAAGTAGGAAAATGGAATAAAGTGGTAAGTTCTTTTAGTGCAAAGAATAACTGAAATCCGTGCATAGTTTTTTCATAATATACATTTTCCATTAACTTTTTGAGAGACCCACCATACTAATGAAAATGTATTTCTTGACACTTGGGTCTTACGATATGCTCCCTGGACAAAAGGTTTTTCTTCTTCTTCTTCTGTTCAAAGTAAGATGCACGCCGTTGTCCCTCTCGCAGAGTGGATGAGGCACATTCGTTATGTTAAGGGTCTGAGAACTTTGTTCCACCTAGCTATAGCCAAATTTATTTGTCAGCGGAACCCTTTTTTGCTTGTAACCCCTATCAACTTCCCCCGACACACTTGGAGAAGTTATTCCCTCAGTCTTTTTTCTGCCTTCGGTGTGAAAATCTTCCTGCTGACCCTTCTGCTCATCTGGAGCCCTTAACAGTGGTATTCCAGTATCCACTTGGTGCCAAGTGACCCTGATGGGGGGCGGGGGAAGGAGTGCTGTCTGAGTCGGTGGTCTTACCTCCTCTACTCATCCATCCATTTTGTTGCAATTTACTCTTAAGTACTGCAGACTGTGTCCTTGGAAGACAGAGTTGCCTGGAGCCCTTCCCAGTTGGCAAAAGGATATTCTAATAAAGCTCTAAGTGGTACTACTTGCTGATCAAGGGGAGAGGATAAGGGTGTTGAGAATGTGATGCCACAAAGGTCATTTCATACGGCTCCAAAGTCTATTTTTAAAAGGTCTTCATTCCTTTCACCTGTAATTTTGAATATTAGATTTGTTAATGAAGCTCTCTTATTCTGATATTCCTACCAACAACAGACTTTTAAAATATATGATTTTCCAGATTTATGGCATGGAAATCCATTGACCACTTCTTTAAATTTGCTGCATTCCTCAACTTGTGATTTGGTCCCCTCTCCTGCTTTGTTTTCTGGTGGGGTGGGGGGGGCGGGGATTCCATGAGAAAGAAACTGATTTGAAGGTTTTAATCTAAAACCCAGTAAATATTCAACGTGAAACCACTGCACATACTAACAGAGCAACTGTAGCAGGATTTTTATTTTTTATCACCAAAAAGAGTTAGCTTGTTCTCATCTGAGATTGACATCTTCAGTATATGCTGATTAAGGATAAGTGATTCTTTTTCTATCATAGTTTATAGTTATGTCTATCTATGGATTTTAGACTTGTGAGTATATGAAGCCCTCATGAGAATGACAGACAATTCGTTTCAGCATTTGAGCTGTTACTGAGCTTAAAAATATTAAATAAAAACAAAACTCCCAAATCAACACCCAATGCCACACTAATTCTGTAATCTTTTTAGCAGGTAGACTATAGTAATTCCAGAAACTTAACACAGCTTCTGAGATAAATGCCTTGCAATTTTAAGAGATCATAAATGTATATTTAAAATCATTAAGTGAAACGGGATCCTGATGAAAATTCATATAATCTAATTATCTAATATCAATTTTTAATACTTTTTAAGATACCTAGTAAACTAAGATGAAATGTTGAACATGCAACAAACTTGTGTGGCAGAAGAAAATCCAGCTCCAGGAGGAAAATAGTATTGGTGGAATATTTAATATGGAACTATATTAGCATTATAGGAGATTAGTGACCAGCAGGGGTTATTAAACTCCAAGTTTGCTTCATGCCATCGATATTAAACAGCCACTTGGTAAAGTCTGGGAAGTAGCATGTGCCTCAGTAGTTAGCACTTAAAGACTGTTTTAACAAGTCTCCAGAGATGGATTACATGATAGACCATACTAACACCTTTTAGTGTTATCTGTCAATCAAGATTTAATATTGTTTCCTGATAAATGTATCTGCTGCTCATTTTCATGAAGTTTCTCTACTTATTTTGTATTTTGTGTGTTCATTAAGAACCCAGGGTCACCCTGACCTCTTGGCAATGTTCCCTAAACCGCACATTGACCCTGTTCCCCCCAGGGTTGGCAGGGGTCATTTAAAACCCTGTGAAATCAAAAGGCCCAAATACCTGAGCCCAAAGGTGGCTGAGGAAGGGTCTACAAAGTCTTCCCCGAAACAGAAAAGCTTTCTTTGTATGCATTTGGCAACCGTCCCCCTCCCATCATTTTATTTTTATTTTTGGTAAAAGGATTTCACATCAGACAGATATTATTAAAAGATTTTATTTAACACTCAGATGCGTTTTGTTCTAAAACGAATGCTTGCTCAAGAGTCTAGGAAGGCAAAGCAATCTAAGCCATATGTATTGGGCAGGGTGCCAGTTGTTTGCCAATATGCCCAAGCCACCTGGCCGTGCGTTCAGCCAAGTATGCCATTCTGACCAGCCAGCTTTAACCTCCCGGCTGCTTTTCAGCACTTCGGAGACTCCAAAGGCCTGAGAGCTGCACTTCATCTCTCCCATGCCAATAGTTTTCACTCAGACAAACTGCACAGCTACACTGACCAGGAACTCACAAATGCCCGTTTTGAATGAGCTCTCCTTTTGTTTAAAGCACCATTCACTGGTGTTGAACCAGTGCCATAAGATGAGCCTAGAGATAGCAGACTGAAACCTTTACCCATATGCCGTAGACAGACACTTTGACTGACAAGCAGTGTTTTATTCCCAAGCCTGTAGCGACAGGGTTTTGTGATTCTGGTTTGCTGAGTTTTGGACTGGGCTTTATTTGCCGCTGGTTTCAATTTTTATTTTGCGTGGCTCTAACTTTTAAATGTTTGGAAACATTTGCTCACTTAGTTTTCCTTCTTTGTTTAGTTTAGAATTTGGTTGAGCCGTTTCATAATGTATTTATCAAACTTGATTTCATAATCTTTGGCAATCTAGGTCAGGAATCGTGCAGAACAGGCATGATTTGTTGATGGAATCTTGAAGATCGATTCATTCTTTTTAAAAGTCATAATACAGTATGTTTTACTCTTGAAAAATGGTTATTCTTTCCTGTGTCAGAACGGAAGAATAGATGTCTTGTTTCACCTTTTGCCTGGGTTCCTAAGAAACTCACAGATAAATGTAATTTTTATCCCCATTATATATTTCAGCTTTTTGTCCCATCTGCTTCTCTTCTTTAACTCCTGCAGTTTTTGTTCATATTTTTCTTCTTTCATGGGCTTCATTTTGCATATGCATGCATGTGTGTTTAATATATATTTTTGTGAACCATCTCCAATCATTTTTGGAAGGTAGATTCAGGAACTGATAAGTAAATAAAACTTCAGAATAGAAACTTTAGTCTATTCCTAATTAAAATCTTTAAATAGACTTTTCTGGCATAACAAGCAGGTGTCTCAGATTAATTAGCCCATGCTTGAAATCAGGAGAGCTGTGATGACTTGGGCCTGGCACTTCCATGGTTGTAAATTTCTGTGCTAGCCTTTGGACCAGCCAGTTCATTATTTCCCATCAGCGCTGTGGTCTGTCCATTCTCAGTGGATGCGTTTCTCTCTTCCCGGCTCAGTGACCACTATCTCTCAGATCTCCAAGATCTCTTTGGCTTGGTTCCAATTTAATCAGACTGAATGAATCCTATTGAGTAACTTGACTCATTCACCCTGCTGAAGAGAGTCTGAATACACTATTTCTGAGGGTATTTTTTTTCTCTCTCTTTCTTTTTGTTGATCACAACCTGTTAAAATGTTCTTTTTTAATGGGAATTGTCAGTCATTTCAGGAAAAACATGTGATCTGTGTGGATGTGTTTGGGGAACCCATTTTTCATGCTATTAATAAGACCCATTCGGGTTGTAATGTTTTGGCCAAAGTCCTATGACACACTCAACAGAGCGCTGAGCAAGGTGGAGTTGTGCCCCTCACAAGATGGGTTGACAGAGCTGGGGGAAGTGTCCCCGCGGGCTCCCGCAGTCTGTCAGAGGAGCTGCAGCTGCAGCACCCATCTGTGCTTCCTTGGCTCTGAGCAGGCTTCGATATTGAATGCTTACCCCGAAGAAAGATGTTCAAAAGAAATGGATGGTGTGGCTCAAATAAGAAGGGTCAAAATGTGACAAGGCTAATGTTTGAAGAGAAAAACCATTTTCTTCTACCAACTGTAAAATTTAGCCATTTGGCATTTCTAAAATAGTAAAATTTCTCCAGTATTCATTTCAGTGCTGCTTTTTCTGGATTCTGATAGAGAAAAATACTGCGCTTTCTGATTTTTTTGTTTTCATGAGCATGTGAAGATGTGCAGCATAATGTTAAATCTAGAAGAATCCAGAAGGCCATATTCGTAGACTCTTCCCTGATTCATGTTTTTATCTGATGAGGAAAGCTTTCTACATTAGGTAGTATCTTATATCTCTTTGCTCCTGAGTGTTTATTATTTCACTTATATTGAAATTAAAAATTTTCTTTTGAAAATATTTATGTATAAAAGCAAGCTCAATAATTCTGGACAAAGACTTATTTTTTATATCTTTTAAGGTTAATTATTTGAACCTCAAAAGAACTTTATGAGAACCTATTAACAGTCAAGAATGCAAATATTACCTGAAATAATCCACTAATCAAGTCAGAATTTTTGTATGTTTTTTTTTCAAGTCAGAATTTTTTAAAATGTAGTAAAAAAAAAAAGTGCTACATGATTCTTTCCTTTATTGGATCCAAATTTCTCAATTCTTCTCTTTGAATAACTTGACCATTTTACCGAACTGGAAAGAGCTTTATTTAGAAGATATTCTAGGGAAAAATTATGCAATTTCTCCCAATATAACTCCAAAACCAATTACTCAACCATATATTATTACAATAAGTAACTTCTATATTTGTGCTTGAAATTTTGTGGTACACTTATAGTCCAGTGAAATTCTTTTTCATCTCAAATATTTTCCCATACACAGAGGCCCCAAAACATCCGAAGGAAGATTCTTTGGAACTATTTTTTAAAGTTTACTGTATTTGATTTCACAAAGCTAGGTGAGCTTATCAAACAAAAATGGACTTTTAAAGCAGATATCGTCTCAATGAGAAATCATTATTGATTCATTTATTGTGCATCCAATATGCTGTGTGCTTGAAAACCTCATCCTTGCCCCATGGGGGGGGGGTGTCAAAATCTGATTAAATCAGAAAACTCGAGTCTTACTTTCCTTCATAAAACTCATTTATTATTCCTCAATCTGATTTTCCGGAGCAAGGCTTTGCATGTTGAATTTTCTACTAAAATTTAGGATACAAGTATAAAAAATGCATTAAAATAATATTGGGGAAAAAAAGGAGCTGATAAAATTCGGCACTGAGACCAAACTTTAAAAACTTTGAAACCATTCACAAAGGAAAACAGTATCGTTATCATGATACAATAACAGAAAAGAGCCACACTCCCTTGAAATCATTCCCACTGAAATCGGGAAAAAAGAAAGATGAGTGTAGTCATCATTATTATTTAAATTTCGTAAGTATTGACAAATGTAATAATATAAGAGTCAAAAAACAGAACTATTAGAAAAGAGCAAAATGTTATTGTTTTTAAATATTAGAATTGCCTACGGACATAAACAGAGGGTTCAACCAAAACCATTTGGAATTACTAAGAAAATTTAACAGAGTATCTAGTAAAAAGATAGATACCCCAAAGCAATACCTTGCTGTTATACAATGATCTTTAATACGAAGTCTGACAAGAAGAACTCATTCAAGGAAGGAAGCAATAAAAACCCAAATTTCTAGGAATACCATTAGAAGAATTTGGCAGTAACCTGATGAGGAGGCCTGTTAAGAAGCTGGTGTGCTGGTTATGAGGGTTATGTGAATGAGAAGGAATAGCATCGATGGGATATATATTTCTCTCTCATAGCAACCTGGCAGTTGTGTTTTACTCCTCTTTCATGTTTCTTATCTCATCAGCCCCCAGGTCCTGGCTTCTTAGTAGCATGCAGATCAATTCCCACTCCCCATGCATCTTTACTTTTAGACTCTTATTGTCTGTAGCCTAGACTGTCTCTCTTTTTTTGTTCCCATTCTTTTCCTATCAACCACCATGCCCTTACTCTGCCACCACAGTGATCTTTCCAAAAAAGGATTATCACCCCTTTGCTGACATCCCTCCACTGGCTTGCCATCACCTGCTATATAAAATGCACCCAGCTCACCCCCACCTTTCACACTTGGGCACACCATGCTCCAGCTCTTTGATCCAGCTCTTTGAAATGCTTCCAGTTTACCAAGGTGTGTGCTTTATCAGTGCCATGGTACTGTGGTATCAGTGTGGTGCCATAGCATATTCTAGTTCCCCTGCTTTCAATGCGCTACATCTAGATGGTTGTGTAGCCTGGAAAACTCCAGTTCCTATTGGATCACTCAGTTTAAGCACTGTATTAATTGGAAAATGGCTTTTTATTTTTTTTGCAAACTTGAGGGCTTACTTGTAAGACCCTGTAGAATCTCTATACTGTAGTCACATGTGTTAGGAACCACCCCCGCCCCCCCATAATATGAAGCTCTTTGCATCTCTAGCACATAGCTCATGGCTAGAACTTAGTAGGTGCTTACTGTTGTTTGTTGAAATGTATATTCTTTAAAAATCCTCTTTTAACAAATTTGATATTCATAAAGTTTTATTTTTCTGAGTTTTTTTATAGTTACATAAACATTTTCTTGGATAATTGCTTTAATATTGCTTAAAGTTTTGGGGCATATTGGAATAAAACAATAGCTGTGTATAAAGTGTATACACATATTTGATATCATAGCTGAAGTTTGACAAATGTTTAATGTTTTTTACAGGAATAAAAATAAAGGTACAGATTAGGATACAGTTCATGTTTATGTCAGTGCTAATCATTTCTATTTTAAGAGTCGTTCATTTATTATTTATTTGAATGGAACGGTGACAGGGAGAGACAGGACAGAAATCTCCATCCACTGCTTTACTGCCCAAATGGCTGCAACAGCCAGGGTTGGAGCAAGCTGAAGCCAGGAGCCAGGAACTCTATCCATATCCTCCACATGGGTGGCAGGAACTCAAGTATTTGAGCCAACATATGCTGCTTCCCAGGGGCAATAGAAGAGAGCTGGGTCAGAAGTGGAGTAGCTGGGATCCCATATGGGATGTGGGCATCCTAGGAGGTGTCTTCAACCCACTGTGCCACAATGCCCTCTCCTAATCATCTCTTTAATAGATGTTATGCCTGGGTTAAGGTCATTTGATTATTTGCTGACATTTGCAGTCACATAACATTTTATTTGAACTCACAAATGACATAAAATTACAGACAGATAAAATTCACATCAATTTAAAATGTATCTATCCAGTTTCTTATATTTATTTAGGGTGGAACTTGCTGCTGTTGTATTTCAGCCCTTAACTAAGTGGTGTAGAAGATAAGCCATCTTACACAGCACCTAGACTAAGATCAGAACAACAGTATTATATTCTGTGCAGGCCTGCGTCAGCATCTCCACTTCATAGATGAGGAATCTGAGCATCCAAGTGGTTCAGTGACTTTACAGGCACTACCTCACTGTTAATGATGAATTCGAGGCTGGATCCTAGGTTTTCATTCTCCTGATGGAGGGTTCCAAACAGAGTTCAGTGTGCTAAAAAGGGATTTAATGAATTGGGAAAATATAAAGCAGGTCCACAAAAATTAAGAAACAGAACACTAACTCATGCTTTTTTTAATCTTTCCCCCCTACTTAATTATACATTTAGAGATGTAAATATTGAGTAGGTTATAACTGGATAATAAAGCATGGCTTTGGGTGACTTATATTTTGTAGGCATTCCATTGCCACTAATTAATCCAAGTTCACAAATATTCCTCTGAGTGATTGGGCTAGACTCATTTTCACTAAAAGGCAACGTGAAGCCATATATATTATATATGTACATATTTATGTAAAGTATAGTAGGGCAATATTACATAAAAGTTTTATTGCCATGAGTTTGGGATGACATGTTATAAGTGGTAAAGCCACAAGTGAATTATGCAGGTCATCTCAACCAAATGCCAATAAAATATTTTTACTATACCACATCATCCGGTATTCTGCCTGTGCTACAAATTTAAAGAGAACCAATTTTAGAAATTTCCAGAGTTATAAAAGTTTTTATTGGCACTATATTTCAAACCCGCTGGCCTGTAAATATTAGTTCCATTAATTGTGGCAAAAATCAACGCACAGAGATTTTTTTAAAAAATACATTCATGACAGGTCTTTTCTTAAAACATTATTTTTATTTTAGTTCAGTTTTTCCTGCTCTGATTATAAACACTTTCCTTTCCCTTCCTATTTTGTGAAAGTCTTTTTCTCTTCTCCCCTCGAACCCATCTCAAGCTTCATCTTCAAGAAGCTCTCTGTGAGGGGCAGGTGTTTGCTACAGCAGTGAAGATGGTGTGTGGGATGCCCCCAGCCCACCGTGGAATAGCGGGTACAAGTCCCGGTTCCACTTCCAGTTCCAGCTTCCTACTGATGTGCGTCTTGGAAGGCAGCAAGTGATGGCTGAAGTAACCATCCATGTGGGAGGCCCAGATGCAGTTCCCAGCTCCTGGTTTTGGCCTGGCCCATTGCATGCGTTGCAGACATTTGTGGAGAGAACCAGCAAATAAGAGATTGCCTCTCTCACTCTTTATCTCTCTGTCTCTCTTTTGAATAAATAAAAATTTAAAAAAAGTCTTTCTGTGGATAATTAGGTCACCCCAAGCTTGATTGCAAGTTTTCTGAACATTGCTTTCACTCTTTGTCCATATATTCATTTGGCAAATATTTTTAATATTGCATGTTAACCACTCCTTTGGTTCTAGTTTATTGTTAAAGTCTACCACTGTTAAAGCTTTCATTTGAGTATATATTATTTTCTCAAAATAAATTCTAAGCTCTTAGAGCATGTGTTCAATACCCATACATTGCCCCGAACCCTGAATCGTTGCTTTGTAGCAAAGAAAAAAAAATTAGTTTTTTTCTTTCCCTTCCAGTCTTCCAGACATTGATTGAGTACCTAGCATGTTCTTGTGTAAGTCATGCATTGATATTAAAGATCCTACAGAAATGATTTTCTAACCTTCATGGTCATAAAGGTTACTTGGAAGGATTTGATAAGGACATATATGCGTTAACCTCAGGGATTCTGATTATGGACCCAAACAGAAATCTCTCCTTCTAAACACCAGGTGCATCACCTGTCATGAAACCTGGCTTATAGGTGATGGGAAGGCTTCAGTAGGTCGATCATCACATCGCTGTTGCTATTTACAAAGTCCTGTGGTGGTGGCTCACTGCAAGACTTCCAGGAGTCCACTGCCAAGGGGCCTCCCGAAATGGCAGCGGGCAGAGGAGCTGTGTCGTAGTTGGTGCTTATTACTTCCTCTTGTGAATGGGAGAGTGAGTATCTGAGTTGCAGACTGGCCTGAGGTGGTTGAAATCCTGGGGCTTTGTGACTCCAAGCAACTTCCTTGACTCCTCTGAGCTTGGCATTGTCCAGCAGTAAACAGGGTGGAAGTAACCACTGAGAGAAGTTTCACGCAAATGAAGCTGGAAGACAGAAGCAAATCAACTGGCTTGGAGCTAACCCGAGAGGCTGCCCCGTTAATACAGTAGCTGTGATTTTCCTCCTGTGCTGCCGGCTCTTGGGGATAGCTGTGGACCCTCCCTGGGCAGGAGTTGACTATGGGTCAGTGTATCCTCAAAGAGACTTCCATTCAATTGGCATCAGTTGCAGCGGGGCATAATTTATTATTTTCTACTGAGAATCCGTAGATAATGCACACAGAGCTTGTGAAATGATCTTTGAGCTCTTCCCTGTTTCTGGTCTTCAGCAGTCTGGATTTCACAGGGATCGCATGTAAAAAGTGGCTCCTCAGACCACAGGCTGAATTTTGCAATCTTGAACACTTGTTGCTGGTCTGCCCTCGCATTGGGTAGGAGTGGGTCTGCCTCCTCTGTTGTCTGCTGGCCAGCTCTTGGGTGAGCCTCTCCACACCTACCCTGCTGCTTTGCCCTGAGGAAAGCAGCACATCTCTCAGAATGGTCCCCAGTAACTCACACTCTCTGGTGCACTGCCTGTGGTTTTTAGTCACTTCAGGCCAAAACAGTTCATGTTTTTCTCATCATTGTTAAGATTCATTGTACCATGGGGCCGGTGCTGTGGCGTAGCGGGTAAAGCCGTTACCTGCAGTGCCGACATCCCATATGGGCGCCAGTTCTAGTCCCAGCTGCTCCTCTTCTGATTCAGCTCTCTGCTGTGGCCTGGGAAAGGAGTGGAAGATGGTCCCTGCACCGTTGTAGGAGACCCGGAAGAAGCTTCTGGCTCCTGGCCTCAGATCGGCACAGCTCTGGCCATTGCGGCCATCTGGGGAGTGAGCCAGCAGATGGAAGACCTCTCTCTCTCTCTGCCTCTGCCTCTCTGTAACTCTGCCTTTCATTGCCCCTACCTTTGAACTGTGCAGCCCTCACTGTCCTTCCTGGATGGGATTTTTATTAAAATTTTGTGTTTGTTGTTTTTTACTTTTCTTTTTTTAAAGAAAGATGACTATAATTGTTTATTTCTTCTAAGTGCAAGAGTTGAGATAGCTGCACCAGTGACATTGTCTGCTTCCCCTGCTTCATACTTTGGCATCCCCCATCCCTCGCGGCAGAACCTGTCTTGATTCTGCTCAAGCTTTTAAACCCCTCATGAGACTCTGCTCTTGAGCAAGAAGCCATTCGCCCATGAGAGAATCACAAAGAACATGGTAGATAGGGGGACTTGGGTTTGTTGAGTAAAGGAATGAAACTACTATGCGGAAAGCAAGAAACTAAAGGTGTGTGAGTTTGTTATTTCATGTGCTATAGGACTGGGGTCTCCATGCCCCCAGTTAGTTAAGATTGCCTTGCAGTTGAGAGGTAGAGTTGTGGTTTTGGTAGGCCGAGTCCAACCATGTCAAGGCCAGATCTGTGGGGAAGAGTGTTCTCTTAGTCACGTGGTTTCTGAGCTGCTCTTCCCACCCCCTTGCTCCCACCCGTGACATAACATTGGGGCTGCTTCTTGATTCTGTTGCTGATTGACAGCACATTAAAAACAGCCTGAATTGGGCCGATCATCTGCATCCAGTTAAGGGTTTCCTTACCGTTGCAGAAGAAATCTGTTTTAAAGAAACAGGTGGGAAGGGAAGGCAGGGAGAAGTCAGTTTTTCTTGATCAGTGTCAATGTGGGAACAGCACTTCTATTTAGAGCTGACAAAATAGTCCTCCGAGAGAGTTCTTTAGCTAAATAGGTGTGAGGCAGAGGTTGTATCTTGAGGGTACTGGTAGTCAGGGTCCCAAAACATATGGCACAGAATATCTTTGAGCAAAATAACAGATGACAGCATGTGCTCTGTGCTTTTCAGGCAGGTGTTTAATGTCATTTTGACAGGATTTCTTTGAATGAACTTGGTCACATCCAGCCCCTAAATTGTGACCCTCACCCAAAAAACTGCTTTAAGGACAGGGGCACAAAAGCCACCCAAGTTGTAGGACTAACAAAGGCCTTCAGGCCCCTGGTTGGCCTAATAGTTCAACTTGGATACATTTTTAATGTTTTCTCCAAAAAGTGTTTCCTAAAGGGACTTCTTTTCCTGCTTCTGATCATTATTTCCTTATTTTTTGTAATTTTGTGCTTTTTCCTGTTGCCTACTTAAAATGAATCAGTGTACCATCCTTTTGCTAATGTGTGAGGGGCATGGTCCATATCTCTAATTATGTCCTGTTCTAAGAGGTGTGGCAATCACTATTTTGATCGTCAAAGTGAGAAAAATCTCCAGAAAATTAAACTTCGGAAGAAGAAAACAAAACAAATAACTTCTTTGAGGCCAAAACAAATGACTTTGTCATGGTTTTATCTTGGTGCCTACGGTGCTTCATGATTGTTGAACGAATGAGTTAATGTACCCTGAGATCCCTTCTTTTTAACTCCAGTCTGCCATAAAAACTTTGGTGTCATGGTCACTGCTCTATCCTTGTTTCCTAGAACACTGCATGGTACCTCGAGATGTCTCCCTCTTCTCCACAACCAATGTTGAATGAATGAATGAATGATTTAAAGCATCCTTAATGCTGCAATAGCCCCTGATATGGTAATTTCAATTTCTGTAACTGACAACCTCAGACTCACACAGCTGTGCTTCAAGGAAAAGCAGTCTCATAGCTCTGCAAAGTATGTGCCTATTATTACAATTCCCAGGTAATTTTATCAAACCAAAGGTAACATGATAAGCTCAGCTCTGTCAGATTATGTTAGCCGTAGAAGAATTAATTTGGCAGTCGACTGGTAAAAAAAAATTAAGAAATCTCTACAGTAGGTAAAATGTTGTGCTTAAATATATTCATACTGAAATTCAGAAAATTTACAGACTAGTTTCTCATCATGGGTAGAATAGGTAGAAGTAAACAAGACAACAAAAAAGATTTATTGTGTTATTTTTAGCAACAAAATCCACAGGAGATAATACATGTTATTTTCATTAGTATATATTCCTCAATTTCCTACTATAAATTTCAGATATAAATTTTAAAGGTGGAATAGTCTAAGTTTTCAACATTCTTATCTCCATTCATGGTTCTGTTGTAAGGTCTTAATTTACACTTTTTCCGCTTTGCTATGCCTCAGTTTTCCCGGGTATAAAATGGGACCAGCCTTACCCATCTCCCTAGCAAGGGGGTATGAGACTTAATTAGTGCATAGCTGTAAAACCCTTCGAGGTATCCCCGTGTGTCACGATGGAAGTACATTGTTATTAATCATTATTATTGTTGTTATTTTTAAATGGCTCAGAGCCATCTCTAAATTCAGCAATAAGATGGATGCACCTAATAATTCTTCCTCTGTACATGCTCTGTGGTCATACATTTCACAAAACAAATGGCAGAATACTTGTAGGATATAATCATCATGATCCAAGTAAATGATCCTTAACCAATTCAAAATTATGTGATTAAGACCCCAAGGAGTTAAAGCAAGCATTTTACTTTGTTTCCTTTCAGCTTCTCATTCTGTGTTAATTTATGGGAAACAGAAAAAAGAGTTTGCTTTAAAATTTTTTTTTAAATTAAGGTCAGTGATTCTGTGTCAATAGTTTAGAATTTGGGAGGAAGTGGTGTACTCCCTAATTTCAGATCAATCTATCTGGAGCGCCTTGTCCATATACACATATCCATGATTTCAGCTAGGATGGGTTTAGCTTCCTGTCAGTTGTGGACTCAAGCATCATTTGTGAACTTTTGAAGTCAGGTATCTTCAGGTATCATCCAAACAGACAAACCTGTGTCTATTTCCCCAGTTGCTCCCTTGTCCTCTCCTCTACCCTTCGGTAAGACTCTGCATTTGGGACGGAGGGAGGTTAGGTTGCAGGCAGTGGACAGTCAGCTCAGCCTGACTTCTCTCGGGCAGACAGCCCGGCTGGCTGCGATGCAAGACTCCAGGCTCAAGCCCAAGCTGTCCAGGGCAGGACAGCCCACGAAGTTGGGGGTGAGAAAGAAAAGGGAAATTCTATCTTTTCTGGTGCTTTTCCCCTCTTGGCTTCCCCACTGAAAATCAATAGTGTGGTCGATAGTTGGTTTTGAGTTGTGCACTACATGCTGGAGTTTTTCTGATAGAAACCTTTGGTGTCTGGGCTTCAGACATTCTAATGTGTCAGGGCAGCTTTGAGAGCTGTCACAGCCCTCTTGGGTGACATCGTATTCCCATGATGGCCTGTGTAATTCGAGAAGGGAAGTATAGATCAATTTTTACACCATTTAGTTATTGGGGGACATTTTTTTCCTGTCAATTGATTATTACTTTAAAATCTCACCATATTTATGTCTTTTTCTTCCAAACAGCAAAAGCAATTAAAATGAGATCTTTTCGTTAATGAATTTTTAAAATAAAAAGCAAATCAAGTCTTGCTCTCAGTTGCAAAGACCTGGTTGTGTCCTGTTCAGAATTTTTCACATTCCTTTGGCATGACGTGGAATGGCACTTTTAATTTTCAGTGAATGCGTTTGGGAAATCCCGGTGTCTTTTCTTGGTAATACACTAGAATAGCAATAGCAGGAAAAATAAAGTGGTACAGTATCAGCTATAATACTTGTGTGGTTTTGATGCAGATTTTGGTTTCTTTGAAACTATTAGATGGCATTTATGGATATTAAATAATTAGGAATATACCAAAATAGTTATTGGGAATGTGATCTGTTAAAAAGGTTTTATTTTGATGTGAGTGCTTCCTGTTAAATCTATTGCTTTCTGGGTTAACACATCATTAATTTTTCCTTATAAAAATATTTTTAGGTACCTACCTGTTTTTCCTCCCATTCTAATACTTATTTGTCTTAAGCAGGATACCTCTTACTGGAGTTATCCTTGGAATGCTTTGAGGTAACTTCTACCATGGTCAGTGCATATAAGATGATAAGATTGTGTTCATAAGATATCTGCAAGTTTGGAAGGGCAGATTTCTAAGTGGAAATAAAAATGTTTTCATAAAATTGTGTTGAAACAGCATCTTAGGAGCAAAGGATCTGTCTTTAAAACACTAAATATGTCTATTTAAAATAATTGCCAAATATTTGAGCAACAATATCTCAGAATGAACACTAGAATCAGGCCTCTTATCCTCAGATAGTGTTTGATATCAATCATGCTGTATTAATTGAAAGCATTTGGTATAATCTCATAAAGAAACAGGCAAACTCTGGGCTTTCCTCTAGTGAAAATATATCATTCATGTCTTCCATTACTGTGCTATAATTATGGTAAGTGAAGCAGAACAGGATCGATAGAGCAATTTATCAATGCATTCCAAACTATTCTAGCATGGTTTACGTCATACCACTGCAGATACTGTCATTCAATAAAGAGACATCTAATAGTGTAAAGACTTTAGATGGATCCATTTCAGCATAATGTCTTCCTAGGTAATGCTCTAATTTTGACCATGGTTTAATTAATTGTTTCACTCTGTATGGTATTATGTGAAGTAAAATATTTCCTGAATTGAAATAAATTCAAAAGCACTGCAATAGTATAAATATCATCATTAGTGTGTGGCTTTGGCTTATTTCAATACCATTATGAATTCTGTCATAGTGGAAGTAGAACAGGAGTCAGGTATCCATCATGCCCCAAGAAGCATTAAAATTTAAACAACAAATATTAGGCTAGGGACATTATTTAATGACTCCAAATTTTTGTCTTCTGACCTCCCTAGATTCAAAATTTTTTATGGATGGATGATCATCATCTTTATGATTTAACTATAATACTAGGTTCAAAAAAGGTTAGGTGATTCGGACTTTTTTTTTTTTTCATAAAACCATACACAATGCAGTCTTTTTAACAACCATAAACCTTCCCCCATACTGATAATAAGTATTCATAGTATTGAAAGATAGGCAGTGGATTGTACATTAAAATATTATTTATGTTAGGGTGGAAAGCAGTATTTTCAAATTACTGGATTGTCATTTTCCTTTTCCACATGGGTATCAAATTATTACCCCGTGTCTTTTGGTTAATTCAGCCTTTTACAAAGCTACATAGGTCTGATAATGATGCCGGAGTCAGACCAGTGCAGAATCATCACTTGGCATTTCAGATTTGTAGACATGGAGAAACACTTTCAAGGACTAAACTTACTTTTGATTGCATAAGAAACTTTGACACTTACAGAGAAAGTGGGGTTGGTTCTAACAGCATTGTTAGAAAGCATGTAAAATAACTCTTGCTTTTGGAAAAATAGCAACATCTACAAGTTTTCCCTTCTTGTTTTCTTGAAGTCTAATTCTTTAGATTACCCTGTTTTACCATTTCCTTACCTAAGGAGGATTTTGTACTATACCACTTGGTGAGAGAGTTGCAATGAGGTCATAAAACATGGAGTAGGCTGCAGTGGGAAAATGTTGTGACCATTTTCTGGCATTATGCACCCCGGAAGGTGATAGAGCCCTGCTCTCTTCTGTCTTATATCTTGAGTTTGAACAGATTTAGGACTGTTTTGACGTAAATTGTAGCTGTATTTTTGGCTGTGTTCTCTGTCCTTTTCTACACCGTCCCCTCACCTACTCACTGGTGTCCCTCCAGTGTTGTTTCTTAAGCGCTTGTCTGCTAAAGGGTTAAGGTGTCAGATTTGAAGCTGCTTGGGCATAATGTATTTAGGTTAAGGAAATTGGGTTGTCATTACCTTGGTGAAGATGTTGCAAATCATTAGCAAGATTTATTGGGGGTTACTTCACCTGATATCACATTGTATTGTTTCATGTGGACTATTTTTAACCAGCATCCTATTTAAACAGTGTCAGCAAATTCTGAGAGCTTGCCAAACAAATTCTCAAAATGGTTGCCAAGCTGTAAGATGGCTGCCAAGGTCTGAGCACACTGAACAGGTTCAAAATGGTGCCCAACTTCTCAGAATGTATTGGTCAGATTCCCCCATATTCACTCCCCGCTACTTCCCTCCATACAACCACCACTCAAAAAGGGAGAAAAACAAAACAAACCCGAAGATGCAAGACTTGGCACCAGGTCCCTGGCACGAGCGGTTGTAGTGTCATCCAGAGATTCAAGTAGTCACCGTGTACTACTTGTTTCACATGCTTGGCAGAAGACTGTTCAGAGGAACACGTGAGGTGAAAAACCGCTGCATTTTCTCTACCTTATCTAATATGCGCTAAATAATTCTTTGGGGGGGAGGGCGTGGGGGCAGCTAGACCAGGCATTACTTTCAAAGAGCTTGCTAAATGAGATCGAAGAGCGTTAACTAAGTCTTCGGGCTGTGCCTTTTTGTACTGCTTGCCTAAAGTGGCACAAACTTTATATACAACAGGTTTAAGATTTATTTTAGTTTTGCATTTGTTTACTTAAGTTTATGGCAATTGCTTTCTGGCAGTTGTGCTACTTAGCAGATTGAAATAAAATCATAAGGGTGAATTAAAACATACTGCTGTTAGTGCTGATTAGAATTTTAGCTTAGTGTAAATACCGGATGCAGGGTCCAACTTCTCAGACACTTGGCATGAGCTCAATAGGGATCTCCAGGCTACACAGGAGACAGTGTGTGTGTGCTTGGATGCTTTTAAAATTCTTGGATAGGTGGAGCATACTACTTCTGCTGGCATGTTGGTTCATTGTGCTGGCTGCATAATAATGTGCTTGGATTCCAAGGTGGATAGTAGAAGCTGGGGAAATGTTCAGAAGGGAAAATAGTTTGAAGTTAAAATAGAAAACCTGGAGAAAAAGATTTTATTTAAACTCTGTACAGTGTTGACTGTTTGATTCTGTTAATGATACAAATAACTGATACTAAACTAAGCTGAAAAACTAAAGGGTTTGTGGTGTTTTGTAGAATGACCTAATAGGGAATATATTTCTCCAACTTGTTGAAAATTTTCTCGGTGATACTTTTAAAAATATACAGATGAATTGGCTTCTCCAGGCTGTTAGTTTAGTCAGTGAATTCCTGAAATAAGTCTGCTGTTTAACATCAGCTATAGGCTAGGTTTTATAGTTTGATTGGGATCTGGATTTCTCAAGATAGTTTTTAATATAGCTAAGTAGCTACGCACAAAAGCTGGTTGTCATGAAGATGGCGATGTTTTCTTTTTTTTTTTTTTTTTTTTTTTTTGACAGTAAGTGCTTTTGGAAATCCAGAGCTTTAGAGTTCTTTGGGTTGTGGGTCCTCTATGTGTTCACTCCATCAAAAAGAAGTATCCAGGAAAGGCAACTTTTTCATTCTTTTACTGATTTTCCCCTGCTTTTTAATCAGTGATGTGTGTAATCATCCAAGGATCATGTGCGTTCATTTTCTGTCATTTCTCTCCTAGTAAGCAACTGTCATCCCAGGCTTGATCATTCAGTAGGTGAAACCAAACGTGATTGACAGAGCTGAAATCTGAACTCTGCATCCTTCCACAGAAAAGATCAATTAGTGCCCCATTAAGGTGCTTCAGTTCTGGAAATTTCAACTTAGAGCTATGGAGGCATTTAGAGGTTAGCTCGGCAAATGTATGATATGAAAGTTACATAGGCAATACCTTAAAGCATATTTACAAAGTGTATTTATAATGTGATATTATACTACAAATGTATATTTTTATATATTTTACAAATGTAAAATAGCTTTATTAAAAGGCCTTTGGCTAGTTCTCACATATCTTATTGTAAATCACTGAGTAGGAACGTGGATAGAATCTTTCTCTTTAAGTTAAAAGCTGAGAGTCCATGCCTCTTTATAATAAATCATAGTATATTTTTAATCTTCAAAATGGGAATGTGTAATTAGTATATTTTTTCTGTTTTGTTCTTATTACATATTCATTAATGATTAATTCAGGTGAATAATATTGTAGCAAGGGTAAAAATGAAGTCATTTTAGAATATGTGGCTTTTATTTAAATCATTGTATGTTAGATCCTTAAGTCTGGAAGCAGTAGAATTTTTTCCAAGTTGCCCAGAACATGAGATACTCCTCAATTTTATAGTTGAGAATGCTGGCAGGGTAATGTTTAGGTAGGTAAAGTAAGGCATATTTTTGCAAATTCCCAAAGAATCCATTATTTTTATTGTTTATGTAAAAAGCAGTGTACTTTCTAGCATTTTAAGATTAACTTTATTCAGTTAGCCCTTGCAGACATAGTCCATATTTTAGGTTAGTGAGTTGCAGAATCTTTTTCCCAACAGAATTTTTTATTAGTCCTTCCAAAGTAAGTGTCTTAATATGGAACGGTTATTTGTGTCTTAGATTTCTGTAGTGGTGTTTAGCATTTTGCCCTTTTCTACATAGCATCCGTGTACAATTAGTACTTAGGGATGGATATATGTGTTTGCTTGTGTCTACTGAAGTATGTATAGAGATATAAAATTTACTTTCTATATAGTAGCTTTCTGCATAGGGCAACCCAAACAGCTGTTATTCCTTTTTATAGCTTCTTTAATCTATGTGCCAACAAGTCAGTTTACAAAATCTGTTTTGTTGATGACTGCTGCGATAATAATTGTGGTGTTTTGTGGCTTGGCAAAAGGCTGGGGTCTCCTCTGAGGACTGTTGCCAAAGGCTTTGAAGGGGTTGAGGGGATTCACTGCCAACATGAGTCACCACTCTCTATTTTATGTAGTGTCCTCTGCCAAGGACTTAGACACTTTCTGTTTTCATTCTTTTGTAGGCTTCCCTCCCCACATTGTGGTTTTCTTCACAGCCAGAGGCCTGGGTCTGCCAGGATAGGTGAGAGAGGCTGGCCACCCTGCAGTCAGTGCGGTGCATAGGGAAAAGGAAGGGCTCTCTTGAATGAATACGTGGGTTTAATTATGCAGTGATGAATTATAAATAAGATGGGGGGCTCAGATGATGTAGTATACTGTAGTCACCTGGATTTGGGTCAGAAATTCTCAGAAGAGTAGTTATTATTTACTTTTAAGTGGCATTCAAAAATGTGACAGTGTTTTAGTGATTTTCATAACTGATTGTTTAAAAACCCTAGATTATTCATGAGTTCTGGCTATAGGCCCAAATCTTGGCTTTTTCCTCAAACAAAAGAGTACCACCCCCTCCTTTTATGTGTCATAATATTTTGCTTAACATAAATATATTTTTGACACTTGCCTCATAGACTTCAGGAAAAATCCTAAAATTTTATTTCTACCTGTCTAGATTTAAATTATCACCCTTAAGTGGACTGAGACATATGAATTGCTAGTCTGTTGTCTCAGATATTTTAGAGATTTGCACACTTTTTTATTCATTAAATACTTTCAGCAGATTGTAATGAGGTGGACTAAATGTCCTCTTACTAGGTTCTTTAAAGTCAGATACACATTATATGAAGAGATATGCTTGGAATAAATTTGAGTCTCAAAATGTAAGTTAAAATGGCACTTCCTGCATTAATATGAGGAGTACATAGCTGAGCCTTAGAGAACCTTGACCCTAGAAATTTAGATGGCTTTTACTTACCTAAAGTTATGACACTGTCTTAAACTCTAGTAAACAATATACGCAGAATTATATTGAGGGGTATAGGTTTTGTTTTGTAAGTATCCATTCATTTTGTTAGTTCTTTAAACATGGTATACACAGTAAAACTTCATTATAACATCCCCTGGAAACATTTCCATGTTTTTTGAAGTTCAAAGTCCTAACTCTAGGCACCAAAATATTTTCCATATATTATGGTCTAACCTTTTGTTCTACAGGAAAAAATAATGCTGTAAAAATGGCTTTGTTTAATACTTTGTATACAAAATAAATGCTATTAATAATTGACTATTTTTTTCTCATAAACATCTCAGTTTGAAAACATAATTACACAAGAGAAAAGTCTCAGAAAATATTAGCATGAATATTGATCTGATCATATCCTTCAAGGATTCAAATACATTAGTGACTTGGCATTCAAATACATCAATGTATGTGAAATTCCTGTGTAGACTGTTCAATATCAAGATGTTTAAATGTTTATTTCTTCTTTGTTTTCTTAAATTTTGACAACCCAGCTTTCCTGATCATGTATTTATTTCATAGTTTCCATTTAAAATAGCAAAAATAGGAAAAGAGAAACAGATACTAAAAACCTTTAGTCACTCTGTGATATAAATTCATTAGAAATTTAAATACTTAGAGTTCACAGCAAGATACCAAAACAGAAATTCTTTTGGATGACCTATAAACTACTCAATTCCTGGTTAATGCTCCAACCATGTGAAAAGTTCCAAGTGAAGTTTACTCTGAGCCTTGTCTGAACCCCATAAACAGAGCAAAGTCCTGTAACCCCTGTGTGAATCCTGAAATAACTAAACCTGTTACATCTAATGAAAAACCACTATTTTCTGATGGCTAATTTATGTGTTCACAGTTCAAAGACAAACTTTTCATTTGGAAGTGAACTGTTTTGTTTTGGAATATATGAATCATATACTACTTAGTATTTAAATACAGTTCTCCTGTTTTGAAGATCTAATAATAAAGTTGTTTCAAAAGAAGAACCGGAACCTCTTTCCAGTATTCACATTTCTAGGCTGTCTTGGGAAGTTGACAGTATGTAAATGCAACATCAGGAATGGCTGTAACCTTAGTAGTGCTGATAATATTAGGTATTTTCAACAAGTAATGTTATTTTGAATTTATACTAAACCCTCATGAAAATACTTTAGTTAAGAGTCCTGGTACATCATTTGCTATGATGGTGTGAGTTGATGGAGCTAGATATTGTTGTCTCTTAGGCAAAAGAGAAACAAAGTCACTGATCAGTTAAGTCACTTGACTTCCAGCTAGTTACATGACTTCAGATATAGATATATTAATCTTCAGGGAACATCAGTCTACTCCTCTAAAAAAAATATGAAGGAATTAGACTAAAACAGTTTCTCGGATTCCTTCCTACTCAAAAAAAAAAAAAAAAAAAAAAAAAAAAAAAAAAGAAGAAGAAGAAGAAAAAAAAGGAATCTGGAAACTGGAAAAGCAGCTGTCTTTGTGCCATTGTGTTTTATCTGTCATCTCCCTTTAGAAGGTGGGTGGCTGACCTGTGGGGGACACATCGTAAATGACCATCCAGACTTCCCCTTGTTGACCGCCATTGTCAGGGGTATAATCATTGTTACCACGCACGAGTGCATAATCTGTCTTAAACGTGTCTGCTGGACTCTTCCCATGAATTAGCTCACAGATCCATCTGTAGTTCTACGTTATTAGTCTCAGGATCTTAGTATACCAATGATTGGATTGGACTGATTAAGCATTTTACAGGCCAGTGGGTTGGATGCTCAAGAATCCTGAAGTTATTCTATTTGCCTATAAATTTGAATAGCTAACCAATATGTGGTCTCTCTTTCGGTCTCTTACCCATTTTACATTTTTTGACAGTCTCATAATAGATGGATTTTGTAAGGATAAGGGATTGTCATGCATTGTCCGTCTATTCATTGATCTGTCCTCTATGGACAGGATTTTTGTTCAGAGGGTAGATCCTGATGAGTAGGAAGTGCTCCTTGTCTTCAAGGAGCTACCACAGGCACAGGTCTCTGCAAGACACACCTAAGTCCCTGCCCTGACTGATAACTGATAACTATTTCCAGATGGACAAGATGTGAGGCTGACACTGAGTGAAGTGAACACTTTACCTGCTTTCATGTTACACTCAGAGTCCAGATGGCATGCTCAGGAGCTGGCCTTTCAGAATGTGTGTGTGTAGCCCTGTTCCAGGAGCCATTAGTAACGTCTTTGGAGCAGTCACCGGTTACACAGCACCACACTACGCTCTGTTGCATGATCGGTCAGCTCATTAAAGCTTCTTTGCAGGCCCTTGTTTATGGCATCTAGACCTGTGACGGGGCTCCCACTGCCCACCTGGCACAGTGTATTGGGGGCATGGTGTAATTACTGTCAGTGCCACCCTTAAAAGGTGGGAGAGAAAGCAGCCTCATGGGTCAGAGGAAGTGAGAGAGTACACTCCAGCCACACCTGACATCTGGTCACCCCTGCTGTTTCCCTGGAGTGCCTTTTCATTTCCAGCCTACAGACATTGGGCGTTTGAATTGAGATCTCTTGCAGTCACTATTTTATACCTAGGCAATGGTTTTAGCTTAGAAAGTCTATCTTCATCACAAGACTGGAAGCAGTCCACTGTCAGCATGATCCTGAGAACTGGCTTGCGCTGATTAAGACTACATATCCTCTTGACCTTCTTTACTGGTTCTTGGTTTTGAACTTCTTAGTGAGAATGGTATATTTCTTCATTATTTCTGAACTCTAAAAGGCCAGAATTTCTTCTTCAAGAGTTTCAAATACTTTTTGTATGTCCTAGTATATAGAGGAATCAGCACACATTAATCTGAGGAAATTCTGAAAAATCTTACCTGGCCAGCATTTACTGCACCTGTCTGTGGCAGCCACTAATCTAGGAGCAAGGACATAAATGAAGACCTGACCTCAACCAGCTCTTCCTTCACTGGAGAGGCAAACTTGAGCACAGTTTGCCTAACTTCGGGTGGATGGAGCCAAGGGAAAATGAAGTAACTTGTGCAGTGCTGAATATGACTATGATGTGTATGCACAATAATGTAATGTGCTCGTTACTAAAACCGGTTGGTGAGATGGAGTTTGGAAAACTTCATTCGTAAAATGTCCTGGTGCATAAATCAGGCAGCTCCTTAATATTAAAACACAGACTGCTGAGGGAAAGTCCCAGGGTGTCTGGGACCCCTAAACTTGGATTGGCCTACAGAACTAAATGAAAGGTAACCATGTCTTCTTGGGGTCTTTTATTGCTTGTAATTACCGTGACATCTTCCTAAGGCTCTGTGTTCTTTGGGTTGGAGCAGAGCTGCTGCCTATTAAGTTACATAGGAAAGCTCTGAACAAGTTTATGAAGGAAACTTAAATGTTGATTTAAAAGCAATCACAGGGGCAGGCATTTGGCACAGCAGTTGAGATGCCTGCCTTCCATAGCCAAGTGCTTGGGTTTGATTCTTGGCTCTGCTCCGGACTCCAGTTTCCTGTTGATGTGTACTCTGGGAGGCAGCAGATGATGGCTCAAATACTTGGGTCCTTGTTACCCCTCTAGGAGCCCTAATTGAGTTTCAGGCTCCTGGTTTCAGCTCGGGCTAGCCCTAGTTGTGGCAGGCATTAGAGGAATGAACCAATGGATGGATGATCTGTCTCTCTGTGTCTGTCACTTTGCTTTTCCAATAAAATGAAAATAAATTAAAAATTAAAACCAATCACAAATTCTTTCTTTGTGGAAGATGACCACACAGTCCTAATTGAAGTATAACTTAAAAAAGAAACTTCCACTTTAGGTGTGCTCAGTAAATAGCCACTAACCATCTGTGAGGTCGTTGGTAAGAAACTTTGAAAGCATTTAATTATAAAGACCGTAGTCACTAAAATGTTACCAGTTAGACCCTCTACCCCCAGTTCTACCTCTCTGTTCCCCCGTTTCTAATTGCTCCTGGAGAAATAGCATTAGGGTTAGAAGCTGACCTGGTGATTTTATAAATGTAAAGGTAGCAGTCCCTGGTCCCTAAAGTGATGTGTTGTTAGAAGAGCATGCTTGCAATTTGGTTTTAATTGATTCTTACTCTATTAAGTGTGTAGCCAATCTGTGCGTGTCTCCTTTTCATTGTTTATCTTAGTAGGGGAAAAGTGGGGAATCATGAGGGAATCCCTCCAAAGGCATTAGAATGCAGGCATCCGTAGTTGATCCCAAACAACAAAAGAATAATTGTCATTTTATAACTTGATCTGTGTTCATATAATGTGAACCGTCTAAAAACAAATTTTAAAAGATGCTTATAAATAGTTATTGGTTGGGGGCCGGTGCCATGGCTCATTTGGTTAATCCTCCACCTGCGGCGCCGATATCCCATATGGGCGCCGGGTTCTAGTCTCGGTTGCTCCTCTTCCAGTCCAGCTCTCTGCTGTGGCCCGAGAGTGCAGTGGAGGATGGCCCGGGTGCTTGGGCCCTGCACCCGCATGGGAGACCAGGAAGAAACACCTAGCTCCTGGCTTCGGATCAGTGCAGTGCCGGCCGTAACGGCCATTTGGGGAGTGAATCAAAGGAAGGAAGATCTTTCTCTCTGTCTCTCTCTCTCACTGCCTATCTCTACCTGTCAAATAAATTTTTTTTAAAAAAGTAGTTATTGGTTGAAAAAAAAAAACAGCAACAAGAACTAAAACTTAGTAAAGGAAAAACACAAGAACATGATAAACTAATAAATTCTTTTCATAGGAAATATTTCTATAAGCCAAAGGATTTATGGACTAAATGTTATAGTTAGGACAAATGATGAAATAATCCTGACTCTAAGACAGTTCCATCAACCAACACACTTGTTAAGTGTCTTATGTATGCTTAATAGGAATATTTGCTGGTGGGTGGGGGAGATCTGACTGGAGGAGGGGCAAAGAAGGTATCTAGAATTAATACTACTCATTACCTTGATCCTACTGACAAGTTGGAATACACAAGATACACTGGGGAAATACTGAGAGTTCAAGGAAGCAGGCACACTATAGGTTGGAATGGTTCAATACTTAACTGCAAGAGGCAGAAAAAAATATAATTCCTTTTCTAGGAAAATATTTGTAACTCATGCTTGGTTAGTACAAGTACAAAGAAAGCATATGGAAGTTTTCAGATCTATTTTCCATAGTTGTTTTTCCATAGTGTTTGTAAGATGCTGGGTACAAGGTACAATTTCTTGTTCTAGTCTGCTGTGCTGAAAATAATCATTTTAATTGGATTGCTTCTTTGGAAAGAAGACAAAGAGTACATTGCTAAAAGCTTCTGGAGGCCACTTCCAATATTTGTCATAATATAAGTGCTAGAAATGTGCTTCAGTTTATATGCAAAGGAAATAATGCCTTCTGTCCACAGGAGTCTCTATGAGACTTTTATGATAATAATGTCTATTTAAATGCAAGCAGACAAGATTATTTTTAACTTCAGATTAGAGGATAGACCTACCTTTCTTCTGTTCTTTGCAACTTTTTGGCCATTCTTTCTATTTCTGCTTCCCAGAGCAATTTAAGTGTGCTTATTGTTTTGCTAAAAAGAGAATATTTATTTTGAAAGGGGCTACATCAGTTCCATATGATCTAGATGCTATGTGTCATGAATATAATTTCTAAATTATTGGCCGACTTTTTTGCTTTTAATTAGATGACCAGACAAAAGTTTAACTTAGAAGGAGCTCACAGGCAGGTTTAGGGCCTATTGAAATGTATATTGTGATATTGAGTTCTGCAGAGCTATATGAGCAAAAAGTCAAAACTATCTCTTTTCTGAAGCCAACTCAAAGCTTTTGCTTTCTTAACATACAAAAGAGACTATAAAATATTTTCAAATATTTTAGCTTGAATTTTTTTCTTGGAGGTAAGGAATTATGTTTAGTTTTAAGGACCTGCTATTAGGATCAGATAATTGTGTTTAACATAGAAAAACTCACTGAAAATCAGTGTGAATTTGATTCATCTAAGCTCTAGCTTGGTTAAACTTACTTTATTTTTGGATATTCAATGTATTCCAGACGTCTCTTCCCTGTGTAGGAGTAGTCCATACACACAGGGAGAAGATGGAGAGCTTTCGTTTCCCTTATTTTCACTTTTGTTCCATCCCTCTGTGCTTGTTCTTTGTTTAAATAAACTTTTGTGGAATGTCTTTCACACATCATCGCTCCCTGCTTCAAAGGCTTCCTTTAATAACTTAGCCCTGGCTCGCTTTTCTTTTGCATATGTAATTGATTTAAGTGAAGTGTATGGGTGTGTGCTTGTGTGTGTGTGTGTGCTTACATGTATGCATGTGTACTAATAAAAAAGCTTCCCTGGAAAGGCAAGTCTGTGACCTGTGGCTTATTTTTATTGTATATACCTATTCTCACAGAAATTGTAGAAGTGGGGAAACCCAAGTTTGGAGTCAATCTATTTTTGAGTTCCAGATTTTTCTCTTAGTGCTGTGTCAGTTTCCTTAATCTGAAATGAGGATAATAATACTTACTTTATGAAAGGTTCTGAGGAAGTTACATGTATGTAAATCGCTCATTCCACCATGCTGGCCGTTGTTATCTTTCAGCAGTTAGGAAATGTGGGAGGTTCTCACCACCAACCTTATCACTGTTTATGTACCCAAGAAGGTAATACGTTATTTTGTAGTTCATCATTAAGCTGATTGAAATACAATCACATGTACAATGAATTTCAAAGTTATATCAATCTGAAAATAAAATATTAAGAAATCATGATCGTATCATTGATGTGATTGTTTTCAGTTGTCAAATGAATGCTAAAATGAGTGTTAATTTTTCCATTATCAGTGTCTTTAATTTTTAACTGTCTTACCAATCACAAATTTAATTGAAAATAAAAGTAATTATATTTTGATAGTGGCGCAAAATAAAAATATAGTTTAGAAATTGAAAATACTATAGTAGGAGATAAACTGTCTAGTTGCTTTTCTTGTTCTTTACATTTGGATCAATTTCAATATTAAGTCTCTAAGAGCAGGTGGATAAAGGTGTCAATTCAGTTTTAAAAGCAGTCCATTTTAAAAGCAGTCCATTGAGAAGTTCTTCTAATTATTTCTTGATGTTATTAGAAATGAAAGCCATACCAGAATGCTGAGAAAGATGTCTCTTTCACCATGAATCCTAGCATCAAGCATCAAGCATCCAGTACCAATTCCTGCTCCCTGTGGCCACTCAATGGCTATTTGAACTGTATTTCATTTGGATAGACCTGCATAGTGAAAGCTGTGCATTAGCCAGGTTGCAAGATTAAGACTCTTATTTTCTTTGTAACTGGTGCCTGTAACATGTTGAATTCTCACAGGCAATACCCAATAGCATTATCTAGGGTTATGTTCTCACCAATTGTGTACTTCACCCAAAGTCAGTTGTGTCATTCCTAGACTTGTTTATATTACTCTTATTTGTGTTGCTATTGTGGAATTTAATTAAATTTATGTGAAGTAATGAAATTTGATTTCAAAATCAAAAAGAAAGTTTTCTTCCTGTGAAATGAAGCCAGAGCTTTGGAAAGACTCAGTAAAAGTGAGTTACAAAAATTTCTGTCAGATTAAATGTGAGCAAGCAAATTGTAAAAGATAATTTATAAGAACATAAAGATTATTTTACATATATATTTAAATTCTTCCTCCACTTAAACACAAGAGACTGGAAATTATATATAGTGCATTGCCACTATGCCCTATAAGAAAGATGCTGCAAAATTCAACTGACAGACTTATTGTTAATGTTAAGGATTGGTTAAGGAATCTACATGTATCTGTATAAAGCTAAAATATTTGAAGTGTGTATGTCTCATTAAAAATATTATCTTCCCTATTCAGTTTTTAAAAGTAAACAACCAACTACTAACCCTAACGATACTGGATAAGAGAGTTTCTGCTTTATTTCTTATTCATGTTCCTTGCAAAGTTTTAGAGATATTCTGCTTCCATTCTACGAAGGGAAGCAAGAGGGAATTGCAGATGGGGTTCCTATCTCGGGAAACATGTAAAGGACCAGGACCTGAAATTATTAAGCAGGGATGATCCAGTTTAGGGGTTCCAAAGATTGCAGTCTAGTCAGGAGAGGTTCCAGTGGTCTGAATAGAGATGTTTGGTGGGAGCTTGGTGGAGCAGGATACAGCATGGAGGTCTAACCAGGAGAAGGTGGATGCTCCCTGGTTGGACAGAACTCATGGGCAGGTGACACTAATCCAGGTGGGTGGTTAGCAGAAATGGAGTCTGTCAGGAGACTGAGGGGCCAGAAGCTAGCCTGAGTTGCAGTGGTAGAATTTTTTTGTGGTTGTGCAAGTAGGGAAACACAAGCCAGTTTATAATTCCAAATGAGCCATGGTACTTGACCAAACATAGGTACAGGAGTTTGCACTTTAATGTCAAGCCCACCTGTTGGAGAACATAGCACAAATTATGATACCAGAATTGAAGCACAAGGTACTTCAGTAGTTTACAGGACAGAAGGCAAGAGGCTGGATGGCTTAATGCTGAGGCTCATGGGGGAACTTGGGCTTCTCATAGCCCCTCCTGTCTCCTGAGTATGGATGAGTTCGCAGATGCAGACTTGTACTCAACTGGAGGTCAGCTGGGTTAGTTAGAGTGGCAGAGAGCCAGGTAGGGACTGAAAGTGTTTAAATAAGAAAGAGAAGAAAATTTTTCAGTGTCTGTGTACATGACCAAAACCGAAACCAAAACATAAAATCCCCACGACTAATAGCCAAAAAAGTTTACTCAAGGAAACTGATATTTGTGCAAAGGCAGTGAAAGGTGCATCTCTCCCTGTGCTGGAATAACCATATCTCAATCAAGTGAACTCTGGCTTTTGTTGTTGGTTTTCATCTTGGTATTCACCATTGTCTGGCATCAAAACAAACAAACAAAAAACAATGCATACGCCTTGGCTGATTTGATGCTTCTTGGTGATATTTGTAATTCAGATGCATGTTCCTGTTATTTGTTTAAACAGTCTACCTGTTTTTAAGTTTGGACTTATCCAGTTTTGTGGGAGTGTTTAGTTTCTCGTCACTGGTGGCCGTGGTGTTTTACCATGGAGCGTACCTGTAGCCTGACCATGGCTTGATAAACATGGAAGTACTTTACTTGGGTTTATTTTGTGTGTTCCATCTTAGATCACTTGTGGCACTGAAAATAAGATGGCAGTTCCCAGACCCCTGGGACAGTGCATTCCAAGGGGAGCCCACCTAAGTCTGCAGCAGTTCTGGGTAATAGAATTGTAACGAATTTCCACTGTTGTTTTTGGAGAAAGCTGTGGACTATAATTATGTGTTAGCACTTTTTTAAAAGCTCCCTGCATTGTCATATTATTTTAAATGGACCCTGTTTTAAAATGGCCTTTCATGTTTTGATTGCAAGAATATAGTTTACACAGGTCTCTAGTTAGCAAAATACAAGGATCCGGTAAATGACAGAGCATCAACACAACTCTAGTTAAACTCTTGTTAGATGTCTCTAGCGCTGCCAAAGTTTAAAAAGGGAGATATGACAGAAGTAGAAATTCCTTGTCCTTTAACAATTGAATTAGTCATGTGGAATAAGCAACATATTACAAAATAGCCAAGACCTCATACAAAAAAAAATATGTTGTAGTTGTTGCAGTTGTACAAATGTAAAAATGCTGCATGTGAAATGTATTGTACCACATCTTGGGGGCCCCCTCCTTAAGGAGTCTGGGATCAGAGTTAAAGTTCCCTATCCTGGCGTTAGGGGCAGCAACAGCATTTTCTGTCTTGGCAAATGTCGCCCAGTCTCTTCCCTAACGGCAGCTGCCTGCATGGAGCCGGTCCTCTGGACTCACCCTTCCTCGGCTACGTTTCGTTGCCATATTAGTAATAGAATTTTAGTGTTGATTTAAAAGACAGTCTGCCTTAAAGCAGATTGCATAGTTTGCACACTGTGAATTGTAATTAAAGTGTAAGGGGTGCTTATTATGTCAACAACTGGCATGAGAACCCCAGAGCAGCAGGTGACCCCGAGCACGTGACGTTTGTGACAGCTAGGGTCCCCTTTTCACTGGCTTAGCAATCTGAAAGTCCAAATTGAAAGAAGCCCAGAGGCTGTATATTTCATTAGATCCCAGGGGAAGTGCAGGATACAGCTTCCTTCTGTTTTCCTGGGAGGTCGCCAGAAAGTTTGTAGAGCTCTGTTTCTGTCAGAGGCTCAAAAGAGAAAAAGAAAAAGCACACACAAAACAAAACAAAACACCATACACACCACAAAACCATCCACCAATCACCCCCAGGACCATAAATTTGACATTTCCCACAGTCTCCCTGAGACCACAGTGTTGCTGTGTCAGCAAGATGCTTCTTACTTTGAATTGTTTGAAAGGAAGGCTCAGTGTTCTAGCATTTAAAAAAGGTTTAATCTTCAGTATGCAGTGATTCTTTTGGTACAAAACCATGAAAAATTATCGAGTGCAGATATCCTATGATTTGCTTGAAATGCTTCTGCATTATGTATTAAATTCTCCGGAACTTCCAAAAATGGGGTGGAAGACCGACTTTAGAAGGATGGAAACCACATGGATCAGAAAGGGAGCAGACCAAGGAGACACAACATGTGAGATTCACATCGCATTGTGATGGGCAGTGTTGTTTGCTTGTTTGTTTGTTTGTTTGTTTTTCTGACAGGCAGAGTTAGACAGTGAGAGAGAGAGACAGAGAGAAAGGTCTTCTTCCTTTCCATTGGTTCACCCCCCAAATGGCCACTATGGCTGGCGCTGCACTGATCCGAAGCCAGGAGCCAGGTACCTCCTCCCATGGGGTGCAGGGCCCAAGCACTTGTACCATCCTCCACTGCACTCCTGGGCCACAGCAGAGAGCTGGACTGGAAGAGGAGCAACCAGGACTAGAACCCAACCGCCCATATGGGATGCCGGCGCCAAAGGCGGAGGATTAGCCAAGTGAGCTGCGGGGCCGGCTGGGCAGTGCTTTTGAAACTCGGCCATGTTTAATGTGTGTGACTTTCTGAGAATCAAAACCTTTTAAAAGCAGATTTTTATTTTGTACCATAGTGAAAACATTCCCCCACCAAGGTGTTGGTTTGGGTAGGGAAGACTTTGGTCTTTAGTTACCAGTGGCTAGAGTGAGCAAGAAGGTGCAACCCTTTCTTGGCATTGCACAGGGGGTCCTAGGCTTCTTGTTGCCCCCGAGTTTCTGTGTCACACACGTGGAAACATAACCTTTTTGCTGTGTGGTGCAGATCTTCTAGTAGTTGATTTTGAATATGAGGCTGAAGCTTCCTCGGTCCACTGATGTGGCTTGTACTGTGTTGCTCTCAGGAAGGTCAAGTGTAAGTGCAGTAGTACCAGCCCCATGTGCTTTAACATGCCTTGCTTACCATTGAATTCCCAGGTGGTGTTCAGTTTACATCACAAAGTAAGAATCCTCTGAACCCAGATTCCATTTTCAAGCATTCAAAACACTTTTTTTTAATCAATAGAGAAATACAGAGAGAAGATTTAACAGTTGCAATTTGTGTACTTCTATGTGATTGTATACACACATGCTTATGCTGGCCTGGGAAGGCAGCAGCAAGGCTTGTGAGAAAGATGCACCCTTTGTATACATTTGGTAAATAACTTTAAAGCTGCGTTCAAGTGTTGTGATGGAAAGGCTACCAGATTTTTATTATTATTATTATATCCTACCTATTTTACCAACTTTGTAAAGAGCTTGTTTTTATTTATATTTTTCAAGGTCAGTTCCTTTATTCAACCAATTGAATTTTACCTCAATTACCCAGAAAGGTGAGAGGAGAATAAGTTGAAGGCATGTGGCAGAAATTTGTGCTGCTGCAGGCTAGCTCAATAATGAACATTTCTGTAGGAGTAAAGGCATGTTAGTATAGCACTACAAAATTGTTCACTAAGTCTCTATTCTTTACTTAGCTCCTATAGGAAGCTTTACCCCTCTTTTTCTTTGTGTTATCTGAATACTGTTTACTTAATCTTTATTCTTAGCTCATCATCCCTTTTCATGTTATTTATCATATGTACAAAATCATGTCATTTCATGAATATTCTAAATGGACTCTGTCAGTAAAATGCGGATCTGTGAAAAATAAGTAATTTTCAAACTCTTGGCTAATTGTGGAAACCACATTCTCAACCTAACATTCAGGTCAGGTTTTTGCAAAAAAGAATTTAAGAGCATCTGAGATTCTGCCTATATCAAGCCAAAGATGAAAGCAATTCAGCTGTGTGCAATATTAGGGGTGGCCAACAGGCTGCATGTTGGAGTTGAGCATCATATAATTTTTTAAGGATTTATTCATTTATTTGTAAGTCAGAGTTACACAGAGACAGAAGGAGAGACAGAGAGAGAGAGAGGTCTTCCATCTGCTGATTCACTCCCCAGTTAGCTGCAACGGCTAGTACTGTGCCGATCCGAAGCCAGGAGCATGGAGCTTCTTCAGGGTCTCCCAAGTAGGTTCAGAGGCCCAAGGACTTGGGCCACCTTCTGCTGCTTTCCGTGGCCACAGCAGAGAACTGGATGGAAAGTGGGGCATCCGGGACTTGAACTGATGTCCATATGGGATGCCGGCAGTGCCAGCGGCAACTTTACCTGCTATGCCACAGCGCCGGCCCCTGATCATCATATTGACAACATTTCAGGTCAGTTTCAAGATCTTCCTTCTTAGATGTATGCTAGAACAAAAACCAAAAGGGGTTTTTCTATCTTGTAATTATCTAAATTTAAATTATCAGGACAGGTGTTGTGGTACAGAAGGTTATGCCGCTACTTGGGACAATGGCATCCCATGTTGGAGTGCCTGGTTTGAGTCTTGGCTTCTCTGCTTCCGATCTAACTCCTTGCTAATGCCTCCTGGGAGGCAGCAGATGATGGCTCAGGTACTTGGACCACTGCCACTTACATGGGAGATCCAGATAGAGTTCCAGGCTTCTGGCTTTGGCCTTGCCTAGCTCTGACTGTTGTGGGCATTTGGGGAGTGAACCAGCAGATGGAAGATTTTCTCTCTCTCTCTTTCTCTCTGCCTTTCAAATAGATAAAAATAAACAAACAAAAAAGCACTTAGCAGTAAAAGAAATGTAACTTCTCATGTCCTTAGTTTTTTGAGTTTTCTCCCAGTGACAGCAGCCTTGCTGATATACCAGTCTGAGCATGAGCATGTCTGTCCTCCAAATGCTGACTACAAGGTTCTTGCTCTCTGATATATATCAAGGAATCTTTGGTAATTACGAAACCATAAGTGCCAGCATCGCATAGTAGAAGAATTATCTATAATAAGAATCTAAGAGGAGTTACACTAAAAAAAATTTGACTGTAAGTTTACATCTTACTCCTTCTATGACAGATAATAAGAAATGTATGTAAAAAGATTTGCAAAGAATTGTCCCATGATTTGAGTCATCCACTTCCCTGTTAACATTCTAATTTTCCTTCTTTGTATTCAAAATCTGAAATTACAATAGGATTCTGAGCACTAGGCAAGACATTTCCCGATCTCTGATAGAGACAAAGCAGTTGCTTCCCTCTGATATAGCCATTTCTGGAATTTTAGCCTTAGTTTAAAACTGAACTCTTTTCGAACCAGGCTTTGTTTTTACCAGGAGATGTAGAAGTCTGTAAGTCTGAGCTGCCTCTGGGATGGCCCTAGCTCAGAAATCATGCCCTGGCAGGCCCCTCCCCCACCTGTCCCTCTATTCAAAGCTCACTTCTTGAGCATTTACTGTGTGCCTGCACTTTGTGTAGTAGTAGAGCGATGTGCCCTCGGGGGCTTACACCTTGTTGGGAAAGCAGATGGGGATTATAGTCACAGAGAAAATGAAATGGGAGCTGAGCTTCCTTCTCAGTCACCAGGGCGGAGGGGCCTAGAGGAAGAGGTGATTAATTCTGCCCAGAGGAAGGGAAAGGATTCTGACTTCATCCTCTCCTGCACTGGCTAACCTTCTAAACTCAGGGCAGAGATCTGTGCAGTAGGGGTGTGACTAACAGTGTTGGGAAAGAATATTGTTACTTTCTGTGCCTAAGAAGGGTGCTGGCATGAACAGGGTAGAAGAAAAGCCAGAATTGTACAAATTAACCAAAGTCTTTTCAAATATTTGATAGAAAGCATTGGGGAAAAGTGCTTTAATTAGGGTGTTTTAATGACAGTTGAGGGCTAATGAATCTCGTGGGTGTTTGTCTTCGACCGTGCAGTAGAAAGCAGAGTCTTGGGCGTCATCTGTAGGCTGATTGCAGTTTGCAATATTCCATCTTCCATTCTGTAAGCAGAGGGCCTTGGAGTTGCCTGTAGATGATTCTGTTTCAGGTTTGTTTTTTAACTCTAGCTAAGTTCTTGCTTACTAAAAGAAAACAACTCAAGAGAATGGGAGAGGTGAGTGTTTGAAGTGGTGAGTTTGTTCGCTGAAGACAGAAGGCCACTTTGAGCAATGTAGGCCCCAGAAAGCTTTCACAGAAGGGCCATGTCAAGATTTTGCCGTCATTGGCTCAGTGTTCTGCTTGGCTTTTAAAATCATGACATCTCTTTTCCATGTAAATTTTCAGAAAATACCTGTATCCATTTATATTTTATTTTTATTCATCAATTAATTAATTAGAGAGAGAGAGAGAGAACGCGCGTGCGCACATCCATCTACTGGTTCACTCCCCCAGATGCCTGCAGTGGCCAGTCTGAGCCAGGCCAAAGCCGGGAGCTGGAAACTCAGTCCAGTTGTGTCATGCAGATGGCAGGAACTCAGCTGCCTGAACCCCAGGGTCTGCATTATCTGGAAACTGGGATCAGGAGCCAGAGCTGGGACTCGAACCCAGGTATTCTGATATGGGAAGCAGGCATCCTAACTGGTGTCTTAACTGCAAGGCCAGTACCCACTCCTGTACCCATTTATTATCCTCAAGGAACCTCCAAGCTGCCTTTTAAATATGAGCGCCAGGGACTGTTTCTCTCTAAGCTGGTACCCAGTTCAGCACGGCCTGGTTTGCAGCTGGTGAATGGATTCTTCAGAGGATGAATGCCTGTTCCCTGGACTGCAGGCTGCCTGCGGTGCCCCTTGGCACTCCCTTTGTTAGTACTCCATGTCCATTGCTCATAACAGTGCTTAGTACACCATAGGTGCTCCAAATACCTTTGCTGGGCCGGCGCCACGGCTCACTAGGCTAATCCTCCGCCTGTGGCGCTGGTGACCCGGGTTCTAGTCCCGGTTGGGCCACTGGATTCTGTCCCAGTTGTTCCTCTTCCGGTCCAGCTCTCTGCTGTGGCCCGGGAATGCAGTGGAGGATGGCCCAAGTGCTTGGACCCTGCACCTGCATGGGAGACCAGGAGGAAGCACCTGGCTCCTGGCTTTGGATCGACCCAGCGCACTGGCCATAGCGGCCATTTCGGGGGTGAACCAACGGAAGGAAGACCTTTCTCTTTGTCTCTCTAACTCTGCCTGTCAAAAAAACAAACAAACAAACAAAAAACACTTTTGCTGGTTTTATTTGTTGAATGATAGCCTGGCTAACTGATCTGTATGATTATATTGTCAAGGAATGTTAGTTGAGTTTGCATTTCCTGAGTTACTACATGACCTACGGCACTTTGATTGGCATATCTATGACAGAATTTCTAAATTATTTCAGGTTTATCAGAGATATCTGAAGTTCCGTTTTTCTTTTGCTATCATTTGTTTCTTGGGATGTACAATTCTGTGGGAAAAAGTGACGTGGACTTCAAGAATTTAGGAGTTTTAGGGGGAAATTTAGAGCTTGCTTAGTAGCCTGAATGATGAGATAAATAAGACCCAGGTTTAGTCAGAGTCTAACAATTGATTCTAAAGCTCAGGTTTCCTGATTCTGAACTTGATGTTCTTGGGGGAGGGTGGATGTGATGCCAGAATCCTCCAAGCTTCCCCTCCCTGCGGCTCATGTTTGTGAGCGCTTATTTTAGACTAAACGGGGCAATAAGGTGCTTGGGTGGAGGAGAACTCAGGTTAACTTCAGGTGGAAACGTTCTGGTTCTTGTAGAAGGTGGAGCCGCAGCAAGGTCTGAAAAGCAAGCTGGCGACCTGCCTTCCATGCAAAGGTTGTCTTTCTTATTACAACAAAACTAATTAGTGGATTTTCTAATGGAAGAAAACGTTGCTGTTAGCAAAAGTTTCCTGAGTGTGCCAGAAAGCAGATGGTGGCAGTGCGGAGTGTTTTCTTCCGCCAGGTTTTGTATATACTCTCTAAACCTGCAAGAGAGTCTGCGTCTCCAGATTCAGAGTCCTGATCTTTTTATTTTAAAACAGAAATAGAAACTTATATTTAAATGTCCTCACATCATGTGGTCTGTGTGACATATCATGGTTGCTGGAAAATGTTGAGTAACATGTGATGTGCTGCGTCCCAGAGTCTCTGCTCCGAGAGTCTTGGGGGGGGGGTGGTTATGTTGTTCTCTCTTCTCTCTTCTCCTTGGGGAAACCAAGCTTGTGCCTTTAGGGTGCCACAACAGGCCATTTTGAGTGGGTTTGGAAGAGCAATTGATAAGGTTTCCTTTGTGTGGAAATCTTTATCTTGTTTTTTTTTTTTCCCTAATTTCTGTGTAAATACCAGCTTTTCTCAGCGAGGTTCCCTTGAGCAGGCTTTTATTCATTATGCTGTGTATACAGTTTGATTCATTTATGTCACCATTTGCTATGGGTGAGATAAACATTTCTCTTAATTTCAGATTTTCTTTTTGCCCAATGCTGTTTTTTTTTAAAGATAGATAGATTTATTTATTTATTTATTTGAAAGTCAGAGTTCTATAGAGAGAGAAATAGAGATTTTTCCATCTGTTGGTTCACTCCCCAGATGGCTGCAACACCCAGGCCTGGGCCAGGCTGAAGCCAGGAATCAGGAGACTTATCTGGATCTCCCACATGAGTACAGGGGCCCAACACTTGGGCCATCTTCTGCTGCTTTCCCAGGGACATTGGCTGGGAGCTGGATTGGAAGTGGAGCAGCGGGACCTGAGCCAGCGGCCACATGGGATGCTGGGCATCACAGGCAGTGGCTTCTCCCACCAAGCCATAATGCTGGCCCATGCCCAAAGAAATTCCTTACAAATACATGGGGACTTCAAAAAGGTCATGGAAAATAGGCTTCAAAGACAGATTTATTTTGGTGCAAAACTTTTTGAATCCGTATCCGTGTGTACAAGGGGTCTTCAAAAAGTTCATGGAAGACATGTACTATGGGAAAACTGTGCCTAGATTTCAACATATTTCACAGCAAATACTTACAAATTCTGCTTTTCCACAAACTTTTTGAAGCCCCATTGTATGATTATTTAAAGTGTTCTCCTGTGATGTCTTAGTGTGTCCCTCCAGTACCAATAGACGATATTAAAACAAAATGTGTGTTGATTTAAAGAACAGTAAGGAGGACATGAGCTTTCAGTGGTGTAGATGTGAGGCTGTTGACTTGGAGCTTTGTTGATTAAGTCTTGAGGAAGGTTGCTCTCTGTCCTGGACCTTCATTTAGAGGAGAAAGCCAAATCATGAGGTCGTGAGGAGGGCAGTGAGAGTATAAAGTGAAACTGGAAAGTGAAAACCAATTGGATGACTTTTTGGAAACCGTGTGGGTAGAAGTATCAGAGTATTATCCCACGCTTACTAAATGGAAAAGGTTGCTTAGAGAATTCTCCGCTGTTTTGGAGGTGATAGCTGGCATCCAAGAAAGTGAAAGAGGTCCTTCCATCCCTTCTGTCACGGCATTCCACGGTCATGGTCATCTCTTCCTCCATCCATCCCCCCCTGCTCACCTGGTCATTTAGAAACACCATGCAGAATGTAATTTCACCCTTAATTTCTAAATAAACTCTTTAATTTCTAAATGTACTTGTAACTTTTCCCCTGTCTCTTGCAAATAAAGTTTCCCATCTCATTTCTAGAGTTTTTATTTCTATCTCCTATTCAAATGATGCCACAATTTTTGTTAGTGTTTTTTTTAACTCTATTTTCACATTGTTTTTTACACCCATAATTGTTTTTTTTTTAAGATTTTATTTATTTACAGACAGTGAGAGGGAGAGACAGAGAGAAAGGTCTTCCCGTCCGCTGGTTCACTCCCCAAATGTCCGCAATGGCCAGAACTGGGCCAGTCTGAAGTCAGGAGCCAGGAGCTTCTTTCGGGTCTCCCACTTGAAGGGGCCTAAGGACTTGGGCCATCTTGCAGTGCTTTCCCAGGCCATAGCAGAGAGCTGGATGGGAAGAGGGGCAGCCAGGACTAAAACCAGAGGCCATATGGGATGCCGGCGCCACAGGCAGAGGATTAACCTACTGCACCACAGCACCAGCCCCCATAATTGGTTTTTAATCTCCTTTTCTGGTAACCAAAAAATAAAACAAGACTGAGTTTAGAAAGAGCATTCATAGATTTCGTCCAAAATTATTAAGTCACTGTTTATTCTTTGCTTATCTTAAGGCTGCAAATCTGAACAGATAGGGCTGCTGCTGAAATCACCGTGAGCTCCAGGCAAATGCTGCAGGGGTAGGGGGGTGAGGGTGAGGCTGCATGAAAACAGAGCAGGACCGTAGGTAGAGCTGCTCACTTGGTTTTGCATGCTGGGACCTCAGCTTTTGCTTGTATATGCGCTTCCACCATGACCAAACTATTTGAAAAACCATGGAGCCAAGAGATTTGTAATTTTTGTTGAACATAAAACAAACAGATAAGCTATTTCCTATTTATAGAAATCTCTGTCTCTCCGTTCTACCTCTGGCAGAATTCGGAGAGGGCTCTAACTTAGCGAAACACTCTGTTACCACCTCTAATGGCAATGAGGGGGAAAACAAGTAACCTGCACTCCTATAAGTAATTTCTGGAGTTGAATGAGTGGAATTCTTAGCCTTAGGAGCTGCTTCAAGATCTCACCATGCCTTACCCACCACAGTAGGTGATAACAGATCCATGTTTGATGGGCTGTCACACACAAGCCTCCTCCTGAGAAAGATTACTTAGGAATCATTCTCTGGAGTGAGTGATCCAGGCTGATTTTTCAGAACTGAATCAGAGTAAAAGTTCCAGTCCCCCACTTAGACTTGTTTGATGCAGAGAAGCAGTTAAACTAGCCACTTCTATTAGAGAGCTTTCGGTAAACAAGATTTTAAAAAATAAAGAGAAACCCAGGTGATGAAAAAATAAGATTTTTTTTTTAAAGAAGCTCCTCCTAAAGATAGTTCATTTGGCTAATCCTCCGCAAACTATTACTAGGCATTGTATGGAGGACAGTTTAATTTCAGGATTATTACTAAGCAAATTACTCATCCATATTGAGTTACTGAAATGGAAAATACTTTTATCTTCCCCCCAACATAGCCACAGGGAAAAAAATGGAGATTGTGTCCTAAAATGAAAACAAAAAGGCGTCTAAAATGAATTTTAGCAGGAGATGAGGGCATGCAAGCTCAGCTGACCCCGAAGCAGGTTCTGTGGGGTGGGGCTTGTGAGTGGGGTGGGTATCAGAGCTTTTTAGGATTTCAAAGCGACACAAGCAAATTCATGTGTTTTTGTTACTAGGTTTGTTTTTTCTTATTACATAGGATGTTTGCAGTTTTCTCATTTGTGTCAACTCACATTTTTGAAATTTTATAATTCAGTATTTCTTTGGTTATAAAGTTCACTGCAGAATAACTGATAATCTTTTCGGCATGTTTAACTGCTCTGTGGTATTAAGATACACATAACTTGATGGTTTCCAAGTGTGGTTCAAACATCCACCGCACTTGAGATTAGCACCATGTGAAGAAAGTTTAAAATATTGTACTGCAATTAATTTTAAATCACTTAGCACTGCATATGTCAGGGAGAAAGGCATGATGGAATCCAAATGGAAACTCCTAAAACTGCAGTGATTCACTTAAGTCATTTAAATCATTTTATCTATCATAAGACATAACATGGAAGCAGAAACTACATGACTGTTTCTACTTGTCAAAGACTTGTGTGCAGTTTTGAAGAATTATATTCCACCTGAGCTGCCTTCAGATGATGCATATAAGAAATCCGAGAAATGTTTTTTTAGTTGACCAAATGAATGACAGCTTCCTGTATTGGGCCTGTATGTTATGGGTACCAGACCAAATTATGAGAGAAAAGTTGATGTCAATGGAGAAATTTAAAGCTACACACACACACACACACACAAAATTTTGGCAGTCCTTTTTATAAAGACTATTGTCCTACATTTAGGACCTACATCCTAGACTAAGTTCTTTAAGAATAGCTTGTTAAACAGTTGCTAGAACACAAAATTTTTCGTTGTTTGGAATGGCATGGGGGGGGGGTCAGCATATAAAGAGGAAACATCATTTGTGGGCTTATGTGGTTAGGGGTGGACCAAGTTGCTGAACTCTTAGTGGGCTATTTGTGGTTATTTATAAAGCAGAGAAGAGCCTGTCTTTGATTTGTAATGATTATTGTACCCATAGTTTTTCTAATTTCACTTATGGTCAGCAGCAAATCAGCAAATTTCATCCAGCCCCTTTTTATGAAATAGGGGTCAAAGCCTTGCATGCGGCCAAAAGGCAGCAATGCAATGACTGATGATTTGTTCTAAATGTAGAACTCAAGGCTAGGAAAAAACTTTAACTGCCTAAAGCCCCTCCTCATCTCTGTAGCTGTTGCAGGCTGCAGAGATGAGGATTTATATGTCCAAAGAAAAATGGGTGATTCGGGACCAGAAAGTGGGCCCTCACCCCATAGGGTCTGTCCCCACCACTGCCCAGTCATGCAATCTCCCTAAAGCTGAAAAACCCACCCAGCACACCTATTGGAATTTCTCAAGATAGATAATATATTGTATCTTTTTTTTTTTTTTGGTCCTATTGTATCTTATGGGCCTAAAACAGCCTTTTTTTTTTTTTTTAAGCTTTGGATTTTAATCCCATTTTAACAAACATATATTATCTGTATGTTCCAGATACCATGCTCTCTGCCTGTCAGACTGAAACAGAGGTAAAAGGAGAGAGTCATGTGATGATTTCGCCAGTTTATGTACTTTTGGAAACCTGCCTCCATGCGCTGCACGGCTAGAGAATTTCAGTTCCTCCTAATTTACAAGGCCCTTAACTCATGTCACTCAGTCCTCATAATCTTGAGAGTGAGGGATTTGAAAGATGAGTAAATTGAGGTTCGGGGAGGCAAAGGGGTTTCCTTTTCCACAAAACTGACCTCTGAGGCCAGGAAGGGGCTCAAACCTGGGTTCTGTTGCACCAGGTTCATTGCTTTTTTTCACTGTGCCGTAGCTACCTCTGCTAGAACTGTCATTCTTATTAAAGGGAGGTCCCCAGGCCTGGTGAAGAATGACATTCTGCCCTGTCTGTGAAACTGTTTCTAGGAAAAATAACCTTTTTAAAAATTATGATGAAGTGTTACAACATTTCTAATAATACTGATTATCCAGTAGTAGCTGATCGTTTTATGGGCAGGGACTGTACCTCAACCTCTCCCTGTCTCACTGGAAAAGCAAACCCTAAGCATTACCACCAGCAAGGGTTAGCATCCAGGCTACTCTTGCAAGGGTACATTTCATGGTGCTGATTGCCACTCATAGTGAAAGAATGAAAACAATTGCAAATGTACACAATAACTTGTTGCTCTACCTTAATTTCACCAGGAGGAAGGATTGACTCGAGAGATGTGTCACAGAATTTTTTTTTAACCATATCCTGATTGATGGGGAGCTTCCTTGAGGGCCTTTGCCCTTCCTTTCCATTTCGTGTCTCTGGGTCCCCGGGGTGAAAAGGATGTAGTAGATGCTGAGTCAAGGGAGGGATGAATGGAAGGAGCATGCCCAAAGGCAAATACAAAGGGACCAGAATTGTTTCCCACAATGATCGGTGTGGTTTCCTCTTGCGTGCAGAGTAGTGGGGTGAATGTCCCAGCCCCATCAGGATCCCTGCCACGGCCAGAGTGTCCGGTTCTGTCCTTGGCCAGCGCTTGGCCTCAGGAAAACACTGATAGACAGTCCTGTTTCTCAGATGCTCTGGGCAGGCAAGGGTGGGCCCTTCCTGATTCATCAGGCTACAGAGTCTTTGGCCTTTTCATTAAGCTTCTATGTTTTGTAGGCCAATGGTGACCCTACCATTCTAATTTCTGTCCTCTCACCAAATTGTTTCCTCACTATGGGCATGCCAGGGCCCAGGTGAGTTTTGAGATGCACTTATCCAGTGCTTTTGCATCTCTTCTATCATGTGTGCTTCTTGCTCCCACCCTCAATTCTGAATCCCCTCTCCTCCTTTATTCCTTACTTGGAGGGGGGATGTCAAAGTAAGCCCCAGCACCTTGTCATCCAGAATTCCTAGGGAGCCCTCGCTCTGGGGGTCCTCTGCTTGAGGCCTTCCCTTACTTTTAGACAGTTGTCATTCTCTTTGTCTAAAGGTCATAGCTAAATTGAATAAAAGGAAAGCTGTGTTTTCCTGTCGATGCACAAAGGCAGTATTGACTTCCCTAATCCAGTTTGCTGAGGGGTGAGAGAATTAAATTAGATATCCAAGCACAGAAATTGAGAGCCTTTGAAAACAAAGATAAGGAGACAAGACTGTATTTTCCCTTTTCCTGGGAGCTCTGGGCTCAAGATTTTGCAGGTGTGTCATCTGATCCACAGCTTGCATCGATCAACACTGTGCCAATGCATATTTAATTAGCAAGGGGACCCTGGCTACATTATAGCCATCATCCCTATATTGAATGGACTGTCAGACTTTCTGCACACTTCTCCACCCCCACCCTCCTCAGCACCCACACCCCCTCCCCTCCCTTGTTTGGGAAGCTTCTGCATTTTGTCTGAGCAGCTAAAAAGTTTCTTTGTTTTTAGCTGCTGATGCATACAGCGCCACTGAGGAGAATACAAACAAGTAGAGTCCTAAAGTGTTTATTTTGTCTAGGAAGACAGGGTAAACCAATTCGATTCCTTTGGTGAGATTTTCAAACCCTGTAGAAAACCAACAAGAAAAACAGAAAAGAAACCGGTCAGTTCTTCACACAGATTTTTTTTTCCGAAAAAGAGTATTTTAGTAATACAAATAAATACTTTTCTATTATTTACTTTTAAAAAGCTCCCTGATAGATAGGGCACTGTGAGCGAATGTTTTATTGATCGGTTCAGTTTGCAAGACACAGTCCACCGTTCTGACACAGATCTATGACGCCTTCAGGGAATCCAGTGAATATAGAAAAGTTAAGATAGAAGGTGGACACTTAGACCTGGTGAGCTCTTTTAACGTTTGTGGGGATTCTTGAAGTGACGAGAGGTTCGGCGTTTCACCACAGACAGGTTATTTCACGTGCTTATGGTGACCGTTCATTTTTGCCCTGGTTCCAAAGCCTGAACATCCACACGGTGTTGTGTGATACACAGATGTAGCGCACCAAGTCTGCTCAGAATAAGGGCAGCAGACCGTGGGCACATGCTTGGACTCACCGACACACATCAGCACGGTCCCACTCACAGTGCTCCCTCGCTAGCCTACTTTTGAGGTAGCTCCTCCCTAGTAAAGTAACAGGGAATTTTCTTCTCTGCTACAGTTTGCTGCAGAGACCCATGGGAAGTTCATTTGCATACATCTTGTTACAAAGACTGACTACTTCCTGGCGTAGACAAAGTGTTGCCTGATAAACAGACTTAACACACAAATGTCTGTCTGGAATAAACAACAGCAAGCTGAGATTTACATTTCCATTACCAGAGATAATCTCCTTCCCAGGATTCAGGAATTAAGAACCTTCGCTCTAAAACAGAGTCCGTGGTGGTGCTGATGTTTTGTAGAAGAAGCACATCACATGTGGGTGGGGGTTGATTTGTAAAATGAAAACAACTGATTTAGATGGAAGAGGTGTGTGGCAGAGGTAAATGTGCATTTTTTTTCCCTATATCATCTTGTAAATTAATTTCCTTTTGTTAATGACACACAACATCCTGTTAAATTAGACAAAACTGATTAATAGTATTCCCATTTTACAGATGAAGAAACTGAGACCCAGAGCAGTTAAATTACCTAGCTGAGATTTTCAAGATATGGTCTTTTTTTTTTTAATCATGTTATACTCCTTTGAATATTGAAATGTAAATACAAGAAAGTTAATATTTAGGATTGCGCCTGAACTTAAATAGCATGGTTTCCCTTAAAAGAGAGCATTTTATATCAGTTCAATAGATGTCTTTACAGATGTCCAGATACATGAAAATAATGCATATAGGCTATCACTCAATTATGCATTGCTTTCATTGACAGGTTTATTTTTATGACATGAGTGAATACTTTTAAGTTCTTGAGAGGGCCGTATGGATGATCTGTAAGTTTCTATTATTCTAAGGACTCTTAAGCACCTGGTCATATAATTCATTTTGATTGTGAGCACAGTCACTAGAAGGGGGAAAGTGAGCAGAGTTCTGCTATGTGAGGTCACGGTGAAAGTCTTGGTTCACACAGTAGTGAGCAGGTGAGTAGGCTGGCTCAGTCACCTGGGTTCTGAATTAACCAGTGGGTCCCTCTCACTTGTCAGCACAGCTCCTCTTAGGGGAAAAACAAAAATTCAAGATGATGACCTGCACGTTTTCATTTGTGTCTATCATCGGGCCTGGTCAGGAAGTGTAGGAAGTTACGCACTCAGCCACAGTATGCTACTTGCTGGTCCTTTACATTCATTGACTTCATATCGTTGACTTCGTTTGTAATGTCACTGAAGAAGCTGATCGTCACTTGAAGTCAGTCTCCTGCGAAGATTGAAGGTTTAATGAATGAGTCATTTTCTTGTTACTTTCAGAATGACTGCATTTATAATTTTTAAAGTTTCCCCCCTCACTGTCATAACACAATAGTTACGCCATTTGATTTTTTTCTCAGCATGTTAAAACTGTGGATCATTCCACAACCTCCTTGTGCGCATAGAAAAATAACACATTGATGAGTAGGTGATGAGACATTTGAATCACTCTTCAACCTAAACAGTCTTATCATCATACACAGTCCCGACTAAACAGATGGGCCTTGAATACCAGCATTAATGCCAAAAAATCCAATTCCTGCAAATTTAATATTTCACAAATTCTTGTTCAGAAAGGCATTACAGAAAGCAAAGTTTTGAGAAAGAAAATGGTTGGAAGCTAGCTTATATAACAATCTCCAGGAGGCCTTGAAAAATGCCATATGTGGGAGTGGCTACGGGTGGATCTCCAGAACAGCTGGCGGCCCCGGGGTGGTCTGGTGGAGCTCTTCCAGGTGATGGCTGCACGAGCCAGCCTTCCCATCCCTCCCATCCAACGTGTGCAAACTAGCCTGGGCCCTTGTGGAGCTGGGACTTCCCTCTGCCACATCTCCCCCTCCTCCCTCCAGTTAGGGAAGGACTTTCCCTGCCTGCTTTCATTACTGCAATTATCAAGCACACACATCCGTGCAAACACTACATCCCAGCTTCCAGGGAAAGCTATGGAGATCAAATTTTGTATTTTCAATGCAATAAAGATAAGACTTTCCATTTAAAGACCAAGGACTGTTTCCATTTTTAAAGCAGAATAAAACTTGTATGGGGTGACTAACCTGATAATGTATCAGAAAAACTAGTCTATTGTGTGTTAATTTTTCATTAAGTGGGCCACAATTGTGTACATTAATTGGTCTTAAATATTGGTTTGATTACTCATTGAGCATGAAGGATTTTATCCACTCTTAGAAATACTAATGACAATTACATATTTTCAGTGGTCTGGATCTAGTGATAGTGTTGCAGGTTTCTGTTGTTTTCCAGATCAGGATGAATATGTTATTTTTAGCCAATGATGTGTTCGCCAACGTTTACGCTTAACCTGTAAGTGGTGGATACATATTTGTATGTACACTTGTACACTGACGTTTTACATTTTTAAATAAGGTTTTCCAAATATCTCTTCAGTTTTTAAGGGCATGGTCATATTAGAAAAAAAATAGCTAATATTCCTAAATATTATAAGTATTATAATAGTAATTTCTTTTATAACTACAATCATGAGACTAAGAAGCAAAGTGTGACTGTAAAGGCCACTTGATTTTCTAGAAAATTTTTTACCTTAATAAATGTGTATGATCTTAGATGATCCAAGTGGCATTGTGCCAAACCTTCCACTGCCAATTATAAGTATGTAGGATTATTTTTCCAGTACAACTTCATGGATATAAAAAAAATACCAAACTCTTCAGCCTGACTCCTTTGCAAAGTACTCATCTTCCAAAAACAATAAGAAGCAAAACCTTAGATAAATTTCTGGACATGTTTAAGAGCTACAGTTGAAAAGGTAACTGTATACTGTAGTCAAAGTATAACCCTGCATTCTTCATTCTCCTTTACCCCAGGAATTCTCTTCCTTCTTTGTTAATTTGCAGGAAAATACTCATTCTTGCCTTTGCTTTTTCCTTTTTACACCATCAACAACCCTGATTCTTTCGGGAGGAATTTTCATTTTATTTCTGTCACTTGACTGGCTCATTTTTTTTTCCTGGATGCCTCATGGTTTCTCCGTATCACCTTTTAAATTGGGTCATTTAAAAGTAGACACAAAATTCAAACATAGGTTTTTCAGACCTCATCTTTTGTCAAACCTTTATGCATGCCGGGTGGTTGAAACTTAACACTACATTGTTTCTCTAGGGGAACCAGAATTGGTACTTCTGTGACCCTCAGCCAGTTGCTAAGAGCATGTTGACTGAGCAGGAATGATGCTGGTTTGCCTGTGGGGGTGGGTGGCGTTTCATCACAGTGTCTCTGCTTTCCTCAAGCCTCTCCCAGTAGCAGCTTCGGGGCTTTTGAGACATTTCTGCAGACGTCAGAGTATGGTGGAGTTTGTAATCTCTGTAGTTTTTGAACGTGGGAATAATCCTTTGTCATTCTTCATTTGAGCATGCGCACCACTCTGCAGGGCCTCCAACGTGTCAGCCCACGCCCTCAGCTCGGCCTCTGTGGTCTGTGGACCAGTGGATGTAGGAGGCGACTGCTTGCTGCCGCTCAGCACTGCACTGGGTCTCTAAGTCACCTGCGTACGAAGGGCTAAGAGAAGAGTCGGAAGGAACTCGTGTCTCTAGGAGCTCAGATTCTTGTAGGCGTTTGTTCATCAAAAATCACCTTAGTACACAATATTAGCATTAACCACACCATGAGAGATGTATGTACCGTCAAAGAAGGACTGTGGTGGAAAAAGTACTTAATTTTAGGTCAAAGACAGGACATTTAGCGCTGTTTCATCTTTGTTTCTTGCCTAAAGACCATAAAATGCATGGAAGTGATATCTACATTTTGCCTCAGGAGTTTTATCTTACTAGCATGTTGTGGTCGGTCTTCATCTCCCCCCCAGAAATACTCTCTGAGGTTTCATCCTGAAGAGGAGCAGAGTTGAGGTTGTGTTAAGGGGCAAGTCCTGCACAGGCTTTCTGTTCTTGTGTTGTACCAGATTATGGAAGTAGAGACTGATACTCAGATGTTGGGATTTGTTTTCTGTCTTTCCCTAGTGATGCTGTTGATAGTGAACTATCTTTATCTGAATACTGAAGTGATGTAGTCGATATAGTCGTAGGCACCATAAAATGCTAGATGCATGGCTACCAGTTCAATCAAGAGGTCCTAACCCAGCCTCTTATGTGCAAACCTGGTCTATTTTAGGCTTAAATTTCTGCTCATAAATTTTTTAAAAACCAAAAGAAACATTGCTTTTCAAGGTTCGGCTGAAGTCTAAGATTGCTTAATCCAAAAGCAAATCCCTAAGTGGGAAAAAAACAGTTGATGATCTCAATGTACTTGCTCACAACAGCATTTCTAGCCCTGCATTTAAACACACTTTAAGTAGTATTCACTTCATTGTAATACACAAATCTGGCTTTCAACCAGGGAAACATAGAAACGCAGTGCTATTGAGGGCTAAGATACAAGGAGGGGATCCAAATCCATGAAGTTTGGTTTCTTTTGGGGTCATCTATTTCAGGTGGTAGGAACCAGCTGTCCAAAAAAGTGAGACATAAAGTTACTTTGGCTTCTGATAAGTCTCTAACAAGTGCATAAAATTGAAAAGTAAATTAATTGTTATCCTTCTTGATAATATTTTAATGCAAATGCTTCAGAACGAGCTATCATTTGTATCAATGATGTATGGGTAGAAATTACTTTGTAATTCTGGTCATCTGGTTGGCTCCATACTTAACCAAATCAGAGACCTTTTTGTAATACCAGAAAGAATGTCCATGCATCCTCAGCTTAGAGTAACACCAGGACTGGCTTTGCTCTTTCTTGGCTCATAAAGGAGATGATACAAAACAGCCCAGGGTAGACAGCAGTTTTTGAAGTGTTTGGATCATTTAAAAGTTGTTGTAGATCTTTAGCTTTGTGTATCGCTTACCAGGACGTATATTTTTGTATGCAGCCCTTGGATGGATAGCAGTGTCTCCAGCATTTGAATGAAACTAGAGAAATTAAATACCATTTTCACTTTGGCTAGATGCCTCTTCTATCGCCGCGGCCCCTTGCAGACCAAGTCTGAGCGTTTTCTTGCCACGCCATCCTTTGCTGTTGGTTGGCTTGTTTTCTCTGGCTTGGAGTTTTAAACCATCTTTAAATATATGTGATAGTCATCATTCATTGCTGTTGATCTTTTCTGTAATTTAGCTATATTCCTGTAAAGGGACGCAAGCAAACCAAATGTTAACGAAAAGTGAAAAGAACAAAGAAGTGTATTTTCAGATTATTAAACAAAAATGTTTTCAGTCTCTCCTTACCCCTTTTTGCCTTGATATTCATGAATAAATATCAGAAAAGGCATTGGCTGTTGCATACCTAAATTAATTGAGATAAAAAGGTTTTCCATTTGTTTGTAGAGAAGCGATGAATTATAAAGATATCACACCCAGAAGTTGAATATTGACTAAGCTATCATACTCGAATAGAGAATTGTGTTTGCGAGTACTCTTCCAAAGAAAATGTTGTATTTGGCGAAATTTTATATATCTGTTTTGGATATGATCAAGAAGAATTTTAACTTCCCCTAAAATGTAATTAGATATTTTGCTTTAATTTTAATTATAGATACTAATGGTTTAAGAGTTTTCAGGACAAAAATAACGGTGATATGTCTTTCTCCTAAAGCATGTTGAATTCTCTCTCAAAATATTTAGTTCATCATTTCTAATGGCAAAATTACAGGATCTTTCCTTAGAGAAAGAGGTGTTCATGCTGTATTTTAAATTGTTTACTGCAAATGTAACACTGTTTTATGTGGTTAAAATTTCACATATGATCCAATATAAACCTGTTTGTATGTCCAGTTTTTAGTGCAGGGATTTATTTAATTTTGTAGTCTATTCTGAAGGATTTCTCTAAAGGTTATACACACACACACACACACGCACACACACATATTGCGTTGTGTCTTAACTATGGCAATTGTTATAACATGATAAAAGCTGTCACTTTGCCAGACCTAAATAAAAATTCACCATTTTACATCTTTTTATTTGAACCTTTGGATCAACATAGGATTTTTTTTTGCTGTAGTCACTAGATTAAGAATATCTGAAATTTTGAAATAGTTTTTTTCTGGATAGTCCTTTCCTATAATTAAAATCTTCACTTGCCTAAAAGCAGGGTGTCTTTTTAAGTAATAAATTAGTATTTCTGGACGTAAGGTCAGTAGTAGTGCTACTTCTTTCTGCAGTATCTCCGAGAAAGAGGATAGTAATGCATCACTTGTCGCAACAGAAGTAATATTTTCAATTTAATCACAGTTAAGTGTCATGACCTTTTGATCTTGCGTTGACCTTGCTGAAATGTGGTCAGATTTCAGATGGCTAATTCTAACCCTGGTTGTTGAGGTAAAGTTGGGATCAAGCCTTTCTACAGATAGAAAGATGTTTTTTAAAAATTTTAAATAGTGTTATAAACTGTTTCAAAGCTGCTTTACATAAAAAATTGCCCCCTTGAAAACTTTGGCCTGATTTTTCTCTCCTCCCAAAAAATAACATCAACATGCTTGCTTCTAATACTGTGAAATTCTTTCCATGTAACTAAATTTTATCTAATTTTAAAATTAACTGTCACCTTATTTCAGGTGATCCCATTCAAAAATTAATTAAATTAATTCTTTGTTTGAAAATCCGATTACACTTTTTAAAATAAAAAGTCAATTTAATTCTATAAAGGAGTGCAAGAACCTATTTTTGCTAACAAGCCCCTTGAGGCTCTCCCAAACACATTAGTACAGGAGAAGAGAGATCCTTCCAAAGTGGGGGAAACGCTGCTTTCAGGAGGTCTCCTTGGAGTTCCTCGTTTATTTCAAGTCCATGTGCTAGAGTATTAGAACTCCAGTATTTAGTGGTGTAGTCTGTCTAGTCTGTTGCTTTAATACAGAGCTAAATAGCAACAGAACTTGTTACTGTTGTTGGGGTTGCTTTTATATACCAGCTTCAAAATATGTTGTGACACTTTATTATGTTCTGAATCAAGCTTCAGATGTGTGTAATGAAGGATGAAGTCTTCATCAGACTCCAGTGTATAAACATGGAGAGCAGTTGGGAAAGGGTGCCTGTAGGAGAACGCTTTCTCAAGAGCTTCACGTTCTCATCGGGCACAAAGCAAACACCCCCGGAGGTGTCAACACAACCCCGCATCCTCTCTCATGACACCAGCGGCGGCTGCTCCCCGACCCCGCTTCCTTTGCTCTTTCTGTCTTTCCTTTTCCCGTTCATCATATTATTTCTCTGACGTTCTCATTCTTAGTTTATAGGTTGAACCTTTTGAGAAAGTCTGGCGCCTCCGAAGCACTTTCCCTTACAGACCCTGTAATTTTTGGCTGTATTTTTGTGTTTTTCAGATTCAAGTCAATCTGAAAGTCCCAGCCAGCCAAGTGACGCTGACATAAAGGACCAACCAGAGAATGGTAAGTCTAGCTTGGGACTCCAGCTGGTGCTTGCAGAGTGCACGGCAGCCAGCACCCAGCCGAGTGCAAAGATCTGTGGGTCTGCCCCACGGGCGACCCGTGGGAGAAGCAACTTTGCGGACTCGAGGAGACAACTCAGATATCCTTAGTGAAGGCAGATCCTTTACTCTCTGGATCACCCTCACCACCCACAAGCCCCTCTCTCAATTTTACCTGCATGGCCAAGAGACCCTAATTCCCAAGAAAGTTCATCACCTGATTCAACTGTGAGAGGCTATGTTGATTTATCAGGTCAGATTGTTTAAGTGAAGAACCACGGCCTTTTCATTGCATTTGAGTTCCTTTTAAAATGGCAAGTACTCCATGACCTTCACTAGTGATTTCAGATCATTCACGGACAAGTTATTTTTGAGGCCTTGTAGGAGCTCAGCTCTTTGATCATTGCTTTAAGAAACCAGTTTGCCTTTGAAGGACCTTTCTACATTAAACTGTCTATAGTAAAACAGTGAGAGTATAGGAAAGCATTACATTTCTCAATGACATAAATATATAAACTCCTGTTGCAGAAATTTTATTAAAACAGAATGCATACTTTATATGTGAATATAGTAGGATCTGATAAAATACTAAATTTGTGGAATGTACTGCAAGAATGAAAAAAAATTGTTACAGGGTAGAATTTTAGATTCCAGAGCACCATCAGTTTCTTTCTTTCTTTCTTTCTTTCTTTCTTTCTTTCTTTCTTTCTTTCTTTCTTTCTTTGATTTATTTATTTATTTGAAACGTAGAGTTACAGAGAGAGAGAAAGATCTTCCATCCACTGGTTCACTCCCCAAATGGCTGCAACAGCTAATAGGGCCAGGCCAAGGTCAGGAGCCAGGAGCTTCTTCCAGGTCTCCCACATGGGTGCAGGGGCCCAAGCACCTGGGCCATCTTCCGTTGCTTTCCCAGCAGAACCGGCAGGAAGCTGGATTGGAAGTGGAGCAGCCAGTACTCAAACCAGTTCCCAAATAGGATGCTGGCGCTGTAGGCTCTGGCTTTAACCTGCTGAGCTACAGTGCCAGCCCCCATCAGTTTCAATAAAAACAGATGTGAGCTAGCAGTACCTTGTGTTAGGTACTTGCACAGCATCATCTCATAAAGTTCTAGGATGTTCTATATTGAGAGAACTAAAGGCATTATTTGAATGTTTTATCTTGAGTGCCTGTGAAGGGAACATGGTATTGTGGTTAATAGCTCAGACCTGTGTTGAAATTCTGTATGTCTATAACATAGCCTAAATTATATAGCCTCCCGAGTTATTGTCTTATTCCTCTAAAGTAGGATAATAATTTACCTACCTGTTAAAGAATTAAAATTCCATATATATATAACATGCTTTGAATAGTATCTTTCATAGTTTATACTTTTTTTTTTTTTTTTTTTTTTTTTTTTTTGACAGGCAGAGTGGACAGTGAGAGAGAGAGACAGAGAGAAAGGTCTTCCTTTTGCCGTTGGTTCACCCTCCAATGGCCGCCGCTGCAGCCGGCGCACCGCGCTGATCCTGGCAGGAGCCAGGAGCCAGGTGCTTTTCCTGGTCTCCCATGGGGTGCAGGGCCCAAGCACCTGGGCCATCCTCCACTGCACTCCCTGGCCATAGCAGAGAGCTGGCCTGGAAGAGGGGCGACCGGGACAGAATCCGGCGCCCCAACCGGGACTAGAACCCGGTGTGCCGGCGCCGCAAGGTGGAGGATTAGCCTATTGAGCCACGGCGCCGGCCCTCATAGTTTATACTAAAAAATTGTTAGCTATGATCTACTATGAATTTTATTATTTTTCTTGTCAACACAGCCCTACCATACTTTGTTTTTCACTCCCTTGAATAACTTCATTCCTTTGGTTGTTCCATATGTTTTTCCATTTTGATTTCCATCTGATCTTTTGGAAATGAGGGGTAAACTGGATTGTGTTGGTATTCCAGGACAGAGAGCGGAGCTTATGCATCTGATAGGCTGTCACTAATGTTTCAGAGTTAGTTTCCTTCCCTAAGCCTTGGAAATTCTTTATTACAATGCTGGGCTCTGGCATTAAATATGAGCTCATCTAGCTATTCCTCTTCCCATCTGGTTGTTTTGGTGGCATTTTCTTTATCAGAGTTGTCTTTTAAGGGGTAAATATTGTTTTACAGATAGTTAAGCCTGCAGTTGGAATATCCTTCTCCCATATCAGAGTGCCTGGTGAGAGTCCTGGCTACTTAGCACTCCTGATCCAGATTCCTGCTAATGTGCCTTGGAGACAACATATTATGTCCCCAAGTGTTCGAGTTCCTCCCACCTACAAGGAGACCCGGCTGGAGTTGCTGGCTCTGGCTTTCACCTGCTCTAGCTACTGGGGGCATTTGGGGAGTGAGCTGCAGATGCAAGATCTCTCTCTCTCTCTCTTTCTCTCTCTCTTTCTCTGTTCCTCTGCCTTTCAAATAAATAAATCTTTTTATAAAAAATCTTTCAAAACCAACAATAACAAGGGAGACCTCTAAAAGTTTGTTTTTAGTGCCTTCTACAGCCATATCTACTCTTTGTTGACACTTTAAAGAGTGATATTTATAATCTAGTTTCATTCTTTATTTCCACTTGACTTACAGATGATATCTTCCGTGTTTCACTTCTTTCATATATTACATTCATATATTACATTTGTATATAATCTCCTTGAAGAGGATGTCCAGAGATAGTCTTTATTTTTTTCATTTAAAAGAACCGTCGGCTGTCAGGGTGTGTAGTTCACATCTTCCTGTCTGGCCACCCCTCTAGCAGGCCTGCAATTCATCTGTCTTCATAAAATGGCCGACAAGCTGTTCACATGCAAATATAAATTGAGAGCATGAGAGGCCTGGCATGCCTTTCTGGAGCTGCCTGCAATACTGATATTGTGTGTTTCCACTCCAAAAAAGCAACCAGAATTGAGCCTGGATTTTTTTGGCCAAAGGCATAGAAAAGTTAGCCAACTTCTCCTTTAACCCCAGATTGGTTGGTGCTACCTGAAGCATTCGGGGTGCCATTTTGGGGAGATCATGTTGAAAGAAAGAAAGTATCAATATCTAGGAGGAAAAATAATATATTCCAACCTTTCAAATTTCTGTTTATTTCAGAGAAAAAGAGGTAGAAGTTGCTAAATTATCTTAGATAATCCTAAAGGGAGAAACATCAGCCTATTCAGTTTCCTCTATCTTTTTTCAATCTTAGATAAAGATATTGGAAGAAAATATTACTTTATCTCTTCTTGAAGACATAATATCCCTAAAGCGCCTCAGGGAAGATTTTAGGGCAAGGTGTTTACATGAGTTACAGAGCTTTCTCCTCTAGTTTTGGTCAAGGGAGAATTCTTGGGAATGAGGCCTAGTTTCAAACCCCTGCCCTCTATCTGGGTGGGCTCAACTCCCACTCCCTCTTTACTCCCCTCCCCTTTATGTCCCCCCTAAAGTCAAGTCTTCCCTACTTAAAAAAAAAAGAGAGAGAAAATTCTTTTTCTTTATCCCAGGTTGTGAAGATGACTTGATGATTCCTGAAAGGTTTTGTTTGTTTTAAAGGAGGAAATTCTCCTTGGTGTGCTACCAAATCACTGTGTGGTTTTAGAACCTTGCTGGATGAACAAGTGACAAACTACTCTGCAGCTAAAGTGGAAACTCATTACTCACCCCTATGTATACATATATGCAAGGGGAAAGAATCCTCTTTTTATCCTAGCTCTTGTGAAAGGTAATGGAAACAATTAGTATTTCCCTAGTAAACCATAGAGAATGAATAGACAGATGATAACATGCTGTTTCATCCAAAACCTTAAACTAGGCCATGTAACTTTACCTAAAGTGGATGCAGCTGTTTCTTCCTTGTCTGACTAGTCTGGCTTTTTGGGTGGAATTTTAGCTGTCTTTATTTGTAGTCCCTCAAGATTCAACTGTAAAAGAAAACAAATCTTTGCCCAATTAGAGCATTAGATGGGAATTCTGGAGGAGTTACCTGAAGCCCATAGGTAAAATATCGGAACCTCTGAAATTCAAAATTGGTGTAAGATAATGGTTAGAAATTCTGCCTCTGGGTTGGCGCCACAGCTCAATAGGCTAATCCTCCACCTGCAGCGCCAGCACACCGGGTTCTAGTCCCGGTCGGGGCGCTGGATTCTGTCCCAGTTGCTCCTCTTCCAGTCCAGCTCTCTGCTGTGGCCCGGGAGTGCAGTGGAGGATGGCCCAAGTCCTTGGGCCCTGCACCCGTATGGGAGACCAGGAGAAGCACCTGGCTCCTGGCTTCGGATCAGCGCGGTGCGCCAGACGCTGCATGCCAGCTGCAGCAGCCATTTGGGGGCTGAACCAACGGAAAAGAAAGACCTTTCTCTCTGTCTCTCTCTCTCGCTGTCCACTCTACCTGTCAAAAAAAAAAAAAAAAAAAAAAAAAAGAAAAAAAAAAAAGAAAGAAAGAAAGAAAGAAATTCTGCCTCTGGTGTCCAGCTGAATGGAGTTCAAATAAAATAATAGCTGGGTGACTAGGTAAGGTTTTGTTCCAATCTCAGTTTACTTTTCGGTAAAATAGAAACACTGAAATCCTACTTCAAGAGTGTTGAAATGAGAATATGCATACAAAATAGAACAGTGTGTGGTTCACTATAAGGACTCAAAGATGACCAGTACTGCTTTCCAGGTAAAGCATTTCTGATCTGTGATGAATACACATGTACGAGAGGTCCAAAGCTGGGAGCACTGGACTGGAAGACGGATGGTGTCAGCAGGAAACCTGACTTTTAGAGGCATCTTCTGTAGATAGCCACTCTGCCCTGAAATGTCAGACATAGATTTCCTTTTTAAATCCCCACAATCCCATTGGGGCACATCTATTTGTTGTTTAGTCAGTCCCATCCTTCCATTCTGTTCAACTCCTGTGACTTTTGAGAACCAGGGAACTGCAAAAATGATTCAGAGTTGCTGGAATCTTCAGAATGAATACCTAAGAGGATTCTAGATAGAAGGGCTCCTCCTAGATATCTTTAATTTTAACTGAGTTTTTCCTTAGGGGGAAAAAAAAAACAAATAGAATCTGGCTTCTTAAAAATCACAATTTTATTGAGAATAGGATTCATGACAAATTCCTTAAAAAAACAAATCTTACACAGCACCTTGCTATATGCCTCGAACTTAGTAGGTGCTTGGTACTTACTTGCTTAATGAATAAATTTAATTAGTAAATGAAACATTATTATTATCCCAAAATAATTTTTTGAGTGTCTGCTCACTGTTGGTGTACTGAAAGGTTTTTAAGTATAGAGGAGGAGTTCTAAAGAAGCTAAAAATCCAGTTTGGGTATGGAGAGAAGGCTGAATGTAGACACATGAGCGAAAATACAGATATGACCAAAAGTGCGGGGAAGCAAAAGTTAGGGGCTGGAGAGTAGTCCAAGGTCCTGCTCCCTGAGCAGGTGCAGTGAATTGTATGAATACCCTGCAGATCATAGGAGATGCAATCCAAGTTCCCAGCCCCGACACCGTCCATTTAATCTCTTTGTGTGTTGCCTAACCCCCTCTCTGGCTATTCAAGAGCTCCTGGTAGTTTTAAGCTTTATTTGTTGGACTCTGACTTAAAACATCTATTCTGCCACCTCTGTGAATTTCCAAGGTGTGCTTTGGCTACTGTTGAAAGTATGTATGAGAGAGAGCATTTTAAATGCTTGCCCAATATATCCAGGGCCTGTGAGCAGTCCCCCAGTCCCCCAGTCCCCCAGAGCTTGCATTCTGTGGTGCACCAGGTCGGTGGTTAGTGAGGAAAAAGCTCATCTGATAGTCTTCCTTTGTCAATCAAGGCGTGCTGCTGCGGTGCCTCAGTGAGTCAGTGTCTGAGGCAACAGCATAGGCCGGCGTGGGCACTCTGAGAACGCGCTCACTGTTACCAGTGAAAGCACACTTAACTTAAAAAAAAAAGTGGGATTTGCTTACTGGATTAAAAAAAGCTATGTTCTTAGGGGTTTTGTTTTTCTTTTGTATTTACTGTCTCTCAGCACCTGCACAGCCTGCTAACTTCCTAGTGATTTTTAAAATGTGATACTGATAACAAGAAGTCACAGTTGGTAGCTAGATTGTTTTCTGTGGGCTTCACCCTGCTTGCTCCTCCTTGTTTCTCTCAGAGTGGCAGGACTGTTGGTGGCACCCCCCAGCAGATGGGCCTTTGCACTCGATGGAAGGCCTTCAATCAGTTGCTCCAGATGTTGAAAGTTTCCAGCTCCACCTGCCAGTGAGAAAGTCACCCTGGAGTATCGGTTGCCTTTAGCTTTCGTGTTTGCTGTCTCCACTTACGTCGTTCCTATCTTGAGTTGTTAAAGTAGGTTTCATTGCTAAATTATGATGGGTAAACAGGAATGCTCTTGTGTTCAGCCACAATTGTCAGTGTTTCGTAAGCTATCATTTAACTCACTTCTTCACATGTTGTGAAGATTTTAGTATTTACAAGATATGGTCTGTGACTACTGACTTCCTGACTTAAGATTTATATATAGGATTCATTTTGTGATTTGGGGGTAAAATAGGAAAACTATAAATTTCTGTTTTTCTTTTGAGTAAACATTCTTTCATCTGATTATATTCTGTAAATATTGCAGGCCCTTTGCTTAATGTTTTAAATTGTCTTCACCACCTCCTCAAATATATAGTAGATGCATGTTTTACGGTATTAATGCACTCATATAGTAGGAAGGCAAAATAAAACTGATACTCACAAACCCTGAGACTCATTGCTGATGGACTTAATGCTTGTTTTAGGAACCATTTTGATTAATGTGTCATTTAGTTGGGTCATTTTAGGAAGCAATTCAGAAGCAATGCAGTTTTGTTTTTTTAAAGATTTATTTATTTATTTGAAAGGTGGGGTTACAGAAAGGCAGAGGCAGAGGCAGAGAGAGAGAGAGAGAGAGAGGGAGATCTTCCATCCACTGGGTCACTCCCCAGATGGCCGCAACATGGGGAGCTGGGCCATTCCAAAGCCAGGAGCCAGGAGCTTCTTCTGGGTCCTCCATGCAGGTGCAGGGGCCCAAGGACTTAGGCCATCTTCCACTGCTTTCTACATAGCAGAGAGCTGGTTTGGAGTTGAAGCAGCCGGGTTTCAAACTGGAACAGGAGCTTTACCCACTACACCACAGCGCCAGCCTTACGATTCCCATCTCACTGGGGAATCAGGGGCTTTCTAGCACCATTGACTTGTAAATACAGTTTATCAATATTTCATAATTTGCATGACTTTCTTTTATAATTACCCAGCAACAGTTATTCTCTGCAGTATTCTTTCAAAAAACCCTGCAGGGACAGACACAGTAGAGTGACCACCAAAATAGCAGCAATAACAGTAATGATCAATATTCTAAAATATGTAAAGGTCCCAACTCAGGGAGACATTAAAATCTAAATGCCTTCTGGTTCCCAGATCTGTGTAATTAAATCCTGACTGATGAATTTTCAGCAGTGCGGTGGAGCTAGTTTCTCTTCCTTAAGAGATGAAGAAACTAGCTTTGATCTGAAATTTCAGTTGGAAACTAGGTGAATTCTGCTTTCTTAAGTATTGTTAGCAGGTGTGACCGATCATGGTTTACAGAAGCTCCTTGGAAATGCCTCCAGATAAAGGAAAGTATCGGGTCTTCCCCGTGAAATGTAAGGGACAGGTGAGGCTGGGGGCTTCTCCCACTGGCATTATGCCCCGCTGTATGCTGAACTCTACCCACAGGATCTTGTGTAAAAGCCCCCTTCAGCTGCCAGACGGGGAGGGGGACTATGGTAGCTTTGAAGAAGGAGTTGTACCCTCACACATTATGGTACGTTATGGTCTCAGACACGGAGGATAGCCAGCCAGACACACTTGTGCTTGGCTGGCTGGCTGGCAGCCAAATTAGGCAATGTTTTAAACCTCACTCCCCTCACTCAATTTCAGGCATCTTCTCCTCACCAACCCCCTCTCCCTCTGCTCCCCCAGCCCTCCGACCCTCCAGCCTTTCACTCACAGATAGTCACAGAGCCCAGAAGACAAAAAAGAGATTTCTTCCTGGTCCTCAAATTAATTTGTGCCTGTGTCCCTACCCCAGTAGAGACCCATTTTTTAAGTGTGTGTTATTTATGCAGGATTGTGCAAATATAGCCTTAGATCTAGATTCTAAAAGTATGAAAATAGGAAGCAGTTACGATCCATGTGGTATTTGAATTGGGCTCAGAAAAGACGTCAAAGGAGGAGCTGTCATCTAATCACAGTACGGAGGAAGGTGCCCCTGGTGTGTGGCTGGGGCTCCATCTGCTATGGCCCCATTTTCCCTGTGATCTAAGCCTGGGACCAGTATGATAGGACCCTTTGACAGAGGTGCCTTGGAAAGACCACGTCTATCGGTCACGTCTCCATCTCTCTCCATCAATTAAGTATCAGCATGGCGAAATATCAGGGGAGCTAAATGGTGCCAGGAATAGCGGATGAGCTTTCCTTGTCACAAATTTTAGGGTCATTTCTGATTTGACATTTGAATGTGATTTTGTTGTTTTCAAGTCTGTTTATTATTTCTTGGAAGGCCTTATACATTTGTGGACAATATTAATAAACTGAATGTAATATAAATAATTTATTTGAGGATTTGGAGTCACTAATCCAGATTGATTAGTTGCCTGCTAGAAAAATTCATGTGGCCACAAGGATTTTTGGCACCTTTTCTACCTATGGTTCCCTCATTCTTTTCCTCTTCTTCAGTTTTTACTCAGCTCCTGGCAACTCAGTCCCCCTTGGCATTAGCTTGTTGTTAGGGAAATCTACTGGGAAATTGCAAATAAAGGTGGGGGAAGGGGTAGTATTTACAGCAGATTGCTCTGCCCTATCGCAGTTGTTAATTTCTATACTTGGTTGATTTTAACCCAAAGGGAACAAGGGAGTCTCATATGCCTTATCTGCAGGCATCATGTGGCACATCTCCAAGAAAGAGAAGTGTCAAGGATGCTGCAGCAAGACCCAGCAAAATGCGGAGAGCATTCCAACCATCCCTCCGCGAGGGAGAGTCCGTGTTTTCCTAGATCTCCATAGGTATTTTGCAACCAGAGAGTTTCTCAGCAAGCAGTCCTGGTGTACTCAGGGATGAACAAGGAGAAGCCAAGTCACAGCTTCTGAATAAGTCAGATTCTCAAAGAAGAGTTGCTGTGAAAAGCCTGACATGGAGCGTCTGTAAAAAGGAAAAGAAGTTGTTCAAGTCATTTAAAGACGAGTACCTCAGTTTTCTCACAAGCAATTCGGCAGATGGTTGTTAAGAATCTGCCGGGTGCTTTTGGAGTATGGACTGGGTATGTTGAGGAACTACAGATATGGGTCACATATCAAGCCCCGGAGGACCTTACAGTCTAGGAAAGGGGCAGAGACATAATTCATTCAACAGATATTTATCTATCAAGTGCATCCTTGAATCATTGTTCTAGGAATCACACTAAGCAAAACAGGCACAATCTTGCTCTTAATTGAGCTCTCCTTCTTAGAACAAGAGGCAAACAGCAAATTAATATATGAGGGGTTTTCAGAATGGTGATAGGAAATGTCTGTTACCTAAAAACCATGTGCATTTCAAGATTTTTTGCACCAAAACAAGCTTACCTTTCAATGCCAAGTTCCACAAGGTCTTTGAATGGCCCTCATATATGCAATATATGCAGATATTAACATTATGGAGGAAAATAATGCAAGAAGGGGATACAGAGTAGAAGATGTGGGTACCGTTTTACATGGGGTAGTCTGAGAAAGCCTTTCTGATCTGTTGACATTTGAGCTAAGACTACAGAAGATGACAAAGAAAACTCTGCATTTTTTAGGTACTTTTGCTCTAGAAAGATGGAAGGTTAAGTGTAAAGGCATCTGCAGTATAGATGCATCTGCACGAGCAGTAAGGGTGTTGGTCTTGCTTGAGGGGCCCAGGTGAGGATGAGAACAGCTGGAGATGAAGATAGCAGGAAGCTAAACCATATTGCAACTTTGTGGGCCAAGGCAAGGTTGGCACATTCTTGATAAGCCATGATGTGTTCTGCAGAGGAATGTGCATGCTAAGTCCATTCATTCCTTGATTCCAAAGACACGACCTGAACCCCTACAATGTGATGGTTGCTGTGCAGTGGTAAGAAAAGCGAGCGTAGAGTTTAGTGTGGAGTTGTAGACAAAGGCTTAATTCATAGCATATTCAAGGAATGAGATTCTCTCATCTGTGGTGGCAGTATCTTTCAGTACCCCTAAACGTTTCCCTTATATGTGTATTACTAAAAGCTGAGTTATTTGCATGGCCTACGTGTTTTCACATACCCACTTGTGCAAACAATTCCTTTTTCATAATAGGTCCAAATCTGTGGGATTTCAGCCTCACCCCTATCTCAAGACACCATTAGACTGTAACCCCCAGGTCTCAAGTATATTTACTGTGAAGATTGATTTTTTTTGACAGGCAGAGTTAGAGAGAGAGAGAGAGAGAGAGAAAGAAAGGTCTTCCTTCCATTGATTCACCCCCCAAATGGCTGCTACGGCCGACACACTGTGCCGATCCGAAGCCAGGAGCCGGGTGCCCCCTCCTGGTCTCCCACGCGGGTACAGGGCCCAAGCACCTGGGCCATCCTCCACTGCCCTCCCGGGCCACAGCAGAGAGCTGGACTGGAAGAGGAGCAACCAGGACAGAATCCGGCACCCCAACCGGGACTAGAACCGGTGTGCTGGTGCCGCAGGTGGAGGATTAGCCAAGTGAGCTGCGGCGCCAGCCGTGAAGATTGATTTTATTCCTTACTAGTTGCCAGATCTAGCAAAAATACAAAATACTGAGTTAAATTTTAATTTCAGATAAACAGTGGATTATTTTTTTAGTATTGCATGAGATGTACCAAAAAAAGTCTTTGTTGTTTATATAAACCAAATCCTCTATTTCATCTGGCAGCCAATCCTAGTTCTCCATACACTCTCATGGAGGTTGCATAGACAGAAGTTACAGCAGCATATGAAAAGCTGGTTAGTCTGGGTTGATTCAGTGATCACAAAGGGTCAAACCACTGGAATTTAACGCACTGAAAATGAAACCTGAGGTGAGTAGTACCAAGTTCTACTGATTTGACTCCTTAAATTCCATTCCTGCTCCATCTGCTGGTACCTCGCCCAGTAGTTTTCTGGAACAATAAGCCACTTGTAAGACAAAGTCAATAGGTACAGTATAGTAGCTGAGAGCCACTCAACCTATGCAGGTCAGTGTGTAAGTTTAATTAGTGGGATATTAATTGAGTAAGCCATTGGGACAGCATGTGAGTCACTTTTTCAAAGCAAACACAAAACAAATAGATCTTGTTATAATATCCAGTTATTGGCAGACTATTCGCCTCAAGAAAGATGATTAAAAATAAAAAATCAGTCAAATAATAGAGCTCTGGGAAATTCTACACTCAAATGTAAAGGAGCCCAGTAATATTTCAGATAAACTTCAATATAGAAAATGTCATATTTTTCATGTGTTATATAGAAAGCTAAATCTCTGTGTTTTTATTTTTAATTGAGATCAGTTTTCTAAGTTTGACAATGGTTAAAGATGTTAGAAAAACTGCTGTGATCTTTGAACTCTCTGACTTTAAGAAAGAATTATAGTCATAGGAAAGCAGTTTTAGAAAATAAGATCAAACTATTGCGTTTGGTGACAAAATGGTAATTTTGGTGATAATAATCATGGTAACACACATTCAGTGTGGACCTGCTGAGTGCCAATATGTTAGTTTGGCTCCTCCAAGAATAATATATTCTCATGTGCTTAGATGTGCAAAAGTCATATTGGGGTAACACCTATGAAATACAAAAGGGAGGGAGCGAGAGAACGCTGAGAGAACAAGCAGAGAGAAGTACACCTCTGACACCTGGGAAAGCGGGGAAGGGACGGATCTCAGACAGCGGTAAACATCTGGAGAGTTTTAGCCAGACCAACAGAAAGGCCAGAGGCCAGAATCACCTGTTGTAGAGTTCTGTGTTCCATAGAAAGGGGCCTCTGTTAATTAGTATCCAGCACCAGAGAGGGAGCATGATCTTCAGAGGAACATGTGATAGATTCAGGGAGGGAACATTTGGAGCTGTCAGGCAACTGTGTTCGTTGCATTTGGCAATCAGAGTGGTTCATTTTTACAGCTCCCGGAGCCATACACTGTGCTACAGATTCTATATTCGTAGTCTCATTTAATCTAAGTACAATCCAATAGAGATAAATGCTGTTGTTACGCATTTATTACGTTACATTATAATCTTAATAAAACCCTGTGGTGATAAGTGCTGCTGGTGTGCACCATTAGATGAGGAAACTGAAGCCCAGAGAATTTAAGTCACTTGCCCACAGTCAAGAAGGCAGGAAGAATGATTCAAACGCACTACAATTCCAGGGTCCAGTTGCCTAACCATTACATTGTACTGTTACACAATATGGAATTCAAACTCAGATTCTGTAGCTTACTGTTTTTGTAAGGAATTTAACTTAATTGGGTAGGTAATTTAAACTCTTGGACTTTCATTTGCTAATTTATAAAGTAGGATGGCCTCACTTTCCCTGGAAACGTGCATTTGTCCCCGATGTGTTTTGAGCTCAGACTGTATACATTTCTTTTCCTTCCTCTTGTTTTTCTCTCCTCCAGGATTACCATCTCTTCCCTTATTCTTCATCTCATCTTTCTAGATGTCCGCCTCAGCCTAGTTCAGGCACGCACAAGCTCACCTACGTCCTCAGAAGTGGCAGGACTGTCTCTGTGTGCATTCTGTGTATGTGCGTGTGTACAGAGGCAGAAAGGGCCCAGCACTGGGAGCAGATCATGTGGATACACCGGAAAGGTCGCCACCTTCTCTCTCATCCTCCTCATTGCCTCATGGACATGAGCCATGTACCAAAATTCGTCTTTTTCTGGTCTTCAATTTTTTCAGACAAAATAATGTTTTTATGGACTTTTTTTTTAAAAAAAAGGAACATTCTTTACTCTTTTCCTATAGTCATGACTCTTGCAAGTATTAAGTTCTTTAATAGACATTTTTAAACAATAGTCTAGACTTTATATTTGATTTTTCTGTTGGAGATAGAAAATATAAAATGAGATTAGTTGTAAGGTATTTATACCAGATGCCATTTTGTTTGTTAGAAGGCATAAAACAATTATAATTGCTAGTAAATTTGAAAGTGTTTCCATTGCAAAGGATGTCAGAATGTTGTTTTATTGGAAACATAAAATGTTTATTTCCATTTCGAAGTTTTGGAGAGTTCAATAGAAATTTGCACCTTATTCTTTTCATTTTACATTTCTGAATTATATAAAAGAATTGGTTAATTTTCCATTTCAAGTGAGGAAGACCAAGTTCGTTAGGATATCTGACTCCTAGCATGTCCCCCATTCACAGATCATGTTAACTCCATGGAAAGATTTATCTTGTATTAAAACTGCAAATGCTGTCCGTTTAGAAAGCTTTTCAGCACTGTTATAGCTTTGGACTATGAGTAAAGTCCTTAATGACAGAAAAGGGGAAAGCAAGGCACGTTACTGTCTGAGCATCAGCCAGTGTCTGAGACATTTCCTAAGTGTTCAGTTTCTAAGTAGAAGCACAGAATAGGTATGTCCTTTTGGTTCCGGTGGATCTGTACATCAATATCATGAAATGAAAACAAGTAAACTTTAGCACACACTTGGCCAAGTGGTAGTCCTTCATAGGGACCAAAGGAATAATCTTAGAAGACATTATGCATTTCCTGCTCTAGATGAAGTTGCAGAGGGTGGAGATTTTTGCTTTTGACTCTGTGCTGGTGAACTCACTGTTTCTCTTGTACTTAACAGAGTTTGGCAGTTGGGGTTTCGATTCATTTAATAAAAGGTTGGAGAGAGATGAATTATCCAGTATTTCATAAACATAGTAAATTAAATAGTTTGACAACCAGATTCCCTGAGGAAATTCTTACAAGGGTCCTGAATGGTGAGAAGACACGGAACGCCTTGCTATAGACCAGTGATCAACAGCTTTTACCTTTCTGTTTGCGAGGAAGAGAACAGAGGAGAAAAGCAAGAGCCAGTGAGACCTGGTTGTGTGCTGTCTTAATTGGGGATAACGATTCTAACAGGCAGAGGATGAGGGAGGAGGCTCTCAGGGTGGTTGAGGCACATGCCCATGGTCAGCAGGTGAGTAAGTGCTGCTTCGTCTTCCTTGGGAAAACTTTGAGACTAAGCAGAGATAATGAATAGTGAAGCACTTTGAAAAGTTTTATACTCAGCAACTATAACAACCTCAAATTATCTGTATCATTAGGTTTTCAATGTATTTTCTACATGGCTTGTTCCCCTACTCCAGTGAAATTGTAAGCTTGAGGTGAGGGAATAACAATAGCATATAATGACATATAATTATGGTTGCATAATTATGTCAATATAATATATAGAACACGTATTATAATGTGTAATAATATGTAATATTATATAATATATAATAATGATATATAATTATGGTGGTTGTAGTTGATAAGTTAGAACAAGATAATTTATCAGTTTTTTTCATTGAATTCCAGCTGATGAAAACAGTAACACTGTTGCAGGTGTTGTGGTGTCACAGCTTAAGCCACTGCTTGGGATCCTCTATCAGTGTGTCTGCTTTAAGTTCCAGTTACTCTGCTTCCAATCTAGCTTCCTGCTAATGCACATCCTGGGAGGCAGAAGATGATGGCCCAAGTACTTTAGCCTCTGCCACCCATATGAGATTCCTGGATGGAGTTCTGGACTCTTGGGTTCAGTCTGGCCTAGCTCTGGCTGTTGCAGGCATTTGGGATATGAACTAACAGATGGAAGATTCATTCTCTCTCTCTCTCTCCCCCGCTTCCTTTCATATAAATAAAAGTAAGCATTTTAAAAAAGAGAAAGCAATAATGTTGTCACAAGTGAAACCAACAAGAAGGGCTCGGAATTCTACATTTCCACTGAGGTGTCTCACATATGTGGGTGACGTGTGATACTGGTACCATCAAATGTCAGTACAGTGGAGTCCTTATTAAGAATTAATTTATTGTTATGCTTCAGAAGATGCACCATTAATGTAAATAGGAGCGCCAGTATTTTCTTTAGGTACCACTCATGTGTGTTTTGAAGAGCCCACTATTCTAGACTCCTCCTTTAGGCCAGAAACTAGTGTTTGTGAATGACTATACGGAATGAGTATATGATATGATGACTGAATCTTGTTCCCAGGAACTTAAAGTCTTTTAAGGGGAAAATAATATTATGGGTTATTCACTCTCTTTCCAATTCATCTCTTCCTGATCACACAAATATTTATTAACATGCTAATCCTTGTGCCAGGCAGTGAGGATATAAACAGAACTGACATGTCCGTGTGCTCCTGGAGTCCACATTCTGGCAACAGAGACAGATATTTAGGCAGATATTCTCCCAAACTGTAACTATGATCTTTAGAAGGTTTTTGAATAGTGTTGGGCATAAGGTGGAGATAAGTAAAAAGTGATAAAGGCTCTGCAGAAGTCAATAGTAATAGAGTTACAGGTGTTCATAGTAGAGCTTAATAGATATTTGATTTAAATACTAAAGTGCATAGAAGCTTCTAGATGTTACCCAGACCCTCCCCCCCCCCCCCCCCCCCATCTAAATTAGCTCAGAAACCAGTTTCACAATGAAAGGAATTCTGGAGTCCACCCCGGGATTTCTTCGTGTTTCTGGAAGTCCTTTCCGTGAATTTTTCCTTCTGGCTCTCAGTTCCTGGGCCTGCTGAGTTAGTTTCGTTTATAGAATCTTCTCCCAAGCCGTACAGCACTGTCTTCCGTGTCCTGTGCCCCAGATGTTGTGTTGAGCCCTTTCTGCCCTACATACATTCAGAAATTACGTGTGTAGCTAACTTTGGTGACATTGTAGGGGAATGGTGTTAGAGAGGGAATGTCTCAGAAAACATAAGCCACTTGACAGTGATTTTAAACAAGTCTTTGTTAAAAGCACTTAGGCCACTCTGCCATTGTCCTCTCTCTTTCTCTCTTCTCTGAGCCTCTCCTTGCCCTTATGCAGTTCTCCGTGCAGAGGTTTTTCACTGTCTCCTTCTGTACAAAGGAATTTACTGTACTAACATTATTGGGAGTTTTCTTTATTTTATTTTTGTTTAGATTTGTAAGTGTTTGGTGGGGGGAGAGCGAGAGAGACTGAAGTAGTGCTTCCATGAGCAAATTCACTTTCCAAATGCCCACACGGGCTGGGGCTGGGCAGGGGCTAAAGCCAGGAGCTGGGAACTCAACCAGCTCTTCCAAGGAATGGCAGGGGCCTGATTACTTGAGCCATCACCTGTTAACTCCCAGGTCTCCTTTAGCATCAAGGTGCAGTCTGGAGCCTGTGTCAGGAATTTAATCCACCACTCTGTTGTGGGATGCAGACATCTGAACCCCTTGGCCAGATACTCACCACTGGAGTCTATTCTTTGATCAGAAATGTGGCATTGAAGTTATTTGCCTAATTAGTGGGTTCTGGTAATTTGATAAAATAATAAGTGAGGTTTTCAGTTTCTCTGAGAGTGAGGGGGAAGGTGCGAGCTCCTCGCGAAGCCGAAGGAGCAGTCTGCATCAAAGCCCGGGGCAGAGAGGCCCCAGCGTGGGCAGCTGGCCTTGGCTAAGGCGCAGTGCTTCTGAACAGATTCTGATACAGCAGTCAGATCTTGTTTAATTCTTGGATGGCCGGTCACCCAGTGAGTTTCCCTTGGAATGAGGCTCGCTGACTGCCCGGCTGACAGCTCGAGAGCATCTGTAAGTGAGAGATGGAGACGAAATTAAAATGTGACTTCTTTGGCATCCACCTTTCGAACCTAGGCCTTCCCCACTTTACTCTAATTCAATTTAGTAGATGTTGGATGGAAACTAATACAGTTAAAAAGAACTTCATGTAATCTCACTAACATTCTCAGAACATGATGCTCAAGGTTTTCTGGTCAAGGATATTTGCATCTGCATTTATAGAACAGTTGCAGCCAGCTTCCTTGTGTGTGAAAAGCCTTTGCTTAGAGACTGGCATTTCCACACTGTCAACATCTCAGGTACTCACAGCTCCCAACTGAAATTGCCTCTTATTCTGTAAATATTGAAGAGGAGGCTTACAATGGCACTGGTGAATATGCTAGCCAGGGTACTAGCCTCTTAAGTCAGAATCAGAGAAAGCTCATGCGTTGAGTTTAAATTGTAATACAATTCAAGCCTGAGCAATGCAGTGAGAAGGTTTCATAGTCCCTCATTGTCTTACTGTCCACTTGGCCACTGTGACGCTAGTTAGAGTGAGATTTTGTTTGGGCCGTAAGTATGTTACATGCATGTTTGTTACTTGACCATTCTCATCTCCAGTGCCTTGATGTCTACAGTGAACCGTAAAAATCTTCACGCTAAGTCTTCCTATATTGCATTCATTCATTCGGCCCATATTTAGTTATTTAACGTCTTCTGTGTGCCAGATCCTGTTGCAGGCACTAGTTCCAGGACTGATGAAGCCTGCAGAAGTAGAGTGAAAGGCCTCAAATACACATAGATTGGTACAGCTGAGACCTTTTGATGCCTGCTCTTTTGTCCACCAGTCCTTCTGCTGCGTGATTACTTTGCTTTCTTAGGCTTGCTGCTTTCCCAAAAGTAAATAAATAAACTGAAAGCAAAAAGTTACTTGAAAAGCTATTAAAATCATTACCTTCATTTACCAAAAGTTGTAAAATTAATTTGAAAGTCACTTCTTAAGAATTTTGAGTCAATTTATTGCAGGTTTTTTGTTTTGTTTTGTTTTGTTTTGTTTTGACAGGCAGAGTTAGAGAGAGAGAGAGACAGAGAGAAAGGTCTTCCTTTGCCGTTGGTTCACCCTCCAATGGCCACCGCTGATCTGAAGCCAGGAGCCAGGTGCTTCTCCTGGTCTCCCATGTGAGTGCAGGGCCCAAGAACTTGGGCCATCCTCCACTCCCGGACCATAGCAGAGAGCTGGCCTGGAAGAGGGGCAACCAGGACAGAATCCGGTGCCCCGACTGGGAGTAGAACCCGGTGTGCCGGCACCACAGGCGGAGGATTAGCTTATTGAGCCGCGGCGCCGGCCTGCAGTTTTTTTTTTGAAGATTTATTTTTATTTATTTGAAAGAGTTACAGAGAGAGATAGAGACAGAGAGAGAGGTCTTCCATCCGCTGGTTCACTCCCCAGATGGCCGCAATGGCCGGAGCCACACCAATCCGAAGCCAGGAGCCAGGAGCTTCCTCCAGGGCTCCCACACGGGTGCAGGGGTCCAAGGACTTGGGCCATCTTCTACTGCTTTCCCAAGCCATAGCAGAGAGCTGGATTGGAAATGGAGCATCCGGGTCTCTAACGCACCCATATGGGATGCCAGCGCTTCAGGCCAGAGCATTATCCCACCACGCCACAGTGCTGGCCCCTTATTGCAGTTTTAATATGACTTTTTTTGCGAGTCTCTAAATGAAGTCTGCAGCAGCAAATTTGAAGTTGAAGTGGATTGTAAACTCCATGAAGCCAAGGACTGTCTTCCTTTTCCTTTTTTCTTTTTTTTTTTTTTTAAATGTTTTTGTCTATTTTGAGAGAGTTATGAAAAGTCAGGGAAATACAAAAAGAGAGAGAGAGAGATCTTCTACCTGCTGGTTCACTCCCCCAATGGCTGCAATGGCCAGGGTTGGGCAACACGGAAGCCGGGAGCCAGGAGCTTCTTCAGGGTCTCCCACATGGGTGGCATGTATCCAAACAATTGGGAGATCTTCCACCACTTTACCTAGGCCATTAGCAGGGAGCTGGATTGGAAGTGGAGCAGCCAGGACATGAGTCGGCGCCTGTATGGGATGCCAGCATTGCAGGTGGTGGATCAACCCGGCAGGCTACAGTGCTGGCCCCTGTTTTTCTTTTTCGCTTACTGTTTTCTCCTTGGTACAGTGCCTACCACAGAGTATGTGTTCAATGAGTATGTACTGTAAGTGCAGAACTGAGTGAATGTCTTACACCTTATTACATCCCTGTTCTCTGGTGCAGTATGCACGCAGTATGTGTTCTCTATGAAGCCTGCTGCTGGTGAGGCTAGGTTGTTCCTATACACTGGGCTGTTTGGAGTATGGTGTTCCCAGCCCATCTGCTTTGCAGACCTGGGTATTCAGTACTTCGTTGTCAGTCAAGCAGCTTGCAGTTTGGCCTGCTGTGTTATGGTGTGTGCTTCTGATGCCTGTAGTGCCCTGGGTTGCAGACCCAACAAGATAGTTTTGAAGCAGGGCATGAAAAGTTTGCTAGGAGTAGCAGGAGTTTAAGCTCTGCATTTCATGGCCATCTTTTTTTCTTTCTTTCTTTCTTTCTTATTTTAATCACCACACCCTTCTCATATGTCCATAGCCGTTGACTCTGCTAAGTGCACCACTCTGGGAGACGATTTCATGTGAGAAAGCACTGGGGGTAGCTAGTCAGAGTGCGAGATAAATGCTTGTTTCACAGCACAGGCGATTGACGTGAAAGGATCTTGGCACTGTGAGAGCTTGAGCAGAGCAAATGGAGACAATAAAATTACAGCTTAAGCAAGCACCTGTGTGAATGCAAGACCGTATCCACGTCATATGGGTTTAACATAAACACCAGACATGATGCCTCTCTTCCTTGTTCTTTTTCATGACCTCATAATATACAGGTGGTGGGTAAAGTTTGAACAAGTGATGAGCGTGATCATTTTTTTCTTCTTGGAGGAAACTGATTATTGAAAGAAAGAGTGTCATATTCTAATCTGGGCTTCCACAGGTGCATGGGTTTGAGGAGACGGGAAAGCTGGGCCAGAGCCTTGACTCTGTCACTTATCTAGCTGTGAAGTGCTTCCAGAATGTTCAGACCCTGACTGTACCACTTACATGCTGCACTTCACCTTGGGAAAGGTGCTTTACCTCCATGTTGACTCATGATTATTGCCCTTCTTCACTCCTGAGGATTTTAGTCAGGATACAATGATACAACATATCTGAAGGCATGTTATAAGCAAACAAGCCATCTATAAAATGGCTACTGTCATAATTGCTGGTCGTCAGAATTCTTTCATTTTCATCCTTAGTCTCCTTAAAAATGCTGGGGAGCCAATGAATATATATACTCATTTTTCCCTAGGCCAGTAGTACCCTTTTCAGGATGAATATGGTTGCAAAGCTGTTGCATGGGAAATCAGTGTTCCTCTCTCATGAAGAACATATTTTACTGCTTGGCATACTTTGTTACCCCCATGCCTGGACAGTCCTAAGGACACTGAAGGGTTTATTTTTGTGTTGACTGTGGCAATACTTCCACCTGGTATTTTGAACTAATCTGGCATTCATATATTTTAAAAAATAATTAAAATTTTTAAATAAATTAATTGAGATAGCAAGAAAGGGGGGGGAGGGGAGAGGACATGCTCCGATTTGCTGTTACCTGCCCCCAGATTTCCAGGAACTGGGAACTCAATTCAGGTCTTCCATATGGGTGGCAGGTAACCGACTTTTTTGAGCCATCCCTTGGTGCATCCAAGGATACACATTAGCAGGAGGCTGCAGTCAGGAGTGGAGCTGGGTCTTGAACCCACAAACTCTGATGTGGCACATCGACCTCCCAAATAATGTGTTAACCACTGCAGCAAACACTTACCCACAAAGATGATTTTAGAAAATACAAATGTCCAAAATTATCCTAAGTTGCCCACACAAAAAATACATAAAACCCACAGTTTATAACACTGAGGTTCTAGTGGCTCCAGAATACATTTATGAGATCTTTAGGCTCTGTTAGTGTTATCAATGTTTGACTTCAGATCAGCTGTGATTTATTCATTCCTAAAGCCCCATGAATTCCCAGACTTTTTTCTTATTTGCATTGAGTATCTCCACCCCAGTGGCATGTAAATCCTCTTTAACTGTGTTTTACCTAAACTTTTCTTTTCAAAGGATGGTTAGTTCAGAGACCAAGCAGGCTGCAGCCATGAATGCCTGTTGTTTTGGCAAATAAATAGATTTTGTTAGACACTGGGGCTATAGGGATACAATTATTTCTGGCAGTTCTTAGCTGTATTTCATGATCTTAAAAGGAAATATTAGCATCTTCTTTCTTAAGCCACTGGTGGGAAAGGTCTGTAAAGCATAGACTTTAAATCCCTGACACATTATTTCTAAGAATTTGAAAGTTTTGAGCACCTTCTGATTCTGAGTCTAATCTCTGCTTCAGAGACTATAGTTCTACTCCCACTCCCATATCATAATCTCTCTTCCAAATACCTGTGTCTCCCAGACCCCCCACAGATCACTCTTTTTTTTTTTTTTTTTTTTTTTTTTTTTGACAGGCAGAGTGGACAGTGAGAGAGAGAGACAGAGAGAAAGGTCTTCCTTTGCCATTGGTTCACCCCCCAATGGCCGCTGCGGCCGGTGCACCGTGCTGATATGAAGCCAGGAGCCAGGTGCTTCTCCTGGTCTCCCATGCTGGTGCAGGGCCCAAGCACCTGGGCCATCTTCCACTGCCTTCCCAGGCCACAGCAGAGAGCTGGCCTGGAAGAGGAGCAACCAAGACAGAATCCGGCGCCCCAACCAGGACTAGAACCCAGTGTGTCGGCGCCGCAGGTGGAGGATTAGCCTATTGAGCCATGGCGCCAGCCACAGATCACTCTTTAAAACGAGGAGGAAGGCAGCAAAATTTCTACATACAATAGCAGGGCCTTGTGGTGTTTGCCTTTCCATGCATTTTCCTGGTTGAATTGTATTTCTTCACCTCCCCTTCCCGGCAAAGTCTACAACTGGGCCTGTGTAGAGGTGTGGCAGAATACATCAGTTCAGTCATTCCCAGGCAATTGTATTTACTTTTTGCTGTATGGCACCTCCCGAGGAGGCTCTTCCTTACAATCCAACACCCATGACATAGGTTGGTGGAGAAGAGCCTCCTTTGGTTAAATGGTTCATTTATTTCATTGGCGTGATGAAAGTTATATGAACCGCAATGAATCACAACAATTACTAGTTTAATTTTCTTTTTTTTTAAACCTTGTATTCATTTAAAAGGCTTGCTCTATAAATATAGGGCCTGTAGCTAAAAGGTTTCTCTAAAAATCATTCTCTTTTCAAGATGTTTTCATTAGTTGGTATTCAAGTAAGTGGGCTCTGCTCTGCATACCATTAAAGGTGTGTGTAAATGTTTTTATTGGTTTCTTCCCTGTCTTCCACTTTTATATTTCCTCTATAAGAGGCAATGCCATTAACCTTAGCAGTGCTGAGTGTGATTGTCTTTCGATCAGCCCCATCGTTGCAAACCACTGATCCATAGCTTACATTACTTAAACCGCTGGTTCCTAAACAGAAAAATAGCCCCATTACCTTCTTGCAGTGGTGCTAGACTGTCTGAAAAATCCTTTCAAAAATAAGAGTGAGCAAAAATACTCCCTAGTTCCTTTGGGAATAGTTCTTCCTTTGAAATGAATGTTGCTGTAGTAGTACCTGAGTTTCCTATTTTAACTCTATATGAAACATTTATTGAGTGCCTGCTGTGTTCAAGGCACTGTTTAAAGACACATGGGTACCACAGTGCTGTTTGGGATGCAGTCCTTTCATTCTTTTTCTGTAGGTGATAGGCAAGTATGCAACCAATAATAATGCAGGGTAGATGAGTGCCCTAGGAGCGAAATAGACAGTGTGCTCTGAGAATATAGTGGAGGGAATGCTTTCATTCAGACATCAGGGACGGGGAGTAGAAAGTTGAGTTTCAAACCAGCAGAGAAGTTGTTTGTGGAGGGTAGAGGGAGTAGCATGTTCCAGATCAATAAAATAGCATAGCCAAAGGCACAGTGTGGTCTGAAAGTTCACCGTGAGCTTGGAAGGTCGCCAAGTGGTGTGGTATGACCTGTGCAAGGTACAACAGGGGATGGCAGGAAGGCACAGTGCTTTCCTACAAGTGTGACATTCATGTTTTAGTCTTCACTTTCACATGCTCTTAGCAGTGTTAAGTCCAAGAGACTATGAGTTCAACATGGCCCTTGACTCACTGTCACCAGAATATAAGTCTTAACCCCACCCTACCAATCAATCAATTAGAATGTTAGTAGAAAAGGCGTTGACTTAGAAACCTAGAAATCTGGCTTTCATTTCTGGCGCAACCATTTAATAGCTATGCTGTGGGATAAGGGACTCTTTTTCTCTGAGCCTTGGCTTACTTGTCTGTAATTGTGGATAATAATAACACCTACCTCTTGGCTATTAAGAGTTTTAAATGAGATAATGCAGAAAAGAATTGTTTAGCACAGTGCTCAGTATATAACTAGTGTTCAATAAATAGAAAATACTTTAAAAATATTGTAGTACCTCATTACCCATCTTAGATGAACTGGCTTTTATTTAATGTCTAATAACTTAAAAACTTACTGGGGGAAACATCTCTGTGTTCAAAGTGGTTGCATTTGTTTTAAAAATAAGATCCAGTTTATTTCACTCTCAATAACAGTCACTCTAAAAGAGGACTCATATGTATTTATCAAGCATGTATTTTGAAGTTTTTGAGACCTGAAGCTTATGAAACGGTGCTTTCATGCATATCTAAAATAATTCTGTAACAGGGTTCTTCCTCTGTTCTTGATACTTGTCCATGAGCCTTCAGTGAGTTTACAGAAGCTACGAGAAGTTGGGCTTCCCTATTGTGTGCTAAGTGCTGAGTTTTCCCTTATTTTACAGCTTCCCATGCTCTATTAACTGCTCTCAAGATCCCTCAAATCACTATCAGCAATTACTGCCATTACAGCAATTTTGCATCCTGATCTTCTCATTGATTAGTATTGTGCCTTCCTTTCCAATCCTTTGAACTTTCCTCTGGGCTTTGAAAAGCCTGAAGTATTTGAAATCTTGATCTGGGTCTGTCTTATGCTACGGAAAGGAGAATTTGGGGGCCACTACCTCTTTAATTTTTCTTTTAGTTTAATCACTATGTCTGTAGAAAAAAAAGCTTTTGCTGAAAGCCCAACCTTTAAGAAAAGCATTCTTGTTAAAGGGAAGCCTTAATGGGGAGAACTGCAGATAACGAAGTGAAGAAAATGTCTGGCAACACAGACTTCTGCAAGTTTGAGGCTCTCGGTGAAATCTCAAACAGTCCAAATGGAAAATTACCCAGTCTGTTTCCTCAAGATAGACTTGTTTGTACAGCGACTCAACGTTGGAATGGCAGAACAGTAGGTACACACGCTGTACTTATAAGCTGTGTTTGTATTACAATGCTGTGTTTTTAACCTCCTCTTAGTTTGGAACACAAGCTGGTTAATGTCTTAGTTCTGTGCTTCCTGGATTATTGGTGAATAGCTCAGTTGTGTTTAATAACCAGAAAGGAAGGAACAAACAGGCCAGTACTGTCACTAAAAATATTTCCCATCTCTTAGGGTTTTACTTCTGTTTCATTATGAAGCGTATTTTAAAATTAGATATTGAGTCCTATACTCAGGAGATCAAAGAATTTTCAAATATCAAGGGTTCTTGAGTATATCCTTATTTTGTAAGTGTCTCCAGAGCTTATAGAAAAATCATCTCCACAAGCATGCCTGATCCTTTCAACAGCAAACGACTAAAAGTGACACTATATTTTTTCCTTATTTGTATCCATGGTTATTTTCTACCCCACAGTTCTAACTATGCTTACCTATAGAATACAATCCATCTCTGATGATCATGTCTTACATGTTATGGGTAGGAGCAGTAATAGCTACTAGTTATGTTAAGCTCTGGAATTTTACAAAACACTTTTCTATGCATCATCTCATGGGGTATCTTGTAGATCTTCTCATGATATTTGAACAGAGCTAGGCCTACTGCACTGGAGTGTGAATTTTTAAAAATTGACACCTGTCTGAAATTTTTAAGGACAAGGCCATTTAACAATTAGGTTCAAGAACTCTAAATACTCACCTCCTAGGTGACATAATGTTATAGAAAGTGCCATTAAATATGGCTATTTCTCTGTGTTTGTGGGTAGCCCACAAAGATCTCATTGAAATAATCTACAATGAATTAATCCAATTTTATTTCCTTTTCATATAGCAATTCTTTCTCATGAAAGCAAACTTCGAAAATTGTAGTCTTTTTAATTACCAAGCTTACACACAAGTGTACACACACATACAACACAAGCCACACACAAATACGCACAATGTATGTGTATGAAATATGAATCTAAATTTGATTGATATTCATTAAAACATTTGTATAATGATTAATGACTTGCAAGACTATGTAAAGTACAAAATATAAACATGAAAAACCTGAAGATTGGGAAACATGTAAATTAAAGTGGGAAGGTAAAAGGCATAGGGACAGAAACAAGAGGCAGAGAGAAAGAGCTGCTTTCCTCTAGTTCACTCCCTAAATGCTTGCAATGGCTGTGGCTGGGCAGAACCAAAGCCTGGAGCCAGATACTCCATCCAGGTATGTCGCATGGGTGGCAGGAACCCAATTATTTGAGTTGTCACCTGCCACCCTCTGGGGTCCACACTAGCAGGAAGGTAAAGTCCAGAACTAGAGCCAGGGATCAAATCTAGGTACTCAGATGTGAGACCATGAACATCTTAACTGGCATCTTTACCCAGGTCATGTGCCTGCCTCAGAGGAAGAAATTTGAACCAAGATTCTGCAATGTGGGTCTGCATGGCTAGTAACATTGAGATAAAAGTTGGGTTCTGATTTTCCTGGCAGCCAAAGGAAAAAAGAAAACATACATGATTAATTACATGGTTCTCATTACCCATGAGAAAATACATACCATTGTCTCAAGGGAAGAGATATTGCCCTGGCACTTTGTTTTGATATAAATTTCACACATAGAACTCCAACAGGAGGCCAAAGTAGACGCATTAGAGGATTTGCTAAGGTGCCTTCTCCCAGGGCCAGGAACTGGAAGTTGAGAACCTGAAAGAAATGTGTAACGGTCCATGAAAGACACTTGTTTTGGACCTGGTAGGGAACTTAGAAAAGCTGGAGAAGTTTCAAAAGCTGGAGAAGTAGGTAGATGTCAATGGCTTGAAATCATTTTAACTATTTCTCACATCCAGAATTTTGACTGAAGCTGAGCCACAGACAGCTCACATTGGAATTGTGCAAGAACTGGCATTTGCGTGAGGACTGGATCCATATACTTTATGGCGTAAACAAGCAGGGTTGGCCACACAAGGTAGAACCTGAAGTGCTTTAGCAAGATTCTTGGCTGGATGTAGGTAGAGCAGGTGTTTATCCTTGTGCTTTTATTATTTAATTTTCTTTTAAGTAACACTTTAAAACATTTTATTCAGAGAGAGAGATAGACTTACAGAGATTTTCTGTCCACTGGTTCACTCCCCAAATGCCCACACTGGCTGGGGCTGGATCAGCACGAGCCAGGAGCTGGGAACTCAGTTTGATCTTTGATTTACTTGGCAGGGATCTAGCCACTTAAGCTATCACCTGCTGCCTCCCAGAGTCTGCATTTGCAGGAAGCTGGAGTCAGCTGGGATTGGAACCCGGGCACTCTGACATGGGATGCAGACGTCCCAACCAGCATCTTCACTGCTAGGCCACGTGCCCACCTCCCTCCTCTCGTGCTTATTCTTAAAGGTGTTAGAACAAAATTCTTCCTTGTGTATCTTCAAAGATCTCTTTAACAGTGAATAGTAACTATTGTTGCTTAAAGAGAACTGAGGATTAAAAGATGCAGAGGCTTTTGAGAGGAAAACGGCTGATTTAATTCCCCTCCAAATGGAAATGTTTGGTATCAGGTTCTTGTCTGAAGGCAGTTTCTCCTAGTGGAAAGAACTTGGGTTTCTTAAGCGCAGTGAAGGGGTAGGTTTTGTTCAAGCCGGTTCACCCACCAAAGCAAACAACTCTGCTGTTTCCCAAGGTGACTGCTGGCACCGCTTAGCCTCTGCTGACCCAGTAACCTTTCCTTTGAGTCTCATCCACAGAGCTGCTCCGAGGGAGAACTTTCCCGTTCACAGTATGACTTGGCCACACTACGGTTGCTTAGGAGCAAGGGGGTTATTTACCCATGGGAGAAAGTGGTAGGTGTGAAGGTATGTGTTTTGACAACCGCCATTTCCCCAGGCAGTGGGCAGAGTTTCTCTTTTTGACCTTGCTCATTCACAGCAGAGAGGTGTGGGCTGGCACCTGTGTCCTCACCTAGTCTCGGATGCTCAGAGCAGTTGCTCCAGTGAAGTCTTGCTCGCAGGAGCAACCATGGGAAATGCAGAGAGGTTAACATATTGTTAGGCTGTTTATTGTGATTTTATACTGTTAAGCATAGCAGTATGAAAGGAAGGTTTTCTTCTCCAAATATCTAACTCGTTGCTACAGTTACTTTTTTAGTGTACAATCTTAGATTTATTTCATCAGAGAGCAACTGGGAGGTCCCAGAACAGTGACTAAGTGGGAATATGCAACAAGGACGAGTGAAAGCTTAGTTTCTAAGAATCCCAGTTTTGTGGAAATCCCCCTTAGACTAATGTTAGACGAGAAAACATGTGTGTGTTGGGTAAATCATTCCCCAACAGGATGTTTTATTTTTTGTGTTTAGTCTTTGTCCATAGTAACAATTATAATGAATGCATCAAAAATAAAGCATGCAGACCTTGTGACCTATCTTGTAATCAGCACAAATTAGTTTTGGGGCAGGAAAATCCAGCTGCATATTAGTTTTATTAGATGTTCCCAAACATTTTATTGCAATATTTTGGAAAAAACATCCACAAACAAACCTAAGTTTTCAATGTGTTTCCTATTCAATATGTATTTTAGTTTTTGAAGGATAATTAAATGGCATGTTTATAATTCCTTCATTCTTAATTCATTAGAATGCTGCCTTTTGGGAAAATGATTTCAGCAAAGGAAGATTCCTCCTTGTTTCAACAACCTGCTTTTAGAGAAGGACCAAGTTTTAGCACCTCCCTCCCACAAATGTTCTCTAAGCTCTAAAAATGCTTTGAAAAGTTCAAACCATTCCTCTTCATTTAGTTCTAATGGTATTGAAATGAATTTTTTTCTATTCTGATGGTCACAAGTGCTACTGTTAATTGAACAACTAAATGAGCTGTGCACTGTGTCTGCTTTTATCTTCCTTAATCCTCTTTCTATTGTAAAGAAAACTGAGTTTCAGAGAGATTAAATACCTTGCACAGGTCGCATGGCTCCTAAGTGGCTGAACAGAACCAGCCCTTCCTTCAACGTGCACCAGATATTTCTTGAGCACCTACTTTGCACAGACATCTATCTGGTTTTACTGGCTATGTCAGTGAATCAAATGACTAAAATCTGCCCTTCACGGAGCTCCCATTCTGATTGAAAGACGTGGAGAGATAAAACATCAAACATGGAAAGGCACAGTACGTGAGATGGTGATAAGTGCTATGGAGAAAGATTAAGAAGAGGGAGTCAGGAAGAAGATGGCTGCAGGTGCTTTACCAGGACATTGATATTTGGACAAAGACCTGCTGGAGAGGAGGGAGTGAGGCATACAGATCCCTGGGGTGAGACTAGGGTGGATGGATTGATGTGAGCAGGCTCACCAAGGGGAGAGACTCAGGAAAGGGGCGGGGGCAGCTCCTGTGGGAAGGTGGTACTCTGCAGCACAGGCTCACTTGGAAGACTTGTGGAAACACAGGTTGTGCACAGACTCCTAGAGTTTCTAATTCAGAAATGTGTGCTTCTAGCAAGGTTGCCAGTGTCACTGGTCCAGGGAAGACACTTTTGAGATCCAGCGAGGCTGTTGAAAGACTCTGGCTGTCACTCTTAGTAATGTGGATGCTGTTTGCAGGCCTTGAGCATAGGGGAAACAGGCTGTCTTGGTGCTGTTGAGAATCCACTGTGGGAGACAGGGCAGAAAAAGGAGAGCCAATGAGTGCACTCCTATAATAATCCAGATAAGAGATGATGGTGACATTTGTAAGCTCTGTTACCTTTACTCTGAACTTATTTGAGTTTATCTTCTAAAGCAAAAGCATACTAATTGTCCTTTATGCTAACCTAAAATTCCTTGGCTAACTCTTTAGCTTGAATATATCTATGAATTCCTTTTTAAAGAGCTGTTTATCTCCAACTCTGAGAAAAGGATGGGAAATATGGGTATATCAGAGTTG